>NC_039499.1:68116-674989 GCF_003590095.1 Trichoplusia ni
TATTTAACCCTAGAAAGATAGTCTGCGTAAAATTGACGCATGCATTCTTGAAATATTGCTCTCTCTTTCTAAATAGCGCGAATCCGTCGCTGTGCGTTTAGGACATCTCAGTCGCCGCTTGGAGCTCCCGTGAGGCGTGCTTGTCAATGCGGTAAGTGTCACTGATTTTGAACTATAACGACCGCGTGAGTCAAAATGACGCATGATTATCTTTTACGTGACTTTTAAGATTTAACTCATACGATAATTATATTGTTATTTCATGTTCTACTTACGTGATAACTTATTATATATATATTTTCTTGTTATAGATATCGTGACTAATATATAATAAAATGGGTAGTTCTTTAGACGATGAGCATATCCTCTCTGCTCTTCTGCAAAGCGATGACGAGCTTGTTGGTGAGGATTCTGACAGTGAAATATCAGATCACGTAAGTGAAGATGACGTCCAGAGCGATACAGAAGAAGCGTTTATAGATGAGGTACATGAAGTGCAGCCAACGTCAAGCGGTAGTGAAATATTAGACGAACAAAATGTTATTGAACAACCAGGTTCTTCATTGGCTTCTAACAAAATCTTGACCTTGCCACAGAGGACTATTAGAGGTAAGAATAAACATTGTTGGTCAACTTCAAAGTCCACGAGGCGTAGCCGAGTCTCTGCACTGAACATTGTCAGATCTCAAAGAGGTCCGACGCGTATGTGCCGCAATATATATGACCCACTTTTATGCTTCAAACTATTTTTTACTGATGAGATAATTTCGGAAATTGTAAAATGGACAAATGCTGAGATATCATTGAAACGTCGGGAATCTATGACAGGTGCTACATTTCGTGACACGAATGAAGATGAAATCTATGCTTTCTTTGGTATTCTGGTAATGACAGCAGTGAGAAAAGATAACCACATGTCCACAGATGACCTCTTTGATCGATCTTTGTCAATGGTGTACGTCTCTGTAATGAGTCGTGATCGTTTTGATTTTTTGATACGATGTCTTAGAATGGATGACAAAAGTATACGGCCCACACTTCGAGAAAACGATGTATTTACTCCTGTTAGAAAAATATGGGATCTCTTTATCCATCAGTGCATACAAAATTACACTCCAGGGGCTCATTTGACCATAGATGAACAGTTACTTGGTTTTAGAGGACGGTGTCCGTTTAGGATGTATATCCCAAACAAGCCAAGTAAGTATGGAATAAAAATCCTCATGATGTGTGACAGTGGTACAAAGTATATGATAAATGGAATGCCTTATTTGGGAAGAGGAACACAGACCAACGGAGTACCACTCGGTGAATACTACGTGAAGGAGTTATCAAAGCCTGTGCACGGTAGTTGTCGTAATATTACGTGTGACAATTGGTTCACCTCAATCCCTTTGGCAAAAAACTTACTACAAGAACCGTATAAGTTAACCATTGTGGGAACCGTGCGATCAAACAAACGCGAGATACCGGAAGTACTGAAAAACAGTCGCTCCAGGCCAGTGGGAACATCGATGTTTTGTTTTGACGGACCCCTTACTCTCGTCTCATATAAACCGAAGCCAGCTAAGATGGTATACTTATTATCATCTTGTGATGAGGATGCTTCTATCAACGAAAGTACCGGTAAACCGCAAATGGTTATGTATTATAATCAAACTAAAGGCGGAGTGGACACGCTAGACCAAATGTGTTCTGTGATGACCTGCAGTAGGAAGACGAATAGGTGGCCTATGGCATTATTGTACGGAATGATAAACATTGCCTGCATAAATTCTTTTATTATATACAGCCATAATGTCAGTAGCAAGGGAGAAAAGGTTCAAAGTCGCAAAAAATTTATGAGAAACCTTTACATGAGCCTGACGTCATCGTTTATGCGTAAGCGTTTAGAAGCTCCTACTTTGAAGAGATATTTGCGCGATAATATCTCTAATATTTTGCCAAATGAAGTGCCTGGTACATCAGATGACAGTACTGAAGAGCCAGTAACGAAAAAACGTACTTACTGTACTTACTGCCCCTCTAAAATAAGGCGAAAGGCAAATGCATCGTGCAAAAAATGCAAAAAAGTTATTTGTCGAGAGCATAATATTGATATGTGCCAAAGTTGTTTCTGACTGACTAATAAGTATAATTTGTTTCTATTATGTATAAGTTAAGCTAATTACTTATTTTATAATACAACATGACTGTTTTTAAAGTACAAAATAAGTTTATTTTTGTAAAAGAGAGAATGTTTAAAAGTTTTGTTACTTTATAGAAGAAATTTTGAGTTTTTGTTTTTTTTTAATAAATAAATAAACATAAATAAATAGTTTGTTGAATTTATTATTAGTATGTAAGTGTAAATATAATAAAACTTAATATCTATTCAAATTAATAAATAAACCTCGATATACAGACCGATAAAACACATGCGTCAATTTTACGCATGATTATCTTTAACGTACGTCACAATATGATTATCTTTCTAGGGTTAATAATGTCCCTGACTGTTTTTATCAATAGGCAACAGTCATTCATGAAAACCGAACAAAAAAATTAAGATTCAAAATGTCCGTAATTCCTGTTTACATGAATACTCCAGATATTTCGATCCATAGTAACCTACTTTTAGCTACGTAAATATCGTGGTTGAGCAACATGCAAGCGTATCAGATGGTCCTTGGATTAAACATAAACGAAGCGAATTTCTTTGAAAAAAGTATGATATCATTAGTGACGTCATGTCGGTTTATTGAATTGTCGTGAGACTATGCAAATACATAACGTGGTGTTGGTATATGAATTTAGCAAGACGTCTTTGAACTGTGAGTCAGCTCTGGCTCACTTACAATTAAGTCTTGTTACATCGGTTAGTATAATCACTTTTATTGTAACGCACACATTAGTTCATTAGACGCAAGTGGTTTAGATGTAACTCAAATAAATAGGTTTGACCTTATTCAACTTTAAGCCAATACTGTGTTTAGTTTCCTTCTGTTTTCGTGGTTTCATTAAAGAACTTTTTTTAATATACACCATTTAAATTTTATAATATCTACTCCGATTACGATTCATTAAATATTAAAAATAGAATTTCTCTGGACTGATATTTTATGAAGTATCCATGATATCAGCCATGCGGGTTATTCTTGGAGCAGCGAGAATAAACAGACGGCCGATGATTTGCATCGAAAATGCTTCAAAACACTTACACTTATGTATTTTCAATGAAAAGTTTGTTCATCAAATTCGCGAGGTATATCAATACTATCCATATTAATGTTATAAAGCTGAAAGGCTTTGTTTCTTTGCTTTCATGTTTAAACAGCTCTTATCTAAAAATACAAATACAACAAGCTACTTCTCCTGATAGGAGTGAAGAGTAGGTACGCAGGTGAAACCGCAGCGCTCCGCTAGTTACGTGTATAAATAATTATTCACTGCTTGCGGATATTTCAATGATTTTTTAGTTTCTATCCTTCCTTTGCATCTCTGCTAAACTAGGTTCAATGTAAGTTACAAGGAAAATTTCATTTCATTTTCCTTCTCTTCATGTTATTAGTCAATTACTATGAATAGTACAACCATGACATTATTCTGATAAATACTCCAGCCGTATGGTACATCATCATTTATTTACGACTCTATTAAATTCTCAGTATTGTTCATCAAAATGTATAAAAACCCGCATGAAACATTTTAAATGCTCTGAATTTCCTCAAAAAGAATGTATAACAATTGTATTGTCATTCAAAATGTTAATTTATTATATACTAATAGGTAGGTCTTCGAAAACAAAGGCCAGCTCTACATGTCATTGAAAATTAGCATTGATGCTACTAAGGCTGATATAAGAATAATAGATACATTCGTAACTCCAACAACACTTTAAATTTGTCCAAGAAAGTAGTGCCTATCAAGACATTCTGACTTTATAGGCGACAACATTTTTACAGCTTAAGCTTTATTGTCAAGCCGTTAAGAAATAAAACTGTTAGATGAATGACACATAAAATAGCATTAGCGTGACGCAAAACGCATGAAGCAGTTATATGCTTGCAAGTACACGTGGACATAAAGTGTTGTTACTTATGTAGAGTAATATTATATAAAGATTTATACTTCCTCTTAAAAATCAAGATATTTATACACTGGATTTTTTGAAGAAAGTTTAGATTCTATATATTGTTAATATTTACACACTAGGTTACCTATACTCCCAAAATATCTATTCCTATAAAGAAACTCGGCAAAAGCCACAAAATGGTTTTTTATTCAGTTTATAATACTTTAAGCAGCTGCGATTTGGATCAATGATAAATTTAAAAGTAAGTCCGAAAAGCAACCCACAGACCTGAGCTCTTCATAAGCTTGATGTATCTGAAGATAAGTAGCGGGTGACTGTTTATGTTTCAGTGCTGGGAGCGGCCTGTGTCGGCGTGGTGGGCTACTACATGGACTACGCGGCTACTCGGTCATCAATGCAAGGCCGAACTGTTTTTCCTACTGATTGCTGTCACCTTCCTCATCGGCACATTCTGCATACTATTAGCGTGCCTCTTGTCCATGTCAACAGCTTCTATTTTATCAAAAACAATATATGTAAGTTTCAATCAGCATAGTTAACTAGTATTTTATCTATTTGAATACGCTCATTTCTAATTTTGTCGGTTTGTCATGATTTATGTGATAATTGTATTGTATAAATTCGAAACCAGGAAAGAGACTTCCTGCATTTGTATTCGTCAATCTAAATGAAGGTGACTTAGAGCATCTTACGTCACTAATGGAATAAATATATGTTCTATTCTATTACGATAGTCGACCGCAAAAAAAGAAAGTTTAGAAACTTCTGAATATTTCGCTATTTTTAGTATTATTACATTACATGTATTAAAAACGTAGGCTTTCTTCCATATTCTAAAAGAGTGCTAAATTACGTCTTAGGCGACTAGCACATAGCAATGAGTTCAGTTTGCGCTTCGAGTCAGAAGTCATAAATCATGTTTTGAATACAATCACGAGCGGATTGCTAATTTCTTGAAAGGCGTTTGTAAATATAATGCCGAGAGGTAAGCGCACCGAGTGCATGACCGCTGTGTTTACATTAACTGGTACTGCGGACATTTAGTCGGATGTTTTCTGCACAATACCTCAAATACCTGCAAACACGGGATGATGATAGGATCCTTTTCATTTTTGTTAGGAGTGGAAATCCTTCAGAATACCCACCTTTTTGGAAGATAAATCGTTGTATGTGATCCTGATTTAGTTTGAATTATATCGGAACAACCATGACTATGGGTAAAAGGGATCTGACAATAATTATTAACAAGAAAGAGTATGTTTATTCTGAGGCTTAACCTTAAAATCGTCTTACCTAAGCTTTATTTTATTCAGGAGTTAATATATCACGGAGTGGCGTTCGTATTGTACCTGTGTGCTGGGCTCACGCTTCTTATAGAAGTAAACCACCAGAAGAACAACTACTACAGAAGGGGCTACGAACCATACTTTGCGGCTGCCGTAAGTTATATCTCGTTGTTACATACGTTTAAAGCATCTCATAAACAACAATGAGCGGGAAGGTCGCGGGTTTGATCCCTGGATAGAATATGCCGTTGTGTGACCCACGAGTGCTTTTCCAGAGCCCGGTTGTCTTTGCGCATGGTACTCAGATCTTTGTAATCCCAAAAAAACAAGCAGCTATGAAATTCCTTATTGTGAAAGAATACCCAATTTATCTAATGAAAGAGAATAAAGTGCTAACACTGAAATTAATTAAATTTTAAGCGCCGCCTCTCACGAAAATGTATTTCTTGTATCTATTAATTATCACTGCCATTATCTTTACAATCTACCATTAGCCAGATTAAAGAGAAAAGTTTAATTGATAAAAAAAAACATTTGACAGATAACTCATGCTTTTAGGGTTCCTTACGGGAACGGTAAAATTGACCCCCGCCTTATATAAACATGATAGATATTCATTAGAAAGTTATATAGATGATTACAAACACTAAAATACAGAATTAAATCATTCTTAGTAAAAAAAAAATAATTGTTTGTTATTTTCGTAGAGTAAATGTGTGTTAGCTCTTGGAAGTTATTGTTAAATAATATGTAAAAAATTCTTTCAGATCTAATGTGATGTTATTAATTAAATTATTTTTTCTGTTTCAGATCATGGGACTCGTGCAAGCATTCCTGTACTTTATGAGTACGTTCTTAGCCAACCGTCATTATCGCGGCATATAAATATGTTAAGTGTATTGTTCCACAAACTGACCAATACTATGCAAGAGAAACTGGGAGGAACTATGATTAGTATTTCGTCGCGGAGATCTATCACCAATTCTGAAAGTGCAGTTGTAGAAGAGAGAGTCTAGTTTCATTATTTTTTTACGTTCTAACGTCAAAGACATGGTGGTAGGCCTCCTGAATTTCAATTGTTTCACATATAAGTTGTCACACACATCTCTCGCTAGTGATACTTATTCTTCTTTATAAGTGACGCTTGCTCTAGTCATTAAGTTTGTAACGTTTATGTAAAGGGAATGCCTTGGAAAGAATTATATCGTGTTATAGATGGAAATAACCTATTTATAAGCTCGGAATGGTTTAGTAACTAGACGTATACTCGAAACAGTTTCGTCCTGATTTGCGATGCCTTAAATGTTGTAGAAAACGATGTAAAAGCTCTTTGGAAACTTTCTATTGTGAATGAAAATGAAGGAGTTAAAAGATATTGTCAAGTGTATTTTAGAGAGTCTGCATTTGTAAGAATGTATTTTTGTATGATAAATATGTATTCTATTTATGAAGAATTTTACAATTTCGTATGAAATTATAATAAAAAAAAACGAAACCGAATATATGTATATTTTCGGTTTCGTAGAAAAACAAGAAAGTTCAAAACAAGACGTGTATTATCTGTTAAACGTTAATTAACAATTCACATGTTTGATATTTTTGGTTGATAAAACGTTAATCTGAATAGTACCTAAATATTAAAAACTTCCTACATTGCACTTATTATCTGTCAATCATCAGAAAACCACACGAGGCAGTGTGATTATTAATCATGTACTTTATGTGAGTAAAAGATAACTGTGACCGTCGTTAAAAAGAAAAGAATCTAACTGAGGTTTTTCCACTACTTTAAAAGATAATAGGGTGTTTGACAAAGAAATATTTTTTCGACACGTGCTTTCTCTTTTATCTCGTAAACACAAAATTAAGGTGTTACAGTGATTTAAAATCTCGGGTGACGTCACTTACAAGTAAGGTTTTACTAGCAAGTGAGGTTTTTATCGTCCCCGACCATAATTAAACACTTTTTATCTCCCTTAATTTATAGTGATCCAATATTTTTTGGAAATCGGTCTGACGGACTAAACAGATTTATACTATTAGATTTTGTCAAATTCTCTATGTCGGTGTGGAAGACGTTGTGTAGCATAGAGCTGCATATATCATTTCTACTTTGTGGCATTTCTAATGGCTACTTGAATGCCTTACAATAGTGGCATTGTTGTTTTCTACTGAAACCTTTTTTGTTATACATGTCACCTGTTAATTCTACATTCACTACTCATGTGGAGTTGAGATTATGTTAAGTATAATATGATTATGAATTCAAATAAAAAGCGCAATAAACGCAGGTAATGATCATCAAGAGGTAAGGTGAGATTATGAAAACATATATTTGAAGTTCATTTAAAACGATCTATTGGTGCGAAATGGATTATAATCGTTGACAATTACAAGTTTACAAAATTCATAAAACAAATGAGGACTTCCTTTTATTAATGTAGGTTAATGATACTTTTAATATAGATTTATTACGCTATTTATAATTTAGGTAACTAATAATGTGAAATACAGCGCTTCCTATGTAGTCCTTGTAGAGATTTCAAAACAGCTGGGACCCAGCAGTGTACTTATATTGATTAAGGGCTAGGCATTAAGATTAACAAACATGGATTGTTTAAAGTAAAAGTTTCAATATACCGATACATTATTAAATGATGCAACGGTTTACTCACGCGTATTTATCGGGGTTTCCGACTAGTTTCGGACCCAAAAATACTATCAAAATAAACCGATACAGATATTATATTTTTATACCATACTATATTTACCTATTGATCAATATGTAACAATCTTGTGTGCCACTATTATTTTTATGACTATTGTATTGTAGGAACTACACATAAGTAACTAAGCTTTTTATAATGTAGTTTCTATACAAATAAGGATGTAATTATTTACCTTGTATACAATATATTATATGCGAATGGAGCTGAGATCATAGATCTCTTCAATATTGTTATTGAAGAGATCTTTGATCGAATATTGTATTTTTATTGATATTTCTTTTAGAACAGTAAGATTTCTGACAACATTTATTCACGCCTCTCTAGGCAATATTTCAATAGTGGTTAGCGGTGGCAAACCTTCAAATGTTTGGAGACTCATCTCTAAACATTCGAACGTTTGCTAACACGTCAGTCACGTGACTTAAGGAAACGTCATTTCCATACATTTGTTCGTTCCCTATTGACGTTAACGATTTTATAAATTTTACTGAGTTCAATAAGCTGTACTTGTTAATGAAAGGAGAAATACATGTTTTGTACTTTTGGTATACCACTTTGATGAGTTTCATTTGGATTCCTCATTATAAAAGCTAGTTGGGATAAAGTCTTCAATTGACCCTTGCTTAATATCTTTAGGTAAGAATATGCTTAGTAGGATCATAATTGCCAATGTTCTTCATCAAGAAATCATCTTAGGGTACGGCAATGGCCAAAGCATCCTTTTTTAACCGAGGATTGTCCCATTGAACTGGGGTGGGACCCTGGGAAGACCGGAGAGGAATGATTAATGAGTATCTTTCTTACTAGATACCGCAGGAACGCGATGCAGGCCACTACGAAGTCCGGCAGGGAAAGGGCAGACACCTAATCAAGTGGTAGTAATCAGCTATAACCGATATAATAAAATAATGAATCGAATACTATTTAGGTATATGTAGACTTCATGATTAGTTATTTCATATCAGATCTGATGTACAAAAATAAGCTAATGCACGTCATAAGGATGATTAATTGGTGTGACGAAATTGAATAATGAGGTAAGCATTAGGAGTAAAACTTTTTGCAATTAGAATTTATTATATATGGATTGTGTTTGGCGTTACCTTCTTTCATTCACAACGTAGCACAAAGCTATTCTTTGTGGTACATTGTGAATGAAAGAAAATAAGGTGGATAAGATAAGGTTGAGAGGTGAAAAGAGCCTGTGGAGCTGCAGTATTGGGATATTACAAGCACTTTTATTTGGGGCAATTAATTATTCTGAGGCTCACAGGAAAGTTACTTTCTTTAAAAATCGAGTCTCACACTAAGAAATGGAATATTTGTTTCGCGGATATTTCTCAAACATTCAAGCCACATACACAAACACTGTCCGCTAAACTCCGATATTTTACTCACATATATGTATATTAAACTCTATAGTCTAGACTTATTGACAGACCTATGAAGTTAGACAATAACGTCATGGTCGTTTGTACAATCCCTACTAATATTATAAATGCGAAAGTAACTCTGTCTGTCTGTCTGTTACGCTTTCACGTCTAAACCACTGTACTGATTTTAATGAAATTTGGTACAGAGATAGAGTTAACCCTGAGAAAGAATATAGGATAGTTTTTATGCCGGACATTTTTCTTGGAAACGCGATATAACCGACCTTGACGTGGGCGAAAAGCTAGTAAAACATAATGGTTTATTTACCTCGGCGTAGGTCTTTATTGTTTTCGGATGCCATACGATATCTACTGCTATGCTGAAAAATTTTATGTTGCAATCTGACATCTCTGTATGATTACTCGACATATTAATTGACTCACTATGACGGGTGCTACGTGATCCTCATGTCGTTTAATGTCTAATTGGTTCAACGTTTAGCATATTTAGAGACAGTAAAAAAATAGACAGTTCCATTAGGAAGATTCGGGATTACAATTAAAGGAAACTAGTGAATACTAGAGGATAATACCCTAAATAGATTAATTATTTACTTATCTATTGCGCATGAAAAAAAGTCTATTAATACGTAAATCTAAAAATTAAGAAAACTTATAGTTCATTAATAAAAAATTACAAATACGTAACGAAAAAGAAATAGTGGGAATAGGACGTCTGTCGTGAGACAACTATATTTATAGACTAAGGTGACAAAAAAACAAAACAATAAGGTCAATGAGTGTAAATAATTGACCAAAATAGAAATCAACCCTCCCGTCGCGAGCGTCGCTCTATTTTTATAATTAGGCGCACACGCAGAGCGCGGGCACGCGACTCATTCAAAACTCATCCAACTTTGTTCTGCTTCTGACATATCTTTTGTTTAGTCCAGTCTAGAAAAATACATTTTTGAAATCTACACGGACAAACAGAAATTAATAAAACCTACTTGGTTATTATAGGTCAGAGTTGAATGACCCTAAACATAAACGCCGAAAAATACTGGAACGTCTAAAAATATGTTAATATGAGTAACAGTGACCGTGTAAGAGGATTGAACTCACCCTGTTTCCTGTCTACAGACTGAAACTGTTAGTTCGAAGCCATTCATGTGTGAAAATGACCCGTGGGCCCACGATAGTGCGAGTGGCTCCGAGTGGCGGCGGCGGTGCTAGGGGCATCAAGTGCTGTTGTTGTCGTTGCTGTGAATGTCTCAATCTAGGATACCTGACTACTCATCATGGACTCATAAAGTTAGCTGAAGCTGTAAGTCGATTATATTTTAATTTTTTTAAAGTTATATCTCATAGATGAGAATTCTTTGGTTTTAAGATGGATGCAGCGTAAATAAGTTATTGACTATTTCACAGAGACAAAAAAGCATACATGCAGTAATTTTAGTTTTAAAGCTAAAGAATTTTCCCTCACAAAGGCAACCCAAGTTTTCTTTAAATAATTATAAAGGAACTTCGTTAAAAATGTGGTGTTTACCTTTTATTTAACAGAAAAGTTGTCTTTATGAATCCCATTGCTAATTTATTTCGCCACATTTTTTCTGAATGTGTAATACTTTGACGCACATTCAACTGCTTGTTATAATTAGGGAGGCAAATGTTAATGAGCCATCCGCCACAAAAAAACTTTTTATTTTTATTGTTTTTCAAGATAAATCAGAAATATTTATTGTGATTTAAAATAAAATTTACCCATATGAAGAAAGAAGTCAGAAATTAAATAAAGGACCTAAGAAGGAAACCTAGTATCTAATCAGCTAGACAGAGCTAACAATACTCTGAAATCTGTTATTGTAGATTTCCATGAGTTGCTTTAGATAAAACTGGCTTCAAGATATTTTTCCTATAACTACGACGCGTCGACGGTGCCAAACCAGTAAGTCGCGGTTTGTAAACATCTTTCTTTGTCCAGAAGTGTGCAGCACACTTATGGCTGGTATTAATACATTGCAAATGTTTTCAACAGATGTTAGGCGGGCTGTGCCAGAGTCTGCTCGTGAAGTATGGCATGTCGGAGGCCAGCAGTATGGGCTCCGCCTTCCACGGGTTCCTCACGACCGCCTCCGCCTGTCTCCTTACTACCGCACTCCTCATTGCGTGTTACGTACTCTCATCAAACACCCAACAACTCATACGGCAATCCATCTTTGTAAGTTTCTTGTTTTCCGTCCTCTAGCAGTAAACAATTTCATATTTTTGTCGTGGGGCTTTCGCAAAGAAAAACGCTTGTCCTACGCGTTGATCGAACCCGCGACACTTCGCGCACGTTTTGACTAGGTGACTTTAACAACTCCGTTATCCGTGCAGTCTAGTACCTATATTCTCATTCATCATAAATTACTTACGTTAACTCATATTAACTGTCGCCGAATTGAAACCAAGGCTCATTTGAATCCGGTAAGAATGAAACCGAAAGCACAGCCGACTAAAAATTCACGCTATGCAGTTGCATACAGTTGCAGCAGTAACATGAATTGACGACTGTATTGTCGTTATACAAGGAAACTTAAATAAAAAAAACAATGGAGGCTCGTATTGATTTGTCGTTTCATTTGATGCGTTACCTATTACAGGAATGCCTGTTTAATGCTGTGGCGTGCTTCCTGTACCTATCAGCATCATCATACATGGGTGTAGCGGTGAACATCTACCTGTATCCCCGGTACGCGCTTGTTAACATGTACGCCGCGTATCCCGCCATGACCGCTGTCTACGTAAGTCCTTGCCTTTTCAGATCATAATGACGTATTTGTATGGAAAAATGTTACGGTATCGATATAGCTAGTTCCTTTTTAACAAAACTAGTTGCAGTTAGCCTTACCGCTTTGACTACTGTTTCAAACTTTATTCTTGCAGTTCTTAGGTGTAATCAATAGATAAAATACACGAATTGATAAAAGATATCATCATCATCTTCATTACCCCATATTCGTCCACAGCTGGACAAATGCTTCCCCAAATGAAAGAAGAATATTTCAAAATTATATGTAATTTTTTGAAGAATAATATTAATTTTGGTACTTATCTATTCATGTTTTTGTTTCAGTATATCGGTGTGGTGGTAGGAATACTCCACGGCGTGGATGCATACTTGTCTTACAAATACCACAAAGGTTATCGGTGAAAAGCTGACAGCCTACGCAAGATTCTTCTATATTTTTATAATGCTCTTTACCAAATTATGTAACACTTCATTCCAGTTAATGATATATACGTGCTTTCAGCGTGTTGAAAGAGAATGTGTCAAATTTCAAATTACACTTCTGTGCACGGAAAAAAAGGACAAGAAAGATTTGTCCATCTAAGTATACAAATTTTAATCACGGATTCCGTAAAACCTAATTTTTGAGATACTAGTGCGGCTTCCTTATAAAAAAAGAAAATATCAATACACATAAAAGGTATAACAAAGTTCTGTTTAAACAAGTTGTAAGTAAATTTTTATATAACGTATATCGACCTTTGCTTATGTGTCCTCTCGTTTATAATTGTAATCTAAGTGTTAGCTATAAATAAAACGATGTAACGTAATTGTGAAATAAAGCATTTATCTATTTTATTTTATTATTTCTGTGTATTATTAAAGAGTTTTATGACTTCTTATCAAAGTGATGGAGCACTTTACTTATTGCTAGGCCACAAATGCATTGGACATTCTAAGTACTCTTCTTTAAGTTTGAAATTATTCCCATTCTCTTAAGTTTCCTATTCTTTTCCAATACAATAATTGAAAGTTCATTGTATTGACCCTAAGTGAACCGCCCCTTACTCATTTTCCAATGATTGTGTAGAAAAAATGCTTAATAGAATACGAAAATTTACATTTTAATCCAAATTTCAATCATTCATTGGCCATTATAAATATCAGAATTGGGGCCCTGTTTAAGTATCATTATTTTTAACAATTTTGAATGTAAGAGTATAACAACGAATTTGAATTAAGATTCAGTTCCATGTCATGTATGTCATGAAAATTGGAAAGGCACATATTACCAACACCAAGAGGTTTAAGTTTAGTCGTTAAGAGTAAGAGACATTGATATGATGACATTGAAAATATATGATATATGAGCATAGACTGTGTACATAACCAGTTTGCGATATACTAGCAAGTAAGGTTGCCTTAGCATTACAATATGTTAACGTTAAAGCATTTACTTACTTGAAACATATCTCATGTATTTTAAACTGGGCTTAAAATTGCTGATGATGGAATGGATATTCAGTACGGGGCGGATCACTCACTGTCAATGAATTTCCAAAAATTGGGTTGGCAAATTGTTTAAGAGAATACGAACAGTGACATTTTAATCCAATTTCCATTAATTCGTCGGCAAATTTAATGGAATTGGGGCGGAAAGTGGGATTGTTTTGATGATTTTTCACCTTTATTTTTTTTTTTAACCGAATGATTATCGTTATCTGGATTATCAATGATAGAGGAGGAGATTTTAGTAAAATTCCTATTTGCGCATATTGTCGTTTCTTCCCTAGATCTTGGACACTTTTTGTTAATTAAATGTCCTTTTAAACAGTGTCGTATGCTCCGGCGAATAGTTTCCTTATAATGCGCACCATGGTAACTATACCGGTTTTAGTACTCGGTGCTTGACCCAGCTTAACGGGAGCCGTATATGCATGTTAAGGATCTTAGCTATTAAAGTAATTGAATATGAAGCCAGCGTTCGAATCAAACTACCTTTACTCATTTGACAACGTGTTCATCATCATTTATAACATTTTTCTTGCGTTTTCAGTAAAGTTGCGTTTTATTTATATGAGTACAATGGGGATTTCCCATGCAAAGTATTGTAATAGCGATGAATGCGATTATGTTTATTATTATTTGGTAAATGGGCGTGCGTCGTGCCTGGCACGATCGTCGCGCGTCTGTGCCGCGGCCACTTCGCGTAGTGATAACTAAAAAGTTTCATTGAACATGGATTTAGAATTAATTGACTCATATTATGTATGTGTTAATACAATGTTTTATCTCATTACTAATCAAATCATTATTTTTAGAACTATTCGCAAGTAATGGACTGATTCAGCTTTTGATAGACTTTTTTAACGTTACGTAATCAAAAATGTATTTTATATTATACTCAACTTGTCAATATAGCTTGCCTTCTAGTTTTTAATAAGAGGAAGAAACAATAAGTTGGCTATTAGTCTATTAGCAAACACTGATATTTTGGTTATGGACACCGGTCAAAATTAGTGAGCATTTATCCCATAAGAAGGAATAAAAGACTACTGATTTTCATAGGTCTTTCATTTAGAAATTATTACATAAATCAGGACTGGCTTCACAGCTATTTGAGAACAATTGATTCTCACCATTCAAAGTAACAATGCTAGTTACAATCACAAGTTTCTCAGGCAGACAGCATTCACTTGTTTCCGACTTAAGCCTACTCGCGCTAGCCTAAGTAGGGATCGACTTTACAGAATTCTTTATTAGAACTGGCTTCTCAATTCAGTGGTATAAAATTAGAGGAAAATAGCTTGTTTTATTTTGATTTTAAATGTTATGCCTTGGACTTATAAAACCTTCGCAGTATGCACAATAGTATCCAATTAGCCAAAATTATTAACATAAACACCGTCTATTATTACATCCAAAATAAGGATGTTCTTGTATTTACATACGTTTTCTTTTGTTTCGTGTTAAAACCTGTACCTAGAATACTATTCAAGCGATATTTTAGTTTTAATCAAATCAACAGACTTATTCAAAGAATTACTTTATTGCCGATAGGGATATATAAATAAGACAATAAAGGAAAATAGGTTTACGATTGTTAATAAAAATCTAATCACGTTTACAATCATAATATTTTAAAGGCTGTGCTTATCTGAGCTAAATTATTTTATATTCTTTGATGGCGACCGTACTTTTGCGAATAAACAATTAAATTAAAATTATGAGTATGACGAATAAACAATTATGAGTGCCAACAAAATATTTTCTAAAGCCTTGAAAGCTAAAAAAAAACCCCTAATCTTCTTCGATATATCTTAACTAAAAAATTAACTGTACAAATTGTGTCATGACTTTCTACTTAATAAAGCCAAGGTCCCAAATACTATACCTAATCGTAAAATCCTTATCTGAAGACGGAACCAATGCTCGGGGAATACCTTTTGGAGGTCATTCAAATGCAATTCGCGGTATCGGACGGAAATAATTGCGGTTCGCGGATCGCCCGACTAGTTTCAGTCCCAACCGGATTTCGCGACCCCGTAAGTTCATGATAAAGAGATACATTTACTGTGACGCCGGTTGGGTCCAAAAATAATGCACCTGTCGATGTCACCACATGTCGAAAGCAATTTAATTTAATTTACACTTCAAGTTTTCGATTTTTGTTATAACTGATACCTAATTCGATTTAACATAATCTAGCTTTTGGCAGTATAACACGATCAAACGTGTATCAATCAAACAAAAATCATCAAATCTAAGTCAAACATGTTTGTTTGTCTCGGGGGGCCTTATGGGACTAGTCGGCGTCTACTTTCGACACAGCTTTCAACATCCGGTGCTCTGGTGACAAGAAAGTAGGCCGCCATGACAGGCCCACGTCAAACCGCTTCACCTAACTGTGCTTACTCGAAATCTCAACTCTACTAGTTTACGCTCTATAGTAACAGTTATGGGTGAAATGCGATTTTAGTGTTTGCATTGGACCGTTTCGTATGTAACTGTAGTTCGAGTAGGTTTTGGTGACACTGATAATATTTACCGAATACTCGTGTACATATATTGGTTGATAAAACGTTTTGTTTTCTAAATTCGATACTTATGTATACGCGTGGAATAGAAACAAGTTGTATGTGTAGAATTATATGTAGATGCGACAGTTGTAGGTAATGTATGCTCGTACAATGTATCGTGAAAGTTTTTTTGCTTCTATCTTTATATAATTCTACTGTACGTGCCACTGAATCTAATGTCACTGAATTTAGCCTAAACGACTGGAACGATTTGAATGATTTTTAATGCAATTGGATGGTTTTCATTCTGGTAAGTTATAATAATAGATAGTGTTTGACATAGTGTAACAGCTACTGAATCATGAATTTTCAATGGTACCTATCTCATTGTTGAGGCCAAACAAAGAATAAACAAATACTGAAATCACGTAGTCCAATCATAATTATCCAATTAATAGTCGGTAGTTTTCTATTCATGATAAAAAATAAAAACGTTAGATATAAAACCAATAGATGGATATGATATTGGAATACTTATTGTTGCCACTTAAACACCATAATTATGATTACATTTCTGTACACAGTATTTCTGTAAAAGTCTGATTTCGGTGCAAATTGTGTACACTTCTAATAAATATGCTTGAAATATAATTACTCATGGGTATGCATCTGACATACTTACGATGAAATAAGTAAAAAATATTAATTCTATTAATCGTACAATATGATAATAATGCGGATACGCGTGAATTGAATGATGTTTGTGAGTAAGTCTAGATCAAATGATAAACGGGTGATTATCTTATGATTATTAATGATATCGTGATTGTGCGCGTACCTATGTGACCATAGTGCGGCTGTTCCAAGTTATTACTGCAAATTTTATAAAAAAATTATAATCTTAAAAAGGACCTAATATTTGTTAGAGGTTTCAATACAAATGATTCTTGACCCAAATGAAAAGGATTTAACATTATCATAATTTCCTTTTTCAGGCCACGAGATACTTGCGTCAACCGCGTTTTTTTTTACTTTTCGACAATTTTCTACTACTCGTTCCTAAGTTACTTAGACTTGAATTAGTTTTATCTAAGTAAATGCAACAAGACAAATATTTGCTTCAAGGAGTAAAATTAAAAGTCAGCTTTATGATTCAAGCAATATCTGTTGACCTTGCCCTTTGCCTTAAAATATTGTCAGCAACTTACTAATTGGAGACCCATACTCCATAGGAGATATCCCTTAGACAACGTTTCTAAGTAGACAGATTCTGAAGTCTCATTAAATAGTCCATTGAAGTACCTATTCAGGGTTAGTTAGTAAGATAACGACTCATCCAAATGTAACAATAATAAAAATTCCTCTCGTATCTTATTAACATCTAGCACACCTCAGTCGCATGGACACATCCATCTAAAATAATCTAAATCAATAGTCCGGCGTCATTTGTAGCAGGCGGACAATGCGCAATATCGAAATTCAACAATAACATTGAACATGTCAACATGACTACTAATGAGACAACAATAGAAAATTGCAATTAAAACAAAGCGTGTCACAGATTGATAACAATGTTTTAAGTGCAGTAAATAGATATGTATTTCTAGGTCACGGACCTAATTGTTTGTTATCGTTTTAAAGACTACTGTTTTTATGTAACACTTTACTGTATCGGTTTGATCAAATGTTAAACGTTCTCATTTGGTATACTAGCCTTTGCCTATGAGTTTGTTTACTTGGATGTCTGCTGTTTCATGTACATCTCATCAATAAAAAAAAATATCATACTCTGGACCGAAGGGTGTAGTGATAGACTCGTTATAATATTTGTGTGACTTATAATTTCTATTTAAAAGGTAAAAAAGCCCTTGCGGTTGCATTAAAATTACCATGTGATCTTTTTGAAAAGGAAGCATGCGCCCTTATCATTAGAGGCGTCTCCTAACGTTGCAGCGTTGGTAAAACAAATGAATGAATAAATAGTATTTTTATTATAATTTTACAATACTTAAAAAAATATTGTAATGCAATACCAAATTTATTTTTATGCCAAAAATGCACGCGTAAAATATTTTAATAGCTAGGTATTGATTATTTTTAGGAAAGAAAGTATTTAGCGTAAGTTGTTATCTAGTTTATTGAAAGGCGCGTTATTTTTGTAAAGATAACACATGTGGGTAATAGATTTATGATAATGTGTCGAATGGGCTGCAATATTGTTTATTTGATTGTTTACTTATTAGGTTTTAATGAGGAACAGTCCAGAAGGTGGTAGTCTGGTCACGCTTGCCGAGACCGTATTTACTTTTTCCTTCTTATCGAAGGTCGTGCTGGCGATTCGATGTATTTAGTTGTCATTTGGTAAATAACACAATATCTGATATTATGCCTGAAGGAAATTTACCAAAAAAATGCTGGATAATAGGGGAGCCCACCGGGACGGTGCTGAAAGCTGGCCTGGGCCGCTATTTGAAATGGCTGATGAATTAATGTTTTTTTTAAACGGCTCCCGCAGTTACGAATTTAATACTTGTGTCGCGGGGGTTTCACAAGCATGCAAATCACGTGCACAAAGACACCCAGTTTTGGAAAAAGCATCCGTAGATCACACAAGTGCTCGCCATTGTAAATAGCAGAATTGGGGCCCTGGTGGCTAGCTCTATACGGTGGGACAGCAAAGCTGGTGATCTAAGCAAGGCTCTTTTGTCGATAATCTTAACAATAAATTAATATGAAAAAACGTAGTTTTCATATTCTTCTTTAATAACTGCTTAATCATGTGTGTTTCTCGGAATCAGATCTAATTTAGTCCTTACCTAGCAGCGACAATTTACAATTGCGAGGATCACGCGTGAGTAAACCGTTACTGATAAATAATGATGAATCCACCTCCCGAAAAAATAAGCAATACAAAAGCTTTTGTTTTCATCGAAGGCACAATATACTTGTGCGAGTTTTTGTCTTTTAAAGCAAAAAGATAAGTCAACAGGGCTCCTATATACTTTTCTTTTTGGTAGATCATAGATTTTTCAGATAAAAGCCCTTAAAAGTATAAACAACTTTGGGAGTTGGTTTACCAACATCTGTATAACCTTCTTTGCTTGTAAATGATACCATTGTGTGCCTCAGCTTGACATTCTGCCTATTTAATTCTGAATAAAATTCCGTATCATGCTTATGTTGCGTGAGAGATATCTAAAGAAAATTACCTGCTATTTGCAAATTAGGTTCATTTTGTTCTTTTTATTACTCTGTAAATTGACAAATTGAAACCCATTTGTTGACGGAGCATGCAATATTTGAAAAAATAATTATATAGATAACTATTGAGTTACGCAGCTTGTTCGTACCTATTTCTAAAACTATTGACCTCTTCCGCTTAAGAAATGATATTATATAATTTTTAATGGGCGGCTAAATCGATTTTATCACTTTCGTATTTTGAAAGAAACTGATTATTGTATATTTTATGTCAGATATATAAGGTTTGAGCATTTGCAGAAAAGTAACAGTATCATTAATACATAAAAAATATAATAACAAAGACATACAACAAGCCATGCCACGTTAAACGAAAAAAAAAATCTGTTTATCAAATTCAGATGGATGAAGATCAATCAAGGAATTGAGAACCTCCTCCGTTTTGAAGTCGGTCGACAACACAGCAAATGCATTTATCTTTGATTACAATCCAAAGCGATTCCGCGACTAATGATGATGCTATAGAACAATTTGGTATTCTGTTGAAAGTGTTTGTGGTAATACCAGACCAACAATTTTATTATTGGTGTAAAATCCCGCATTTATCTATTTATTGAACCTGTTTCATCTGTTCGAACTTCGAAGACCGCAGCCCATCTCTGTTTATGTTTAGAATACGCGGTGATCGCAAGTCGCCAATGCTAATAGTTTGGCTAGATTATTGTGATTAGTCCTAGTGGCCGAGGCGGTTATGTGAGTATATACAAATAAAACACCGACGAACGACCGACTGAGGTTTACAGTCGATTATATATTTTGCTTTTATATATTATAATTAGAAAACACATTTAAGATTCATTAAGAATGAATTTGTAAGTCGTAAAAAAAGGCGAAAAAAACATTTATACTCCATAGTATATTTCATGATATGTGCGCCCAATGGGCTCGTTACGTGCAGTTATAACATATTTTTATATCATTCTTAATTAAGTAATGTATGTATAATAAAATAATGCCTGGAATTATCCGCTGTGGTCGTATGATCGCTGGTGAAGTTGTGCAAACAACTTGCGCCGGAGTCGACGCTACTGTCACGTGATCCGCGTCGTACGTTCACCGCCCCGTTTGAAAGGAAAAAAACACATATTTTGCATCTTAGTTATCGTGCATAATGAGTATTATAAAGTTAATATAATAATGTTATGCAATATAAGATTCGTGGAACTTAAGTCCTTATATTTATGATTTTAAATTTTAGGAGGAGGATGGGATGCCCCAATTGTTGGTAATTTCTGTCTATTAATAAACTAATATTGGTTAGATATGTATTTATCAATTAGTGAAACATGATACATATGTGCATTGGTTACTGCCAGATAAATTTTGTTCTGTTTATGTTGAACGGGGATTTAATGAATTGGATCACGGAAAAAGGGGGCGGATTACAGATCAGACGAAAACGCGACGTCAATATGAATCATCCGTGTTTTTTATTATCACTGGCAGTTATTGCCGTTCCCTCTATGATACAATAGTAGTTGTAATAATAGACAGTAACCGCTGGAGTTAAACTATTGTCTAGCCAAAGGTTTTGTCACAAGACGTGAGTGAGTGATCTCGCGGTAACCGCCAGCACAGTGAGAGACGCGCCGTGGAGCGCCGCGCATGCGCCGACACAGACCGAGGCGCGCACCACGGACCCACACCGTGCATTACAACTTTACACTTTTGTGATACAATCTAAAAACAGTGCCAAAGTATTTAGTGTGTAAAATCAAGCATAGTTAAACTAGTTTCGTACCGAGTGAAAGGACCAAGTTGTTTGCGTCTGCGTGTTTATGTAAGTCGAACCTACCTGCAATTTGTTTTTTGTTCATTTTCAAAGGTGCTATGTTTATTGGCGGAAAATAATTTGTAATTGAAGGTTATAAGTGTTTGGCTCGTTCAAATATTTACACTAAGCTGGAACATCTAACGTGTATGTTTTGTCTTTATCTGTTGTTACTGAGCGAGTGAGAAATAAAACGGTCGATCAAACGTGCGTTAAACTTGTGTGGACGACGTATTATAAACTTGTTTGTTATTAATAAAACATAAGGAATAATCCTTGTAGAGGAACTTTAGGAAGACACTTTAGGAATGTGTTTGTCAATCCGATGCTCACCGATGTGCCAGTCGTGTTCTTGACCTACATCCCTAACAATGAACCCGTTACTGAACCTTGGTCGATGTCCTTCCACCCGTTATACTGAACGGTTACTTTTTGAAAATGCGAGACTCACTCGATAAGAATGTGCGCACTTAATTTTATCTTCGCAGTTTCCTATGGAAGGCTGTAGCTTATCTTTCGTCTACTTAACTGCTGTAAAATTGTACGTTGTTAACATGATACGAACATTGTTTAGGGATTTTACGCTCATTACAGTATATCTCTATTCCACAGTTTATGTAAATATGGTGACTTAGCTCAGTACACAGCCGTGTATTATCTACCTCGATGTGCCATCGCTGTTTATTACGTTCTGCCTTGTAGGTATTAGTATCACATTCAACAATGGTACAATAATGCCTTACGTCACGTAATCAGGTGCAACAGGACACGCATTGAAATTATTTTGATTGCTACCGTCCATTCACGAAGGTCACGACTACTGATATTTGGTAAATAAAGAATCATAATGCAGTTTTGTAATGTTGCTACTCGACTCTCAGGAAACGTTACCAAATAGTCATCACTTAATGAATTTATAATTATTTAAATTAATTACATTATGAAATCGATACGAATAGATGAAAGATCCATAAAACAAAGTTGCTACTAATAGACTAGTACTACGTACTAATGCTTCTGAGATTTTTTTTTTAATTTATACGTGTAGACGTGGGTAACAAAAACAGTTGAATCATAACATGATGAAAACTTCAATGTTGTGAATGAATCGTTTTATAACGAATCCAATCGATTTTACTGTCAATATCGAATGTTGATAACAGTCTTATAACAATAACTGAATTAGCACAAAAGAGAACCGAGGAAAATGTTTCCAAATATTGATTCAAACAGCTGAAGTATTGAAATCGAAGAACTTCGTAATGGAAACTTATCGACAAAACTTCGGTTCGATTCTCTTCGATCGCAAATACATTTGAATACTAAACATTATTCAAATGTATTTGCGTTTTTCTTCATGCTAAAAGTTTTTTTTTATTATTATAAAGATACTGTTATAAGAATTGGCATGTTTCTTTTCAAATCATTGATTCGTGAGAATCCTACTTCCTCCGCGGTGGAGGTAGGTCCATATATGGGTTTCCCCCGCCTATTCAAAAAAAAAAGGTTTTAATACTCCACCTAACTTCTTGATCGGAAGATAATATGATGAAGAAGTCTCGGGCATCAAAGTACTGGATAAATGTTATTGTGTTAATTGCATTCCAGCAATTATCTTAGATCTGCAATAGATAAGACGTTGCTTTATGTTTTTTGTAAATGAAACATTGATCTCAACAACTGGGTAACCATCGTAAATATTAGAAATATAATTAAATAAAATTGTGATGGAAAAATGCATAGAATAATATGAATAGTGCAGATTTAATCCAATTTCCATTCAGTCATCGACCATTGTAAATAGCAGAATTAGGGCCCCGAAATG
Source organism: Trichoplusia ni (assembly GCF_003590095.1). Lineage (NCBI taxonomy): Eukaryota > Metazoa > Arthropoda > Insecta > Lepidoptera > Noctuidae > Trichoplusia > Trichoplusia ni. The sequence goes on from NC_039499.1 coordinate 91,232, forward strand.
ATACGTTAACAGGAAAGCATTAAGTATTTATATGAATGATCGACATCGCTAAAGATTCAATAGACGACACAAGTAAAGACTTTAACATTGGAAGATTTTAATTATAGCTCAACTTGTTAATGCATCCTCTTAGTCTACCGTTAAGCATACTTACCGGTTCTAAGGTTTCGATAAGGAAAATCAAACATATCCTTGAACAAGTTTTAACATAGGTATTTGATATGGTAAATTATTAGAGTTTTTTACGCATTCCGCTGCCAAAGCAATGGTGGAAAAATACTGGCTGATTCGATTTTGTTTTGTTGTAGAGTTCAATGGAATCCTGATATTGTTTTTTTAAGACTTTCAGTATTTGTAGCCTATTCAACTTCTTAAGATACTTGATTAAGTACCATGATTACTATTAGCTAGGAAGAAAGTTATTTTGACATAGTTATCTTCACATACTACTTGACCAGTGAGTGGACATAAATGGACTATTCCAGGAGTTTGTGAAGTTTTGGAAGAAATGTCGCTCTACGTGATATTTACATCAATAGTATAACATTCTAACAATATTAGAGGTGGTGGCAGAACATCTTAACCGGTTCTGGTAGCTTGAAGCAGTCCTTGCCAACTTCTTTTAATCGTCCTTGTATAGTTCGGTATTCCTTGCGTTTCACTTCCTAACCTGACTCATACATGTTAGGAAATTTTCTTTCTCTGTTTGCATTCTTACCTCGTATTAAGGCGACTTGTATTATGAATCAGCGGCAAATTATTTGTAAGTCACGCTTGCGGAAGCGATAAGCCGGTCTCATGGGGCAAGCATCGCTCTAACAGTGAGCGAACGTGAGTTCTCATCAATACAGCTTCTGCTTGTAAATAAATGAGAAATAGGAATTGCTATGAGTTGTAGTTTGTTAGTTTTCATATTGTATAAAGTTTCAGGTTTGACTATTAATGTATTATAATAGGTATGTTATGCAGTAAAAAGGGATGAAAAGAAGAGTTCTAAATCGAACATAAACCTATTTATTACATTGAGTTGCAAGCATTCCGATACAAGGAAGATGCAATATTAAATTAAAAACTGCGCTGTAAGCGTCCTTAGAAATAAACAAAAAGTTCATGCTAAAGTAGATAATAAATTGTTGTTCAATTGAAAAGATTATTAATATATCAATACGGAGTTTAATCGATAGGTACATCCGTTGATAAGAAAGCAATTCTTGCTAAAAGATTCAAAATAAAGCAAGTCGTTGCCGGAAGAGCGACTCCTGCGTTACAGGAAAATTGTGCAAGAAAAGTGCACGACGAATTACGTAACCCTAACCGTGTATGACCTTGAACTATAGGAAGTTTTTAGAAGCAAAACGTATACCTACGTCAAAATATGCTTGTGTAATTCCAAACAGGCAAAATGTCAAGTATCAATTTTTGAATGTCAACTATTAATATTCAAACAGTATCCTGATAATTGCTAAATTGTTTCGCCTAATCTTCCTTCACCGCTTCCTGTGCCCTGGCTGCGGAAAAAAAGCAAAAATAATAATGAAAACATTTACCGTTGAAAAAGTACGTTATTTTTTACCGAGAGCTCAAGTTTGGTTCATAGATAAGCCATTTTAAAACAATTCAGAAAATAGCAGAAACGAAATAGGAAAAATGAATAAAATACGAAGAGTACAGGAAAAGGCACTGAGGTACCAACATTTCAATCCCATCATTCGTAAGATTTGAAGCAATTGCGAATTACGTAAACCATGGGAAGTTCTTCAATGTAGTACCTAATATTATGGCGTTATGGTATCCAGACAACTGATAAACTTACTTATATATTTCTAAATACATACATATTATAGATAAACTAGCTGACCCAGCAAACGTTGCTTTGCCGAATATTTTTTTTTTCTAGTTGTATGTATTTTTAATGGCAAACTATAAAAAAATAAAAACAAACAATTTCGTTCAAAAAATATTTTTTTTTTTTTTAGTGTGAGCGACCCTTATCACTTAGGGGTATGAAAAATAGATGTTGTTCTATTCTCAGACCTACCCAATATGTGTACAAAATTTCATAAAAATCGGTCGAACCGTTTCGGAGGAGTACGGTAACTAACATCGTGACACGGGAATTTTATATATTAGATTACACCCAGACACCAGAACAAATGATCATGCTCATCACACAACATTTGTCCTGGGGGGGAATCGAACCCACGACCTCCGGTATAGCAGTCAGGGTCACTAACCACTAGACCAACAGGCCCGTCAAAATGTCAGGATGAAGGCTGTGTGAAGGTGTTATGTGTTAAGGTAAATACCATAGAAATCTAAATAACAAGGTAATAGAAATGGCATACACCGCGGCGATCTATCGAAACGCATGTCGCCGGTGGGCGGGGCTTCAACACATTCACAGCAAATAACTACGCAATCACGCAAACATTAACATCGAGAAGACCAAGCAAACAACACTAGGCTGTACATCTATTGCAATAAGGTTGACTTTGTCGTTGTATGGATTCACTAACTCACACAGTCATTGCATTTTTTTGCGTTAGTCGTAGTGATTACGTAAACTACACTAGGGATTGACTACGGATATCATGAAAGACGAAATTATGAGTGACTATGTTTTTTGTTGTATTCTTCTATATTATGCACTTACAAAAAAAAAATTCGCTAATTGTCGGTTGACAAAAAAAAAATTATTAGGAAATACTTGGTAGGTAGGTTTGGTATATACCTACAGTGGTTTTTTAGTCGTCTTACAAAAGCAGCCCAGTTCATGTATCCAATGACTAGTAAACGTTCATAATAGAAAAATAGGTATTTATGAGATTTGGATAAATTTAAATTGCAATTTTTATTCAATGCTATGCTATAATGCAAGGCGTACTTTTTGAAACATTCAGTTGCGAGCGCGGTCCGAGCTGTAAAAATGGAGAGGGGCGCGGGCGGCGGCGGGCGGCAAGTTATCAAGCATGCAACTAATTTCATAGTGTATATTCGGCCTAAGTTGTAGGGTACCAATTTCGTTTACCCGTGGTAGACATCCACTTGTCTTTTGTATTTATTTCAATCCTGTGGGAATCTGAAATAAAAATATATTCAATAATATGTTCACAAAAACAAACGACTATTAAAATTGTTACTTTTCGTATACAATGTTCATTTTGGATAATTTGTCCGCACTTAACCACATCACTATTTCCGACAGTTTTGTGCGGCCGTACCACTACAAATACGATCGCATTGATAAATATTGTTTTTCGTTATACATTTCTCTTTTTACAACGGTGCATTTCTGTAAGTTTCTTACTGCAGAGGCAATAATTAGTAAAGAATGCAATTGTTGCAGGATGGTGCGATATAAATATGATTTATAATGAAGGTTATGTTTTGAAATTTAATTTTGCAATAACATCAATATTACTGCAATAATTCACTTACCGGTAAAATGTTATCTATTTATTTATGTTATTACACGATGCAGATGAATTTCCAGCCTGAGAAACCCCGCAAAACACCATTTTTAGTGGTTCTTGCTGTGACGACGTTCCGCGAGCGACTGAGCGTAAGTTCGCGCGCTGGTGTCGTCCAAGACACCAGTGTGGCGACAAGGTCACGCGGCGTTGGCACTTCTATTACCTTGTTATTTAGATTTCTATGGTAAATACAGTAAGGCAAATGGTGTATAAAAAGTTGAGCTCTTAAATAGAACCACCTGATTCAGGCCTTATGATGTAACAGGCAAATGACATGAAAAAATACTAGTAATTCCTTAGAGTGCGGAGCTATTATAAATTATTTGTTTTATTTATAGGAGTTTCTCAAATTTTACAAAACGAAATCATGGATTATGAATACACTTATACAATTTTTTAGAAAGTTGTTTACATAGAACATTCATTAAATGCAACTTAACGAACGTTTTCCCCTATCTTAGAGCACTTCAATGATGTCAATCAATGGCATATGTTAATGTTAATAATGGTGCTGTCAACTGATACCGCCATCGCACAACTATCACGTTTTTGCATCACACCTGGTTTTAGGAAATCACATGCACGAACCGGAAGACTTGATCAGATACATCATACATTTCATAATAACTCATTATTAACTACTCTGGTATTTCAGTTGATGTAAAGATAACAGGACAAGCCACGCAAGGACGTGATTTCTGTTCTAAGATAGTTGTAATTGATAATGTTCATGATAAGAAGGTGCTACTGCGTTACCGATGACGCAAATAACTTATTGAAACAAGGGACTTTTTTCTGCAGCTTTAATTGGGCAATAGTTGCAATGTGAAAGCAATTATTTGTAGTATGATAATAAGCGTCATGTGCTGCTAAACGCTGGGTCCCATGAAAGGAAATACGATTTTCTAGTCTTTTTGCCACACTTAAGCTACTTACTAGCAATCCTCCCTACCGCCTGTTCTTAGACAGAGCTTTGCTTTCACTTAAGTAAGCTTATGGCTTACCCGATCCACGCAATACCTTAAGCTCAATAGTCTTTATGCCTGTAACACTTATTCCAGTTCTAAAACGCAGCATATGCTTTTAATGCCATTTTGCATAACTTTCGGCAAACTCCAAAGTGGCGCTGAACTTCTTTGCATTGTGAATTATTTAGGCTGATCAAGTTTGATTCCTTTACTGCTTGGCACATTCCTCTTCCCGTAAAGGAAAGTTTAAACATTGATCACCATGCTAGCTCCTTGCCGATGGATGCTTACAGATTTCTATATTTTGTCGAATCCCCGTTTCATCACAGTATTTTACTTCGCCGTTTGTTAGTAGTGTTTCAGAATAATTAAGAAAGCTTTAAATATAAGTTTAGATCGTGGATTTACTAAAATTTCGACTAAACCACGGCTAACCCTTCAATAGAATTCAAAGTGCGGCCTGGTATGTAAGGTAAGTCTAGGTTTTTGAACTCGGCTGGTACATTACATCCAACAGACAATGTCACGGGCGGCTTCATGTTTTATATTGTAATCAGAGATCTTAATGTCTGATAGCGGCATTGATTAGCAATCGCTGCTACTATAGGTAATTGATTTAAATTTTTAAACCAAAATATCCAAACGATGTATATCGATGATTATAATTACTTTGCGTCACATCAATTATTTTACTTCTCGGAATTGTTTTCTAAATCCATGTGCATGATTTATATCATAAATAACATCAAATAACTTTATTTAAATAGAATCGTATTATCTGCGATGTGGTTGTTAATTGATTTTTAATCAGGGGAAAGCTTTATGCCCAATTTATACCTAAGTATTATGTATTATGGTGAATCTCATAATTTCAAAGTCCTGTTTTCAAAACATTGATTATTTAAGGAATTGAAAAGTATACTTAAGTATACCAATAGCCTACTTTACACATCAAAATGATACAGCTTTAAAATGGAAGACATGAATTGATCTTATAAACAAATCTAAATTCTTATAAATAATCTAGAATACTTTTTTGCACTTATGTGGACGGTGGTTACTACCTAGACATAATTATACTTACATTATATATGTCTTGTGGAATAGCGAGCAAAGTACAAAAATATATTTATCGTGGTCGCGGTAATCCTTTCGGACAATCCACTGCGCTGGCAAAGTTCTAGCCGAAATTCTACCACTTATTCGTTATTGTGTACAATGATTTCTGAAGTTGATGTTTTTGTAATGATTTCATTCTTCCCACAGTTGGTGCTAGAAGAATTATTATTAGAAACCGCTGAAAATGGATCCTTCAGCCAACAAAGGAATCAGTTGGCCAGAACCAGGTAAATAAAATGGTAATTTTTTGATATCGTTTCTTATTTTAGGACATTTGCACCTACTCTTATTTGACAGATTAGATCAGGCTGAATCATAGCTAATGTTATAAATATTAGTATAATTATCTTAGTTAGATTCAATCAACAGATAGATCTGTGGAAAATTCCTAATTTTGAAGTATCGTTGTAGAATTTTATGTTTGAGATTATAGAAACTATTTTTTTAAACGTTCACAGTGTTGTGGTGGGATATTGTGAAACTATTTTTATTTATTCTGACCTATGTACCCATATTCGCAAAATAAATGATTTGAATTGTGTTTACGTAAGTATTTACATAGCTACGTGCTTCAAGGGGTTAAAAAAAACTTCGATAGAAAGTGAATAAGATTAATGTAAATTCAGGTTGTTGTTTAATTATGATCACATGAACAGCAACTGGTTTGTCGGACTAGCCTGACTTTTGGAAAGTTGCAAATGCATTTTCCTTCGATACATAGGCACTAAGTTTTCGCTAAATAGTTTCACATCTATTACATTTCTCAAGTAGTCTTTTCGTAGGTAATTAATTAAATAATAAAATGATGTGCTGTGAATGATTTTAACGGGTCCTGCTCCTCTATATTTGTAGATATTGAAAATATTAGTCAAATAATCTCAAGGCTCTTTTTTAATAATAGTAAGTTTGAAAAAATGGCTAGCTAGATTTCTAGAATATTTAATTCAAGTGCAAAATCCCCAACTTAAGGCCAGTAGAACAAAAGTCACAATCCCGTATCTAATTTTCATATTATTTTTCCTTTCGTTGGACGTCTGTTGGCCTGTAGTATATGACTATTCAAAATTACTCAGTATCAGAATTTCCACATTGCTTAAGCAAATAATGTTCCTTTTTAATAGACGCATGAATACAAAAATACATAATCCGGGATCACCTACGGGCTACGGCCTCTGACTTAGCAGGCCAGCACTTATACCACTGATATAAAAGTTCAGTGATCAACATAACCATAGCATCCGTTCAGGTTTTCGATTGGCAATTTCCTTTAAGATTTGCTCAGGGGAAATTTATCAAACAAAATATAATAACTAATTAGTTTCTAATATTCGTAGATAACCAAGATATAATTCTTCTGATTTATTTGCACTGGAATAACGATAAGCAGCTTCCTGTCTAACGTAATCGGGTATTGATCAGATTTACCTAACTTTTTATTTATGTTGCTACTTAAATATAATTGATAAATAACTTTAGTGTTAAGTTATGAAATACGTGTAATTAAATCAAATGACTCATACGCTTAAAGTTCCAGTCTAATTGTTTCGGTGCGTTACGTTCTTAATTAGCTCAGCATGAATAGAACGTTAGAACTGTCCTCACATTATTGAATGATCTGTTTTAAATTCTTGCTGACACTATCTTATGACGTCATAAAATATCAGGTCAGCTGATGCATTAATTGTTCATTCAACAAGCATTATGTGTTTATAGACGGCTATTGGCTTTAAAAAATAAGAAGGTTAAGGATTGTTTTTGTTAATTAAGCAAGTTGTACCTAATTATAACATTACGCTTGATGAATTCTACGCACTCTAAACATTCACTCTAGTTCGGTAAAGCAGTCAAAGCTTGGATTCAGACTTACTGGCTAGGTAATTTTTAGAAACAACTCCCTCATTAATTTACATCGAATTAAATCCTATACCGCGGTTGGTTTCACAAACATTTAAGTCAGAAGCACAGAGAAACTTAAACTCAGGACTCATGTCTTACGCGGGGACCGAAGTCCGAACTAGCGACGCGATGTGTCGCGCTTAGCGGGTTTAGTGACCTCAACCACAGGCTTATTCGAATTTTGTTCAGAAATAAAAATTACCATGAAATTAATACAAAAATATGTTCTCCTTACAGATATAATGGAGTCGACGTCCGACCCGAACCTGACGGTGTCAATGATCGCGGAGGAGGTGCCGTCCCTCACAATGACCACGATAGTCGGCATGACGGTGGTCATGCTAATCGCCATCGCCGCCGTCTTCTTCTTAGGAGTTCTCATTGATTGTAGACAACAGTAAGTTGAAGGAGCGTGATGTGTACTTCTGTTTTTTTGGGAACCAAATAGGCAATCCCTGTTATAGTGGCATAGTAGCAGCAGAATATCGCCTTTTGAAGATTCGCCAAGTCGCGAAAATGCGCCAGAATCGCTTCTTGGCTAAGATCAAAGTGTGAACTGTAGAATCTGATGAAAATATGAGAGTATGTATAAGGCAAGAGAGATCCCCAAGCCATGTAGTCTAGCCTTAGCCTTACTTCTATTACGGCAAATGTCATATTCACCGAACGTAGTTTGCTAGACGCTTTAATTCTCGCATCAAATTAATGAGAATGTCTAAAGTTCATTTCTCAGAAGAAAAGCAGCTTACACCCCGGTTTACTAGGTCTTTTTGCAATCATTATCTTAAAATTCATCGTAATTATTATTTAGTACTGACGTTCTTGATAAGATCTAAACAGGATATTGGATTATAAAAACATCTTCAATTGCATATGTCCTTTATCAAGTTTTTAGCACAAGGTTTCAGTATCATAAGTTATTAATCTTAATCCGTTTCGATCACAGGTGTATTGTGTGCCGTAATATACTGTACATTAGAAGTGCATGTAGGTATGAATAAAATCATTAATAACCGGCTTAACACACACAAGCAAAGAGTGATCAACAATAAATAAACTTAACCTCAATGCTGAATGGTGCATCCATTTGGCAGTATAATTTTGCATTAACGTGCAGCTGCACGCAGTCTCTAAACACACGTTTACGGACACCAGACCAGTAAATAACTAAACAGATTTTAGACAAAAAAAAAACAAATCTTTACGGAAAAACTTTTATGCTAATGCAAGTATGCTATGCCTGTTTGTTGTCATCTGTTCTGTTTGTTTTGTAAGGAATAATATTTATTTGTTCTCATTATTGCGTAACATAAGGAAACATGTCTGTCCTGCCGCCCGCGCCGGGACATCTGTGTTTCTCATGAACAGGGCCCCGATTCAGCTATTTTACAATGGTCGATGAATGATTGACAATTGGATTAAATTTGAAATTATTCCTATTCTCTTAAGCATTTTGAAAATACAAAAATTGGAAGTTAATTTTATTGACCTTGAGTGTACCGTCCCATACTAATTTTACAATTATTGTATACAATAATGATTAAGACAATACGAAAATTGTCATTTTAAGTAAATTTCATTCATTCATCGGCCATTGTAAATAGCAGAATTGGGGCCCTGATTGGCTAGACAATTGAAATTTTAACCGATATTGCACTTCTGTTGACCGCTGTAAAGATGAAATTAAGCAACGATTGTTCTAGTAGGAGATAGTTGTGCATATCTAAGGGTAGGATTGGCATTTAAAATACTATCGGGCCTGTTGTAGCACGCTGTATAACACATATTTAGTAAACGCGTATCAAAGATAAGGTAAAAAGAAAGTTCGTGATTGGTAGAAATAAGGTTGATTTAAAAACAAAGGATTAGTTACGGAGAACTAATTTGATACTGCTGAAAGGCCATACGATTAGGCGATAACGCTGTCTTAATACGCGATTATTTAATTATGAATAACTAGCTGTTGCCCGCAACTTCGTCCACGTGGTTAGAATTTTCCCCGTTTTCCCACATTTTCCACTGTATCTTCGCTCCTATTAGTTGCAGCGTGATGTTATATAGCCTATCGCCTTCCTTGATAAATATTCTATTTAACACAAAAATATTTTTTCAAATCGAACCAGTAGTTCCTGAGATTAGCGCGTTCAAACAAACAAACAAACCCTTCAGCTTATATATTAGTATAGTTGAAAATCAAACAGTATCACTTGTATTAGTTTAACTTTGAAGTAATAGGTGGTTATAATTAGATTAAACATGATTAACGTAAACCTATCTGCCTATCACACTCATAATGTAATTTGCACCTGGTAGAATATTTATTGCTTATGTAAAGAAGACCCGACTCAATCCAAACTTTATGCACGAATTAAAAAAAAGCATACTAATTACCTATAAATCCGCCTTATACAGATTATACCATGAAAGGTAACATACAATTGATTACGTAACTCAACTCCATAGGTACCTCCCACCAGTTTAATTACAAAACTGATAAAGAAACAGTGATGTAAGCTCGATAAACAGTTATATGAAGTGTTTTTAATACCCTGACAAAAAATACCACGTGTCGGGGTAATGCAGAAGGCAAAAAGCGTTTTGATCTTGTGATTAAAAATTGGGCCTTAGAGGACCTTAGAGTGATTCGATAGCATTAGTGCTTGGAAAAAATAACTACCAAATTTTGAAATAAACCAGTATTAATAATAAGTAAACATTTAGTGGGTCGTTTTTCAATCCCAAGGTATATTACTTCGTGAGTTTCCTTCAAATTTAAGAAGGATCTATATATTAACATTAATTCAAGTACAAACTCTACAGCATGCAAACACTTCATTGTTGAGTGTCAATATCAGTTAAATATGACGCGATTGTGTCTGATAAATAAACAACACAGTTTACACAGTGTCAACATTCGCCCATTCGAATATAAACTACAGTTACTTGGCTTAGTACACATGATTTTCCGCATTCTTCTACACTTTAATAACTCAATTTCTTTTTGTTTCACAGGAAATTATTAGAGAAGAAAATGGGCGAGGCGAAGCGCGTGAAAACCCAGAGACGAGTTAACACGAATGATGAAGATGATGCGAGCATAGCCAACAACATGGAGGAGTCAGGCATGAGTGTTCCACCGGCGGAGGCACTGCGGCATATTCCCTAACACACCTACACCTACACACCCGCAGCAATAAACATTTTACACAATGACTCAGGAGGGCTACTACCTCTTCTAAAAGAAAGACTCTTGCGGTTGTAAGAGAGAGGCAAAGAGTGAAAACTACTCGGTTATGAGCGGCAACTCTCTTCTAGAATGCAACGGTCTTATTTTAGGAGGTTTGTAGGCCTATAAATTCTGTTAATCACAAGCTATGCTTAGGGAAATAAAATTGTTTCAGATCTAGCTAGTGAAAAATAGAATCCAAGCCATTTTATTTTTATATCTCTTTTCTGTTACTTCTTTTATCACAATGTTTGTTAGTAAAATGAAACTATTATGTGTAATAGGCCAAAGTATAACGTTCATGTACATACATAAATGTAGATAGGTGAATAAAATTAATCTTCTCGAGGTCTTTTGTTTTTGACTTCGATCCTTCAAATGTAAGAGAAATATTTTTGTGTAATTTAGTTATTAATAAAGTAAAATTATATGATGTGATATAATTTTAATAATGTTTTAATTTATATTTAGATTAATTAGGTAATGATTATAAATATTAAATCTCGGGACTAATCGAATGTTACAAATTAAATATATTTTTGATGTGTCTATGAATGAATATAAATAGATCAACATAGTACTCCTTTTGTTTTATTTTATGATAACTTTAGCTACTAACATAAGGACAACTGCCTGTAATTACGGGATAATAGTATAATTGGTAAGCGTTAAAGCAGCAAGAGGATAATTAATTATGGTTTTTTTTATTGTTTTAATGATCGTAAAAATAAATCTACACAAAAGTATACAAGAATAAACGTATAACATTAAATATTAAGTATGGAGTTCGTTATGCGACCTCTCAAGTTTCCACAACAAGGTGATATTTAAAATTGTTAGTTCTCACGTTTGGGAATAAAATAAGAAAACAATTAAAACAAAAGAAACAAGGACAAACTGAACCCAGCCATATCACTGGTGTTCAGGCAAGCGTGAATAAATTAGTAAGTAATATTGTTCACACACAAAATACCCTTCATAACATTTTACTTATAACTTAGTTGGAAATCCTAGTTTTGAATACTTTAATATTTAATTGAATACTCAACTTATAGTATGAAGTATATATGGCCCCGAAAGAAAAAGAAAGCTTGAAAAAAAAACATTCTGCATGAATATGCAGTAGCTCCAGTAAAAGAAACATAAGTGATAGTTTTCAGGCCGACTATTACGTGAGCGGCGGTTTATATAACAGCGTGACATGAGTAACAGGAATGCAGTTTTTCTCATCGAATGGTTTTTCAGCGGCGCGTGCGCACCATGCGCGGCGGCAGGCGAGGTCTGTTTGGCAACGCGCTGGCTGGCACTCACTCACATCTTGGGTGACATCGACACATTCCGTGCATAACACTGCAGCTCTAATCGATTCAACACGATAACAATACTGAAAATTATTGGCTCCTGATAACGAAGGTTTTTCGCCACACACGTTGCGAGAACCGTTTTGTCAGTATTGCGGGGATTGTTTACTCAGCCTAACGTGGACAAAAACAATCGACAATTAAGTATTTTTATGAATCTTAAATAATATTTTGTTTATAATCGTTACAATGTGCGCGACAATTTGTATGTACTAAATATTTTTGTTGGATCTTATTCGTGATATTAAATAAATAAGTGAAGTTTGGAAATGGGGAATTCAAAATCTAAGAAGGCTCAAAAGGAACCGGATAAGTTTTTCGAGAGGGAGCGTTGGAAGGAACAGAAGCGTGAGGAGAAGAGGAAGAAGGTGGTGAACCATGCGAACAGGAGAGGAGGGTTGAAGGAGCCGCCGGTGACGCCGACGGTGCTGGCGCCGCCGCCGCCCGGGCCGGGCCCGCCGCCCGCGCCGCAGCACGTGCGCTCCTACGACGAGGAGGCGCTGGACCGCATGCGGTACCAGCTCCACAACGACTCCGACGCCTTCCTCCTCAACAACATTCTACTCTCCGTACAATTCTTCGAGAATTTCGAACGGTGAGGCTTCAACCATTGTTGTGATCTTATCGATACGTTTTCATCACTCATTGATTAAGTCAATTGCGTTCTCAGAATTAATTTATTTCAATCAGTATCTATGACTATTATACTACTAGACTAGTTCAATTTATAATAGTAATATAAAATTGTAATAAAACTAAAAAAATGTACAAAAATCACCCGACGAGGATGAATGAAATCAAAATGTACACACTTGTATATGAAATCAACTTGTACGTGATAATCGGCTTGCACTTAGCGTCTTATTAAAATTCTAGATAATCATATGACTGTATCGTGAATAATTTGTATCTAAGCCGTCCTTGTTCTACGTATAAATCAAGTCCATCAAAGGTCTTTAATAAATCGATAACTATGATAAGAAATTATGTATTTGAAAAAATATTTAAATATCGTGTTTGTTCTTCATGGTTACATAATTAAATATTATCCTTTTCGTTGTTTTAGAATAGAGGTCTATATTGTGGGTTTCTTGATTTCAAGTCTAAAATTCATAGCTTAAGCACTTGTTTTTGCAAATTTCGTGTAAGAAAAAGTTAATAAGTATTGAATGTATCTTATTTGAAATTCTTATCAAATAATACGACGAAAGCGGTCACTGAAAATCATAATACAGATATCGTAATTATATTTGCATTAATATCTACTTACTTTATACAAAAAGTATCCGCAAGGTTGATTGAGAAAAGTCAGATAAATGAATACGCAATAATATGCGTTTTATAATTGAAAGATCAATGTTTAACCGTCATATTTGTCGGCATAATAGCTGAGAGTGGTAAAGATCACCAAGACTATCGTCATCCACAATTAATGCTCGTTATTGTAAAACGATGTTACAAGGGTAGTTCTTTAGTGTGAAATCGCTTCTTCTTAATCGCATCCTTTTAAATTACATACTTTGTCCAAGTTTGGCTGCATCCTCTTCACAAACACTTACGGAAAAAAAAATTATATAAACTGTACCATACATGTACCGTCTCGTACTCGTCCTTGGTTTCTATAAAATCATTAAGATAAGCAGACTATTCATTGATTTAAGTTTAAGTTAGTAATCACTAACGTCGAAATTGGCTAATAATAAAAAAAAGAAATGTAGAAAACACTGTGACGTGGTAAAATTTCCAGCCAATCACGCACTTACGTATAAAGAACTACAGATACTAAAATAAGTGTTCGGACTTGACCGTTCTATTCAGTAAAATATTTTTCATAATAAAATAAAAAGATCAAACCGACCGATACGATAAGCGAGAAGATAATATTAAGTGATAAAGCTTAGCATCTATTTATTAAACCTTATCGGGTGTTTACTAGCAGTGATTTAAAATTTGTATAAATCATGCGTTATCGTCTATTTGTTTAATTAATTATATTGCATTTCCTCATTATTTTTAAGATTAGTGATTGTTAGGTAAATCCAGGTAACAAAATTAACGGAATCTTTTTTTATGATTGCAGCGAAGTCTATCAAATAAAGAATAATCCTATAAGCGAACGTGAGAACTTGATCAACGAGGCGATGGTGCGTCAGAACAAACATGTATTTTTCGCGGATCGCCTTCAAGAATGCGTTCACGAGCATGTCAGCTACCAGAGGAGCCGAGGCCAGACCGAGCCGCTGTCAGCTCCGAGACTGTTTGTTATCTACGACAATATGGAAGCTAGCGAACCCGGAGATACCTCTGATTACAGCGCCGTGCTTGATGCACCTTTCTACAAGTTGGGGATCGAGGATTGCAAGGAACCAGGTAAATATTATGGTGAAATTTCTTATAGAAAAACAGTCATAATACACACATTCACATATAAACGTAAACGTTACGAAAATAATGTTTTTATCTTTTTTCCTTAGGGTACGCGAAACTGAAGAAAATTGAAGTATTGGAGAGCACTCTCCAAAAAGAAAACGAAATGATTGATATAAAAAAACCTGATTCGGATGACGACAGCATTTACACGGATTCAGAAAAAGAATCGATTAATTCTGATGATTGTCCCTATAGTGTGAACAAAGGTGAAGACCTATTGCATCACATTAAATCTAAATTAGAAAGTAATGATTTGTATGTGGCTTCCGAACCGAAAGCATCTCCGGACATGACCGCGGTTGTCGGTAGAAGATTTAGTGGACCGGTGAAACAAGTGAGCTTGCAAGTAACAAAAAGCAATATTTCAAATATTAACCGACTCCGGAAAAACAATTCTGTAGTAATTGAAGAAAATGAAACTAATCTCGTGGATAGAAAAGGCATTTATGATGAAAGTGTAATGCCAAGAAAATCTATTTTAAAAACTCATAGAAGGTTAAGTGGACCAAACAAAGATATGAAGTATGTTAGTACCGAAATGCGAAAGGCTTACTCAGAAAATACTCTAGCTGAAGATACAGAAACTTCGGGGTACAGGTCAAACTCAAGCAGTCGACAAACTGAATCTAGTGAAACTGAATCTGATTACGGTTATTCTACTATAACGGAATCAGCGACACCAAAGAGAATAGAACTAAGTTTGCAGTCCAACTACTCATTAACATCAGGTGCCTTGCCTGATGATTCTTGGACACCTGTAGATGTCAAAGCTTTGGGTGAATGGAGCGATGATGACGACGATGAAATTGATGTTGCTTCAAAATCGTCTTTATCACCAAACTTGTTTGAAAGATCTTACTATCTAAATTCTTTGAAATTCATGAACAATTTTGTGGACAGTTTTATAATCAGTTTGGGTTCTGGGTTGGGACTTTCCACTGACGAAGTCAACTCTGCATTAACTCAAGGTGCGAGTATTTATTGCAATTCAGTGAAAAACGGGTCTAAAATTGGTTACGAAATATTTCCTGCTCTAGTAGCTGCTTGGCCAAACGCAGCAAATCAGTGGATTATTAGAGAAAGAAGAATTATACAAAATCCTAGAACAAACTTTAGTTATCAGTGGCCCACTAAATATATGGTTAATAAAGCTGTCGGATTCGGATGTTTGTTGGTGCCGATAGGCTTTAGACCCAAGAGAGGTCAAAATCCAGCCCAAACATTACAGTGGAAACTTATCTTCCCAGCAGCTGAACGATATTTGGAGAGTTGTCTAGCGCATTCTCATATGAGATGTTATTTATTTACTCTAGCTTTACATAAAACTTTTATGGAAAAAGAACAAGCAAAAATCGGTATTGATGCTAGTCATATTAAAAACCACTTGTTTTGGCAATGTGAAGATAACTACGCTAAATGGCCAGAAGATCGACTTGGTGAGACTTTAAGATTGTTTCTAAGAAGCTTTTATGTCCATTTTGGTCAGTCAAGAATGCCGAATTATTTCGTGGATACTTGTAATGAATTTAAGAGCATACCAAAGCCTATGCTGCTAAAACTTCAAAGAAGATTGGCAGATATTTTGGAAGCACCTGTTATGCATGTACTTCACTCCCTTGACAAGATCAAATACAACAAACGTGATTTTTACCCAACACTTAACTGTCAAAGACTTTATGATATACTTACTTGCAAAAATCCATTACGCATCATAAACCCTAATATTCCTTCTGTTGTCCCGAGCTATCAAAACGATTCTTCAGATAGTGATGACGACACTGAGATCAACTTTTGGGATAAAGCTAAAGCTCAAGATAAACATTATCAATGGAAAAAAGAAAGACAGCGTCAAATGCAGGAAAGACGAAAAGCTCAGATGAATGTTAAAAAGAAGTCATTGGCTAAACTGGATAGAGAGATAAAACCAAACGTGAGTATAATTATTGTTTCGGTTTTATTATTTTTATATTTTAAGTAATCAAAAGTCTTTATAATTACTTCATGTTTAATAAAAATACCCTGTTTTTACAGATTATACTACCAGCAAAAATGGAAACGGAGCGACGACGATTGGTGCTGGAGTTCTTCATTCCTCATTTCATCGCAATGGCACGATCCAGCGAGAGATTTGATTCCATTAGACAGGCTGTAATATATCTGGAGCAAGCGCAGAGACTCTGCACACTCTTGCTAGAAGAGCCTGGCGGCGATAACACGGCTAATGAGTATTTAGATGTTATCCACGATAAATTGACTGATTGTCAGAGGAAATTAGTAAAACAGATGAACAAGTTACCGTCGAGGCAAGAAAGCAATCTTGATCGTAACATGTACCGAGTTGCTCGTAAGCAACGGCCACAGTTTGAAAATCAAAACCAGCCTTCCCCGTCTGATTACCCCGGAATACAACCATTCAGCTTCGTGGATGTGCATGTCGACGGCTCGGGACACAGCGATCATTTAAAACTAAATGATATTATTGGAGAAGAGTCTAAATTGTGAACCATGTAATAAGTATTTTAATTTAGTTATTAAGCACAATTAAAACATATTTTATAAATAAGAATTGTGAATAGTGATATGAACTCAATTCTTCGAATTGTTTGTAAAATCTTAGATATGGAATCTCGTGTTTTTTTTGCTCTTTATAGGAGATATTTGGCATCATGTAATCAGTGGTCATTGAAATAAAGTAACGCTAGGTAGTTAAACATAATTTTATTAATATTTTTACTTAATGGCTATAAAATTTTGTAAAATTTAGATAAAATACCATTTGTAACGTGGTTAAAATGGTTAAAAGGAAGATACATATTATCACACAATATTGAGGTATCATTAGTTGAACTAATAATAACAATAGAAACGTATTATATTTAATGTACTTAGTTGTAGTCTCTAACTAACATTGTAATCTGGAAACTGTATTTAAATAAATTGCTCATCCATTATTCCTATCTGAATAAACAATGGTCTTACGCGGAATTGTTCTTACATCATTTTTTTATTTATAGTTCCTATAAGAGTTATAGCATCATTGGAGTTGATAAAGTGGTGAGGTTTGTTTTTGTATATCTGCATGTCCATATTATGATCCCTAATTAAAAAGTCCAATTTCTGGGCCAACCAAAACCTAACTTATAAGAAGTATAGGGTTAGTTGTCCGATACTGATTTGCCTTAAATTTTCCTGTTAGATATACATTTTAAACAAAGCAGTGCTACAGATTTAGGTACTTGATATAATTATATCTCACGATCTGAATTCTTAGATCCCTTGTTAAAATTGCTGATATGCGTAATCTATAATACGATTCAGAAGCATGAAAAGGCGGTACGTTATAATTAATTTTTGATATAAGATTTTATTCACTGATTTCAGGATTTTGATACTTATCAGCCGGAAATTTAATGCTTCATAATCAAAGCGTCAAACGATCATTGATTACGTTATAATGAGTTATTACAGCATACAGCGTACATACAGCTAAATTCGAAGTGATTGGTTACGTCAGTGGATTGACACCAGCTACCATAGAGAGCAGGGCCATTCGCACGTACATGCCGTACTCGGCTTGTCTAAAGTATGCGGCACGAGGGTCGGAGTCAAAGTCCGCGGAGATCTCGTCAACACGCGGCAGCGGGTGCATCACTACCATACGGCGACGTGCGCGCGTCATCAGCTGTGGAGTTACGACCAGTAGCCCTCGAGTCTGGAAAGAGATGACATTATATTAGTGTAATTTTAGGATTGAAGTGTGCATGTCGTAAATCTTTGACTACATTATATCGTAATAATGTTAGGTACCTTTTCATATTCTTCTTGACTTTCAAATCTTTCGCGTTGAATTCTTGTCATGTACAGAACATGCGTATCTGCTAACACATCTTCCAATCTTTCGTACACTCTTTGCGGTATACCTTTTGAAGCTACGTAATCTGTGATATGCTTTGGCATGCCCAGTCCTGGCGGGCTGACGTATTGGAGTTGCACTTGGTAAAGAGTTAGAAGACGAGCAAGAGAATGAACAGTCCGTCCATTCTTTAAGTCTCCGACCATGGTGATTGTTAAACCATTCACGGTACCAATTTCTTCTCGAATGGTAAACACATCCAGAAGTGCTTGTGTTGGGTGTTCTCCAATACCGTCTCCTGCATTTATAATAGGCTTGCGACTGTGTCGAGCAGCACGCTGAAAACAAAAGAAAATTATTTAATCAGAATTGTATAGCTATAGGATGACATTCAAATGAAAGCAAATTAAAATATATACATACTTTGACTGCTCCAGGCTCTGGGTGGCGAAGTACAACTACGTCAGAGTAGCTAGCCATGACTGACACACTGTCTTCTAAAGTTTCGCCTTTTTTGGCTGATGAACTAGTAGCATCAGTATGGATTACTGAACCACCCAATCTTTGCATTGCTGCTGCAAAACTGCAACTAGTACGAGTGCTCACTTCATAAAATACAGAAGCCATTACTTTTCCTCGTAAAATATCATCTAAATAGCGGCCCTTATTCACACTGGTTTTCATAAACTGGGCTAAGTTAAATATGTCGTTTAGAGTATCCTTACTAAAGGAATCAACGGTTAATATACTTTTACCAAATAAGTCGCTACGTTGCCGTTGAGCAGCTGTCGAAGCGGGAGGATTGTAATTCGAAGTACTGTCACATCGCTGTCTGGACACCTGAGGTGGTAGAGGGGACAGACATCTTGTTGTAGCAATTTCACTGAAGTGAACATTGGGTTTAGATTGACCATCAGGCCTATTATCGATTTGATCAAAATCAATATCACTGACTCTACTAGTATCTGCAGTAGATACGTGGATGTCGAGGGCCGAGTTTGGTCGGCTAAAGTCTTTTTCAACTTTTTCGACAACGGGGAATGTTTGTTTTTTGGGTGCTGGCCAATCACGTATATTTTGACCAAAGCCCGGAGGTACCAAAACTTGTCCTTCGACGTATGCAATTTCACCGCGTAAGGTTACACGGTGAACAGCTCCACAAACTTGCATACCGGCAAACGGAGTCCACTTTGATTTAGAAAATTCCATTGCTTGAGGAATCGTCCATTCAAAGTCCATATCTACTTCTACGTACGTATTCGGTTGTTCGGGCAAATTGAATATTTTACGAGGATTGCGGTGGAATTTATTAATAAGATCCTCCATCGTTAAACGGCCTTCGTGTACTGCATTCAAAAGTAGTGGCAATATTGTTTCCAATCCAGGGAAGCCAGGAGGTGGCTTTTCAGAGTTCTTTTCTTCAACGGTATGCGGTGCGTGGTCCGTAGCAAATACGTCTATTATATCTATATTTTTCCATAGCTCTGCTTGGTCCTCTGGGCTACATAATACTGGTCGCACTTCAGCTCGTCCTGCTCCAATTTCATCAATATCTCCTGTGCTCAAGAATAAGTGATGAGGACATACTTCACAAGTAACTTTTAAACCTCTTTCTTTAGCTGATTTAATAATTAGAATTTCTTCTTTTCTAGCCACATGACAAATATGTATTGGTCTATCTAGTAGAGATGCCATCAAGATAATAGCTCCAGTTTTTTCTCGCTCTGCATGAGCACAAACGGGCATCTTCTTAGGCCAATTCTGAAGATGTTTCTGCCAAACTGTCATATCATCTAATTTAAGAGTGGTATACGTCTCATTGAGATACATTTTTAGGGCAGCCGCCTGTGGTGCCATTTCAGCAGCAGTTTCACAGTTACTGCTAGAGGCGCCCATGAAGAGTGCGTAGTCACATCGAGCACTAACTCGTGCCAATGCAGATGCATAATCATAAGATGCTCGATCAATTACTGGAGGGTTCGTGTTTGGCATTGCACATATCATTGTGATACCTCCTGCTAAGGCAGCTGCAGTACATGTTGCAAAATCTTCTTTGTATGTTGCACCAGGTTCGCGGACATGTACGTGTACATCAATAAAACCTGGTAATTTTATTATATTGCGCGAAGTCATGCAGTCTGTATGAGTTTTCATGAGTGGTGCACCACCGCACAGATGCATAGCCTGAAAGTAGACAGATTTATATTTAGGTATCTATATTATTCCAACGATGACTAAGAAAATAACATCAAAAAATACCTTTGTGCCAGTCTAGAAAAAAAATAACGTCAAAACTAATTATATTTACCTGGACTAAGAGTTTGGCGCATTTGACATCCGTAACTAATGGCACGGCGTAATCCACAGCTAGACGACGAGTACGATATCCATGAGTCGAAAATGAAGATACTCGACGAGCTCCGCCTCGCATGGGTAGATTGATTACCAAATCTAATTCACGTCTTGCCATAAAGTCAGCCAAGTGCATAAGTTCTCCGTCAGATCTTACATCCTCGGGATCACCTATGTGATCGAAGGTCCATTGGACGCTCTCAACCTAAAAATATAGCATTTAATTATTATGCACCCTACATCTTGTTGTAATATTTACTTTTAAACCATGATTATATATATATACGACTTACATCAACACCGTGCTCAGCATAGAAATCTCCAGTCCCCATACTTGCGTACAGTTTATATCCCATTTTGTGCAAAATCCTGACACTAGGAAGCAGTTCCATTTTATGCTGTAATAAAAAATAAATGAATACCTAATAATGTCAATACAGTCGAAAAAACGAATTTTGTGTGTTTGGATTGGTTCGTACCTTGAACGTTCCCACGGATAAAAGAATAGCCTTCTTGGGTATTCTAAAGCCAGTGCTCATTAACGACTTCAAGTAAGCCTCATAACGATTTTCTCCAAAACATGCCACTTCACCGGTAGATGCCATTTCAACACCTAAAGTTACATCAGCGCCAGCTAAACGGGAGAAAGAAAACTGTGGCACCTTAACACCTACTTTGCCACAACCTGTCATGACGTTAACAGGTTCCACAGGTATACCCAGGATTATTTTAGTGGCCATTGCCACAAAGTCGTGATCCAGGGTCTTTGAAACAAACGGGAATGATCTTGAAACTCTGACGTTGCATTCAATGACTTTAAGATCATTGTCTTTAGCGATCAACTGCATATTAAAGGGACCGGTTACGTCTAGGGTTTCAGCTATTATACTAGCAATTTCCTTTATTTTTTCTAACGTTTTGTTGTTTATGTCTTGTGGTGGAGTAACCAATGTGGCATCACCGGAATGAACACCAGCATTTTCAACGTGCTCAGATACTGCCATACACAATATGGCACCGTCTGCGGCCACTACATCGACGTCAATCTCCTTTGCATCCATAATAAATTTCGATATAACGACTGGATGTTCTTTGCTAACCAAGCTAGCTGATTTTAAATAGGCTTCCAACTCCTGATTCGAATTAGCAACGTTCATAGCTGCACCACTCAGTACATATGAAGGGCGAACTAAACATGGGAACCCAACTTCTTCACAAAAACTGGTCGCAGATTCTAAATCTGTGAGTTCTTTCCATCTTGGTTGCATTATACCTTTACGGTCTAACATTCTGGAAAACTTAAACCGATTCTCAGCATTGTCTATCATATCAGGAGATGTACCAAGAATAATCGCTTGCTGTCTATGCAAATCCATAGCAATGTTATTAGGTAACTGTCCTCCCATGGATAGGATAACTCCATCTGGATGTTCAATGTTGTAAATATCCATTACAACTTCAAAGGAAATTTCTTCAAAGTACAACCGATCACTCATGTCGTAGTCGGTACTCACAGTTTCAGGGTTATAATTTACCATAATTGTCTTTTTGCCTTGATTTCTAAGCTCTCTAAGACATCCAACAGCACACCAATCGAACTCAACAGAACTACCTATGCGGTACACACCTGAACCTAAAACCATTATAAAACCACCTGGGAATTCAAGATCGTGTGTACTTCCATTGTAAGTCAGGTATAGATAATTAGTAGTAGCCGGCCATTCAGCGGCAACTGTATCGATTTGTTTAACAAAAGGCGTTATTTTATATTCTTCTCTTAGTTTTCTGACGGCAACTTCAGTGCTTTTTATTGCAGCGGCAATTTGTTTATCGGAAAAACCGATTTTCTTCGCTTTCTTTAGGACATCAAAAGGTATTGAGCCGTGATGATCTGCTTCTAATATTTTGTAATAATCAATAATGTTCTTAAATTTCTCGAGGAACCAATGGTCGATTTTAGTGAGTTCATACAATTTATCTACAGTGTAATTTTCTCTTAGAGCAGCCGCTAAGACAAACATTCGTTTATCAGTGGGTTCTCTTAATTCATCTTCATTTACCTTTTTAATATTAGGATCGAAACCGTTTACGTTTTCGTCTACCATCCTCAATGCTTTTTGGAATGCTTCTTCAAAGTTTCTGCCTATGGACATAACTTCTCCTACACTTTTCATAGAACTGCCAATTTTGGTACTTACTCTTGTAAACTTAGCTAAATCCCACCTTGGAATTTTGACTACACAATAATCGAGACTTGGCTCGAAACATGCAGTCGTAACTCCAGTAACAGAGTTCTTAATCACGGGTAATGGTATACCCAGTGAAAGCTTAGCAGCCACATACGCCAAGGGGTAACCAGTTGCCTTACTGGCTAAAGCTGAACTTCGAGACAATCTAGCATTTACTTCAATAATATAGAATTCCTCTGAGTTAGGATTTAAGGCATATTGAATGTTACATTCACCCACAATTCCAAAGTGTTGAATAACTTTAATCGCAGTATTTCGTAACATGTAATATTCTCTGTTTGATAATGTTTGACTTGGCGCCACTACTATTGATTCACCGGTATGTATGCCAAGAGGATCAACGTTTTCCATATTGCAAACTGTAATACAATTGTTAAATGCGTCCCTGACAACTTCATATTCAACTTCTTTCCAACCTTTAAGAGACTTATCGATAATAAGTTGATCTGAATGTGATAGTCCGTGGTGGGCCAGAGTTCGAAGTTCATCTTCATTATTAGCGAATCCAGATCCCAGTCCTCCTAAGGAGAATGCTGATCTAGCCATAACTGGGTACCCGATTTGACGTGCAGCAATAAGTGCCTCATCGATTGTAGTCACAGCGGCGCTAGGAGCTACTTTCTCTCCGATAGCATTTACTTTTTCAGCAAATATCTTTCGATCTTCCGTGTTCACTATTGACTGAATAGGTGTTCCCAGAACACTAACATTGTATTTTTCAAATATCTTCTGTTTTTCCAGTTCTACTCCACAGTTCAATGCTGTCTGGCCTCCAAATGTTAAGAGAACTCCCGTGGGTCGTTCAGCTTTAATAACTTGTTCCACATATTCTGGAGTAATAGGAAGGAAATACACTTTGTCGGCTAATCCTTTTGACGTTTGTACAGTTGCAATATTTGGATTAATCAGAACCGTTTGGATTTTCTCCTCTTGTAAAGCCTTAACAGCTTGTGATCCTGAATAGTCGAATTCCCCAGCTTGGCCGATTGATAAGCCCCCAGAGCCAAGAATGAGCACCTTTTTAGGTCTTTCCTGAATGGTAGGAACAAACTTGAGTTTTTCTGTGATAACCTCGTCGATGTTAAACGAAGCATTGCTTTTGTAACTTTTCACAGCATCCACGAATACATCGAAGAGACATTCTAAATCGGTGGGTCCAGCTGTGTGCTCTGGATGGAACTGAACACTGAAGAAAGGTAATGTGTCATGAATAATACCCTCATTGGTCTTATCGTTCTCATTAGTAAATAGAACTTTCCAATGTTCCGGTAACGAATTGGCATCCACAGCGAATCCGTGATTCTGAGATGTCATAAAACAGCGTCCAGTGCCACTGTGTGTGCAAGGCAAATTGTGTCCACGGTTGCCGTAACTGAAATTATGAAAGCAGTTGATTAATTAAATGTCTGATTACTGTTTCTCTATTTTGATAAGGTTTTTAAAGAAGATTAATTTTAAAAGAAGATTTAAAAACAAATATCAAATTAAAACCTACTCTGTTTTTAAGCTGACATTAAATTAACAATAAAGCAGGATGAAAATAATATTCTTACTTTAAATGAAACAGATAATTTATCAAATAAATCGAAAACCTACCTGGTCTTATAAGTAGTACAACCAGCAGCAGTAGACAGTAACTGATGTCCGAGACAAATACCAAAAACTGGTTTCATATTTGTTTTCTTGTTGATAACAGTACGTAGATTGTCAACGACCTTCTTGCATTTGATAGGGTCACCTGGACCGTTGCTGATGAACAAACCATCGTACTGATCCGAGGTAAAGTCGTGATCCCAAGGAACCAATATCACTTTAGCGTTCCTTTTTATCAGACATCTAATCTGATTGTACTTTAAACCACAGTCTACAACTACGATTGTTACTTCGCCTGAAGGGTTGTACACTGTAGTTTTCTGCAACAGAAATATATTTCAATATTTTTATTAAGAACTTTTCTGAGACTGTGATATTTGGTATAAGGTCAAAAAGTACGTTGAAAAATTAATTCGCTTTATGTCAATATACATTACATACCTTAGTAGAAACTTCTGCCACCAAGTTCCTTATATTAGGATCTGTAAGTGCCGGTAATGGTCCAAAGGGCGGGACGCCTTGTACAATTCTGCCTAGCGTGACGCCGGCTCGAAGACGGAATGTCAGGGCTCTAGTGTCTATGTCACAGATGCCTGGCACTCCGCGGGCTGCCAGCCAGGATCCTAAGGATCGCTTGGCACGCCAGTGGCAAGCACGAGTGCTTATCTCGCCTACGATCAACCCGGCTGCCCAAATGCGGTTGGACTCAAACCATCTGTAATAGTTTATTTTTAATTGTATGAGTATTAAGACACCTCATCATCGGCCTAGCCTTTTCCCAACTATGTTGGGGTCGGCTACCAGTCCAGCCGGTTTCAGCTAAGTACCAGTGTTTTACAATGAGCGACTGCCTATCTGACCTCCTCAACCCACCTGGGAAACACGATACCCCAAGGGGTAATAAAGGTTAGACTGGTTGTCAGACTTTTTCAAGCTTCTGACTACCTGTAACGACTGTCAAAGATGTAGGAATGACAGCCGGGACCCACAATTTAACGTGCCTTCCGAAACACGGAGGAACTCGTTATGACAAAGATGGTCACAAATCTACGGACCAATCGTGCATAGCTTAACCTGTGATCAATTCACTTGCGGTTATAGCTTAGCCACGAGCTCCTCAATTAGCAAAAATGCTTTACTGATATTAGATGTTACATGATCAATTTTTCTTATTGCAGAATTTTTGTAAGCATTTTCAATAGAATAAGATGGATTTAGGAGACGGTAATGATTTGTGGTAAGTAGAAAAATATACTGTTCAATGGAAAAAAAGTTGTATGTACTGTTCAAGATTCATACGTTGTTTTTCAGATTTTTGATTTAATAGATGGTTATTTTATTTCAAAAGTCTTACTTAGGTAATCCGTGTTCATCCTGCTCGTCCTCGTCGGGGACACCGTAGTTGCCGACTAGCGGGTAGGTGAGCACCAACAACTGCGCGTGGTACGAGGGGTCGGTCAACGACTCCGGGTAGCCAACCATACCAGTCTGAAAAACTAATAGACAAGTTTGTTTTAGTTTAGTGTATTTTTAAAGTATGTCTATTATATTAATATATGTGAAGATGAAAATCAAAGTCTTAAAATAATGGGTAATGCAAGATTCTATTACATGGGCATACAAGACGGGAAACACTTTTAATCATTCGAAAATTATATCTGGTTGGATTAAAGTAAATTTAAATACTAACCAACTTCTCCATCCATGGGAACTTGGGCCCCAAAACTTCTTCCTTGGAAGACCGTCCCGTCGGCTAAAACGAGGCTGCATGGTGGCCCCACGGCACAATTCAAATCTTTTTCTACCATCTAAACAGGAAAAGAAGTATTATGGATAATACGGAAATAAGTTAACATCTTGTAGCTATATAAAACAATCACAAAAATGTATGTCAAATACTTTTTTTATCAATAAATAAACATATCGTGTTAAAACAATTCGCTTGTTTTTACCAGTATCAGTTTTACACAAAGTTCGTCAATCTTACGATTTAAAAAATAAATAGTCTGTCAATCTCAGCTTCTAAGTTACAATGGTTACTGATACTTTACAATTAAGAATATAATACTTAGTACTTTCAGACGGACAACGTGAGTCTTGTAATATGAACCAGAAACATAATTTAACGTCCTACCGACATCGCAACAGCTGTTTTGCTTAAATATGTGTCATAAACTAATTTATGTTTTATTTTATGTTCAAAATGTCTCTGGAGATTTATTTTCAGTGTTATTTGAAATATTATTTATCTTTGAGGAATAGATGCATAATGTTTTAATTTGTTTCCTCTATCCGATTAAAAAAAAAAAACTGTGCCCGAAGGAGTATGTAATTGTTTCTGTACCTTTTTACATGTTACTAATGCTTGCAATATAGGATTTTGATTTCATTTGAGTAATAACTGCGTAAGTGCTCCATGTACCTGTTTCTTAATTCACTTAATTAATTGAAAACCTGGGCACAAAATTCTAATAAAAATGAAACGTAAAACACTAAATCATTATGGTTTCATTCCAAGGTACATACGTAGTATTATAACCTACTGTAAGTAATTATTCAAATAACCTTTTATTTTATAATTTTAGGAGAATAAAGCTACTTGAAGACAAATTATTACAAATGTTAGATAATCCGCGAACTATTAAAGCAATTTCAAGGAAGTCCTTGGGTCGACGGCGTTTATTGACGACGTAATAAACTTGAATAAAATATTATTACATACGAACATCTGATAATTAAAAACAAATGGTACAACAGTCAACTAAAGTGATAATTTTATTCAATAAATCGTAAGCAACTTATTCAAAAACTTTTCTAAAACAAACTTTCCGTTTAAAACAAATTCGATTTTGAGTTTTGAGAGTTCAAAGTGGACTCAAATGAATTGACATTGATGGTTTTAGAGGAGGGCAGTCTGAGGAATTCAAAGTTAGTGTTATTAACCTATGTATCGGTCAATCAACCACATATACTCACTTTTTGTAGGTTCGCTGTGCCGGCCACGTGGTTTATTATGAAGCCGGTGAGGAACGGTCCGGCGCTGTCGCGGTCTCCACGACGACAGGCTCGCCACAGCTATTACTTGCTCCTTATCATACTCCGTCACACACACAATGAGTTCTACCTGCCTCTGACTCTGTCTAGCATCAACAACTTTTATATGCCTCTCTCTCTCGCACCATTTGTTATGGGTTATAGTGTGAATTGTTCTGTTTGTGTTCCACAGACTTCTATATTAGAGTCAAATTTTAAACTGGCTCTGGCACTTACGCGGAGAGCCCCTGTCGAATCATTTGATGATTGATTGTTGGGACTTGCTACAGTTTTCTACTCATATTTCTTTATAAACTCAAATGTAGCGTGTCTATTAACATGTTCTTCAAATTAATTACAACTGTCCGAATTATAATGCACAAATTATGCGTAGTTCTATAGAGCTATATTGTTATTGGTTACAGATTGATATCATTTAGAATCAGGCGTAATAGTTTTATAATACGCATTACTGTAGTTTTTATCTAAATTTACTACCTAATCATACGGGTTTAGTTTAGAATATATCCCACGAGTGTCAAACTATTTGATTGAATGCTTCTAAAACAATTGATAAGATATAGTGTCAACGGATAGTAACACTTAGTAAGTACTGATAAAAGAAGGCTTAAGTATTACGAGCCGAAAGATCGAACTCAATGCGAATCTATTTGAATGAAGTTTAAACACGTGTAGATAAGATACATAATTATGAGCTCCTGGCGAGACGAGATAGCCAATACGACTTAGATCCCGAAAAATGAAAAAAGCGCAAAAAAACATAAGTTAAAGGAATTTTTATACTAGATTGTTAACCAGCCGTAACCAGTAACCCCAAATA
Organism: Trichoplusia ni; assembly: GCF_003590095.1. Classification (NCBI taxonomy): domain Eukaryota; kingdom Metazoa; phylum Arthropoda; class Insecta; order Lepidoptera; family Noctuidae; genus Trichoplusia; species Trichoplusia ni. The sequence goes on from NC_039499.1 coordinate 119,626, forward strand.
ACTGCCATGAAAGGAGAAAAATAGGATAAAATTAAAACGACTGCAATAATTCTGTAGATCAATTCTGGGCAAACATTGCTAACTTACTGGTTAAAACGACAAGCCAAGTTTCGGTACAGTAATGGTTGCTTGTTGGATTTTGTGAGGTGCCTAATGCGAGGTATTACAAACTTCTTTAACTTATAGATTAGTCTGAAACGGCTGTCGAAAAGTTAGTATGATTTATACGATATAAGATTTCGAGTTGGACCTTTCTATCAATTAATTCTCTAACATTTCATACTAGTAAGATGAAGTGAGATTTCGCTAATGTTCCTAAAGATTTTTTAAAATAAATTACTGCTAACTTGAGATGACTCTCCAAGGAAAGAAAATTACAGTTTTAGAACAATGACCAGGAAAAAAAACAAGAACTATAAACGAACTGCATTTATTTGTAAAAAAATAACGAATTCCTTATATTAAAATTATAATGAAGTTATTTTGTGAGCTTGATTTCTCCACTTATTCAAATTTCCAGTTTTGTTCAAAATCGGGTAGTCGATGAAATTCATGGAAAGGGTTTTTGATGGTTCCTCTAGTTCCAAAATTTGAAGGTGATTTCGTTTTGGGTATTTATTAAGCCACACGCCAGGTACGTATAAGGTTATCTGAGGACCAGCGTCCGGCCAGTACCGGCCGAGATTTCGCCCATTTATCCATACGTAGCCCTGTAACGAGAAACATGATTAAAAGAAAAGCTAATGCAAAATTGATAGATCTGGGAAAATTAATTGAACATCTGAATTTAAGGTTAAAAATGATTAGTTAAGATACTTTTATATTTACCTTTCCCCATCCCGTCGTATCAAGGAATGTATCCAAAGCTTCTTGCCCTTCCGGCAGAATTAGATAACCTTCATAGAAAGCAGGAATCACTTGAATAGCGTTTTGCGTTGCATTGGTCGATGTGGAAAATGTCTCTAAGGGATAGCCAGTGACGGTCCATTGGCCATTTAGAATTTTCTTACCGACTTCCACATTGCTTAGAATACCCTGAAAGATAATATGAGTTGAGATATCAATAAGGTAAATAAAAGATTAAATAATTAAACAAAACATTTGTAACAGTTTTCCTTTCAATAAATTTGTCTGGTTTCTGGAAGGCAGATTATACAAAAGTGTTCTTAAATAGAGTGATCCGAACTATAATTTGTTGGCTATATATAAGACTCAACCAATCACAGCGCTTAACATGGTTTTGTTTGCGGAGTAACTAGTTTTTGTATCGATCAGTGTTCAAGAAACTAAGAGTTTTAATTTTCGACACTTTAAAGCTCGTAAAACGCCAGTTGATAGCGGATGCGGTTACTGCAAGATGGATGATGACTTGAAAATGTAATTGCACTCATACACGAGTATACAAAGACGTAAATGATAAATCAATCAATGGACTTTAGTCTAAAGACTAAGATCGTAATCTATTAGAAATTGCAGTCAACATTAATTTAATTAGTTGGCACAGGCAATAAATAACAATCTGAAGTGTTACAACACTTACAACTGTTGATAAAAATGTTACCTAGAGATCTTTACAATCAGAAAGGCAAATCAATAGGATGTAGATACAGTACCTATTGTTGGAATAGATGATAAGGCCATCAGAATCATACATAAGGTTAGATAAAGTGTATTGTGGACAGTGAACTTATACTTCCGCAGATAACAGCCGTGACGCGACGGTCTCAGCTTGTCTAGACCATGTACCTAACGGGTTATCTCGACTCTGTTCATTTTGGATACGTTTCGCGATATTATCATTGCTATAGGTAAATAAAGATATTGTTTGACCTAATATCGCAGCTTTTAAGACTACACAAAGAAGTAAGTAATATTGTAATTTTATATCGTAAAGTCAGATTGAAGAAAGCTGCTAATGGATTTGTGAAATATTTGGCTTCAAATTAAATGTTGTGGTGTAAACACTACATTGTTAAGTACGACGTAGGTATGCAAAGACAAGTGCTCCATCGAACTAAGGCAAGACCGCAATGATAACTGACCACGATATGATCATTTAGGCCCTTCGATACGAAAGCATAGTGACAATTCAGGACAAAATTGATAAGACCAATGGCCTATATCTCATCAAAGGAAATATTTCGTCTCGGTATGAACTTGCCACGATACTTGTGCAAACGTATACATTTTAAGAGATGAGCGGGCCACACTATCGATCTCTTGCAGACGATAGTCTATAAATATCGTACCAATAAAAGATTAACGGTTAAACTACTTTGTTTGCCATGCGGCCTTAATTCTTCCATATTGGAAAGTGTCTGTCTATAGTCTGCTACAAACAGTATGCACCTAGCGAGGACTGAAAATTAATCGCGCAACCAGGGTCAAAAATATACCTTTTAAAGTGCCTGAAAAAGGCTTACTGGAAATAAAATCCTTTAATGAACTCTATGATCAGTTTAACAGAATAATAATGCTGTCGATAAAATACTATTATGCATAAATATAAAGATTTAATAAGTCATATACAAATATTATACAAATTTACCTTATAGTCGCGTATGGGCCCGTAATTAATACGACCGTGATTTTCAACCAACAGCGATAATACGGAATCGTTCTTCGCTGCCAGTGGCAAGCTGTAGATCTTGTGGAGCCTGCTAATGTGACCCTTCAAAACCTATGTATGAATAAAGTAATTAGTTGAGTACTAAGCATTTAAAACATTTTAGCTTATAAAATTATATACTTACACCATCAACAAATACGTAAACAATATCATGTGGCTTTTTAATAGTTAACAGGTCCTCGAATTCGGACACCTTGGTCTCGTATAAAATCAGTCCTCCTCTTTGGCGTAGCTCTTCGAATGTGGGAAGAACGTCGCCGCTAACATCTTTATATTTTTTACCCAACACAGAACGTCCAATATCACTCAGAAGGGACATAGATAAAGTAACATTGACTGGACCGTAGGAACCTTTTGCACTTATTTGGGGCAGTGCAATAGTTTCGTCTACAAGATTGTACTGAAAACATAAAACAAGTGAATTTTATTTTTATGTAATTATATCAAGTCAGTCTGAGTGGATAGTAGGGCGCTTATCTAATGAGTGGGTTGATAAATTCATTTCGCAACTCAAACCGTTTTCTTTTAAGAGGTGGGCTTTTCGTATAGGCTCCTCTTTTATATCATTGACAAAAGTTTCTCGAAATCTAAGTACCAATAGAGTAAACAATTTTTGGTTACCTGCTTTAGTTTTTCCCTTATCATGAAATATTTAGCATTGGGGTCTCCTGCCTCGCTCAGGGGAGCATCGTAGTCATATGATGTGATATCTGATATGTAAGTACCGAAGTGATTTGCCCCTAAAAATAATTACATTGAAATTTTTATTACTTGTTCATTGCCTTTTGGTTTTTCGTTAAGTTTCCTTGCTTCAGGAGTATATCATGGAAAGAAGAAAAACCAACGACTGCATAATAAACGTATAGTTTGCAAAAATTTACCGGCAGTATATCCAAAATTGGTGCCACCAAAGAACATGTAGAAGTTGACACTAGCGCCGTGGTCAAGGATCTCGCCCAATGTCTGAACAACTTTTTCAGCACTGTCTTGAGCGAAATTTTCACCCCAGTGCGTCAACCAGCCCGTGTAGAATTCTGAATTCATCAAAGGTCCATGCGGCATGAACCGACGCAACGCAGCAAATGCACTGGTCACATCTGCAGGGAAACATTTTGAAAAAGAATTAAGTATTACTGCACATTCGCTCCAAATTATTGTTGACTAAAATAGTATGTTTTTTTGGCAATAATTTTCTCAAGAAACTTCCATATCCAAACTTACTGGCTAGAAAAGCAAGAAGTTTTTTTTTTTCGTGATTTACTTTGTTGTAGACTTCTTTTTATTTCATTTATCCTACAATATCGTATAGAACAATCGTGTTCAAATGGAACTAATTTATTTGTAAGCCGACATACTTATTCCAGGATTGAAGTCTATAGTAGTGAGTGTGTTAGGAACTGCTCCAGCTATGAAGTATGAGGGCGAGAATCCATCGGTAGTGTAGAGGATCGCATTTGACTCCACGTGCTTTTGCAACATATCACGCACCTGGACTTTGTACGCCATGTCGCGGCCATAGCTACCGTACTCGTTTTCCACCTACAAAAAACCAATTAGGTGTGATTTTATTATTGTGGAACGTCTGATAGCAGAACCTGTCTTGTCTGCTGGTATGGTACAGCTAAGTTTGTTCTTGTAACAATATTTTTCGGATTGAACATTTTAGATGACACCCTTTCCAATTTATTCCCAACGAGAAGTTCCTTCACACATTTTTAACATGCAGACGCCTTGTTAGGCGTCATTAACTGCAGTGATAGGTAGCAGGTGGGCGACACCATTGCCAGAGGCTAGGGGTGTAGAGAGGTGCGACACTGATTTCACCGGGTCACAGACCCAAAACGGGTTTTTTGTATATTTATCATAGCAATATCTAATTATAATTTTAATATTAAAATTATAAGGCAAATTATCATCAGTCATTGCCCGTTGTCGAAATTTCAAGCATCTGCAAGTCTCTAGTGGGCAACATAATTTTACTATGTATTTATTTATGACTCGTAATAAACTGTCCTCTTACCTGAACTAGAATTATTGGTCCACCGTTTCCATATAATAATGGTTTTACTTGTTCGAATAATTTGTCGACCCATATTTTCGATTCTTCGATGAAATCTGTAATTTAAAGAAATCTGTTAATTACTCCACATCTTTGTTAATTAAGAGAAGATATTATAGGAAGGTTAAGTATGAATAAGTGTAAAAGTTATATTTTAATAAAATAAAACAGAAAGACTATACAGGGTGTAAGGAACACCGTACCACCAAAGTCGCATAATGACTTTAAAATAACGTGTTAATTAATATTAAAGAAGTCGCTACCGTCGGAGATTAATATTTATAGATTTAGTCATTTTTGAGCACGCAATGAATTGGTTACCGCGCGATCCTTACGCTCAGCGTACGTACTTACACGAACTGTAATGTGGTAGGAGGGCGACACTCGGCGACACGATCGAAACATTCGAAACGCGCGCGCATTTTATAAAAATGTTGTGATGTAACGAAAAACAATCACAAAAAAAATACCAATCAATTTACACTATTCTGACTTCAATCTGTGTCTTGTGTATTATTAAATCAAACCTACTCTTACCTTAATCTCGCTCACTTCTAACCAGATAAGGTTCGAAATGTCCGCCATCTACGTGCACACAAATTTTGGCGCGGTGAAAAATCCCGGGGCAAAAAGTACCGCGTCCAGTAAATGTTCATCGCGAGACTTGCATTGCCACGTGCTTCGCCATAACACATTAGCATGTTGCCATTCTCCCGGGCGGTAAAATAACCTATCGAGCTACTAGGATCGTCATTTAAATAATACACACACAACACACGCACTTATATCACTTAACACAATAAAATTGTCTGCCTACACGATAATTAGTCCGCGAATTACCCGATTGCACATGCACATTCGATTAGCGTAAGGAACAAACTGAGTAAAAATAGGTACTATTTTGAAAAAAGCCGAACTTTCGGTTTTACCTTTGAGTAGTGTTGGACCTAGGTACCTATGATTCTTTATCGATAAATTACATGAGGTCGAAGTGAATATCGTAAAATTATTCTTGACAATAAAGTACTTAACCTAACCCTTCAAATTGATTAATCACAAAATGTACTTTTGTGTAAGAACATAATTGTTTTATGTGACTGGAATAATTATTCAGCAGTTCGTAGGAAAAAAAATGATAAAAATTTTTAGGCAGGAATTTCATTAGTAGATGATGGATATTAGTAACAAAACAGAGTTTAATTTTAGAAAAAATAAATTATTGTTTATAACAACATGTTTTAGAACTACAGAATTCTAAACAATAACAAACTGTTAATAATAAAAGGTTTTAATAAATTTCGTAGTACGATAAGTTGATAAACGCTGAGAAAGTGATTTTTTATTTTATAACATGGAACCCGTGTAACAAAAATCGATGTACTATTTTATCCAGTGTCACAGGTACGTCACTCGCCGATACCGCTGTAGGTGTTTGTCGGCGCGCTGGCGGTGTCTACAAAGGCGGCTAGCGGTGCCTACAAAGCGCGCGGCTTTTTTTAAAGGAATAGTAGGCAGGATTACGAATAATGAGTGCGAGTGCGCGCGCAATAGTTGCGCTATCTCTTACGGTTGACGCTCATGTATTGGTTCGGTTTTGACGTCACTTTCGGTTAGATTTGCGAGAGAGCGATGACCGACGAGTACCTTTACGAATCAGCTGATCGGGAGCAGTTTTTAGTGTTTCATTTACATTGCCTTTTTTCGTGAAAACGGCTTAATAATTACTTTCGTTATGAAAATATTATTGAAATACGTAGGAAAAATGATTTTATGACACATAAAATTAAAAAAACGCGAAAAAAAACTGCAATTTTCATGAAAAGACCGATGAAAAATTCCAACGCAGTGGGGTCTGGAATCATGTCTAGAACTCAGGTCCCACGGAAAAGTCACGGTGTTCCTTACACCCTGTATTATTGTTTTTTACGTAAAAAAGGAACCACCTTCGAAAACAAGCTGAAAAGAATAATTAATTAACTTACCTTATTTACTTTAGTTTTCATTAAGTTACCTATTGGGTTATTAAATGAATGAATTAGTGATAGATTTATAGGGATAAGCTTTTTTGTTAACTCTGTTTTAAAATCATCGAATAATATAAATTAACATATTATTAGCTCTTTTTCTAATTATAACTAAAAACCTTTATACCCACATACCTACATACATTCTTGCAGGTCAAACTCAGAACCTCCTTTTTTTTGAGTCGGTTAAAGCACTAACCTTCTCCTCAATGTAACAAATACATTCCTGAAAACCGCATCCAAATCGCTTCAGCCAAACGCGAGATATTCGCGGACAAACATACATACATATATACATACATACATACATACGTACGTACATACATACATACATACAAACAATCGAACTGAGAACCTCCTTTTTCGAAGTCGCTTAAAAATGTATTTCATCAGTGAGAGCTACATTATTTGTTAGTTTCATATTTTATTGCAAGCTGTACATCAACTCGACAACACCGCGTAACAAAGTGGGTACGAGCTGTATGATATTATAATATGACTATCAAAAATTGTGAACATTTGTCGAATTATGTCCATTTAAAAAGGACTATTTTGTCATTTAAGTTCATCCTCAATACAAAATGTGCTTACGTTACTTACTTTGATCTGTAGAACGTAGCTTGATAGTCGGGTATTTTCCTAGCAGCCAATACGGAAAACCACCCTGTAAAATTTTAAAAATATTATTCTTAAAATGATACCAGTGTGTACTACGTACGTTTAGGGTGTAAAAACTAGGAAAAGGAAAACTAAGGAATATATAAGTGCGTACTCACTGTCCTTTGATGACGATGCAGTAGGATGTAACATGTATATTTTTAAAGGAAATTGGGGGAAATTACACTAGCGATTTGAAGACGGATATTATTAGATGCGTTAATGAAAGATGGAGTGCGCATCTTATAAAAGTCATCGAATCCAAAGTGTTTATTGACGTCATCGTTCACACATCCAAGCACTCAGTCAGGATTAACGTAATAAATCTTAGAGAAACTGTGACTTTACTAATTATATTCTTTGCTCTACACAGAAAAGTGGATCCTTCTTCCATCTTCGTAAACAGTTGGAATGGACTGATAAGATGAATATCGATACGATTTAAAACGCTTGCATAATTTACATTGTCCAAAGTATTTTTTTAGAAAAAGACAGTAGATAGAACTAACCAGATCTCTTTCTGCGCAGATGTAGGGTCCCACTCGCAGGAGTACGTACAACCCCTCTTCGGCGGCTATTTTGATGAAGTTGACGATGTCCTGGTCCCCTGTGAATGAGTACTGTCGCTCCTCTGGTTCGTGGTAACTCCATTCGACATACCTAGATTAGTAGAAAATCATTAAGTGCTGCGCCCCGTCTCAAAGTAACAAATTATACTAATTTGGACCAGAAATTGATTTTTATTATGTAAAGTTTAACTCTAACTAATCTTTGCAGGATCTTTTTTAAGTACTTAACCAAACGTCTTGTAATTTTGAACGGAACTGCCTCGGATGATCTTTTTCTAAAGATTCATTCTTCCAAGATAAAGCGTAGTGAGAAAATAAAATGCAATATTCACACGCGAACCGGACAGAGCTTTCCATATGGTGAATGTTTGATTCGAGCTATAAATAAGCCTTGTATACTATTGGTAAAAAGAGGGCTACATTATCATCTGTTTAATTCAGTCAAAAAGAATAGGTTCAGAGGCAAGTAAGCAAGTAATGCGTGTCGTTGCCACATCTGCAACAGTTTTAGATTGAGATGCGGTGGTAGACCCTAAGGAAAAGAAAATGTCCATACGTGGCCACAGAGTTAAGTCCAGCCGCTCTCAGCTTCCGCAGCCGGTCGCGCCAGTACGTGGCCGGCAGTCTGAAGTAGTGCAGGGAGCCAGACACGATCCTCACCGGTTTGCCATCTATCACGAAGTCATCTCCGATTATTGTGATGTTTCGCCTGACTTCTCGTTCTTCCCGTTCTTTTACTACTCCCTGCTGAATAAGTTTAGATTAGTAAATCAATTTTGTCGATATTACAGTTTGCTTCGTCGTTTATAATAAAAGTTTTAGCATATCTACGCAGATTGAACTGAACAGAAAACATGATGGTTTTGCTCTAAAATGTTTCCAACAAATAATTAATCAACAACAAATTAATAACGTTTAACAAATTTCTAATAGACTCCAGCCAGACATTCCACAATGTAATGAGCAAGCTTCAAGCTTTTCACATCTCGTTCAGTTCGTAATAATCTGAAAGTTCTATAAATATTTATAGTTTATCTTATGGTAATGCTGAAGAAAACTAGTCGATATTAGAATAGACTTTTTGCTGTCTACAGACAGACCCTGTACTATGACGTCTCAAATTAGAACTGTTGTTTTGTGGAAGTGCGACGGCTATCTGCACTGCGCGTGTCAGTGTCTCGCTTTCACTACGGCAAAAGTCTTGATATGTTAACTCTTAAAATGCACGCTCAGATCTTCTGATACGGCTATACAAATGAAGGTAAGATAGTTATGCCGTTTAAGCTGCACTCAGACAATTATGGCGTTTTAACGAGCATCTTCGTTTATAATATCGTCAGGATTTTACTACGAAAATGTTATATAGGCTCTTCATCTAATGAGAAACTCGAATGGAAATATTTTAGTTCTATAGAATGAAGTTTGTGATATACCTAGTGGTATCGTTTGTGATATTTCGATTGGAGACTTTATTGGTCTAATGAAACAAAAACGAAAAGCTTTTATGTGAGTATTGAAAGTACGTAATCAAACAATTTGGATGGGGAACGGTACCCATAACGGGTATTAAGAAAAATCCAAAATATTTTTTGCTACTTTTGGTTTTTAGAGTGGACGTCCGAGGTCAGAACGGCAAACGTACCTACATGATAATTATTTTTGCTACTTTCTGGTCAAAATCAATTTTACTGAATTGAAAAGAGGACTGTTAGTGAATCTGTTTTAGCATTTTTTTATGATTGCTAGTTATTTTCATAGTTTCTATAGCATAGCACAAATGTACAACGTCGCTATGAAAAAAAAATGATTAACCTCGAATTCGTTACGTTATATTTGTACTATACTTGCTAAAAAACGAAACTATACTTTCTCTTCTAAATTTAGAATAGATGTATATCATATTTATAGGTAAAACTGTAAAAATATTTGAATAAATATTATTGATTAATATCAAATGATCAAATATTAATAAGTTAAAATAAATTACGTAGAAGGTATAAGACGTGTCAAGATGCTATAAACAAAAAATCGTTGGTGGCCTCGGTAGTTTAGTTGGTAAAGCGACTGGGGCATTGCCAGGAGGCGAGCAGATACGAATCCAGTCTATAAAAGATGTGCGCTTCGCAGCAGTTTTTGCGTATCAGACAAGATACAAAGTATGCATCGTAGAGATTTATACAGCCGTATTGTAACCGTGACCAAGACAACAGCAAAGACGATGAGTTTAAACCGTAAGAGTGAATATTAGAACCGTTATTTGATACAAGTAATAGTTACTTTATCAACGTGTTGAAATATAACCAAGTCCATTCTTACTACCAGTTTTAACTCGGGGAATCTTTTCCAACACGTCTATATAGAAATATCAATTTTTGAGTTCTGTACGCAAAGGGTAAAGAGTATCGCACACAAATGGTAAAAACAAAGACTTCGTCTTTCACCAGGCTTTATATAATGACTGTGATAGCTAAGGAGTTAAATAACATCATGATCGGCCTAACCTTTTCCCAACTATGTTGGGGTTGGCTTCCAGTCTAACCGGATTAGCTAAGTACCAGTGTTTTACAAGGAGCGACTGCCTGTCTGACCTCCTCAACCCAGTTACCTAGGTAACACAATACCTGGTTAGACTGGTTGTCAGCTTTCCAAGCTTTTGACTACCTGTAAGGACTGTCAAAGATGTTGGAATAACAGCCGGGACCCACAATTTAACATGCCTTCCGAAACACGGAGGAACTCGTTGTGATAAGGATGGTCACCCATCTAGGGACCAACCGCGTAGCTTAATCTGTGATCGATTCACTTATGCGGTTATAACCTAGCCACGAGATCCTCAATGAGTTAAATAACAATAATTATGTTATCCAATCCGTGGCTTTTTTGCTGCACTAACGAGTCCTTATCGAGAATTAATTCATGTTGATAGAAACAAAGTTGTTAATATCCTTGCACATTTAAAATCGAGGTCTGTTTGAACATGCATTGTAAACACAGTCTCCAGATAAATAATGCACTGGCCATGTGGTTTGATTGTAGTGTTATCGTTAAACACCGTTCTTGTTCACCTTGTATTATTTAGTTGTATTCAATAACTTATATCTAATATATAAAATTCCCGTGTCACGATGTTAGTTACCGTACCTACTGCTCCGAAACGGCTTTACCGATTTTTACCAAATTTTATATGCGTATTCAGCAGGTCTGAGAATAGGCTAACATCTATTTTTCATACCCCTAAGTGATAAGGGCTGCTCACACAAAAAAAAATATTTATTCTTTGGACGAATTTTTTTGTTTTATTTTTTTTTTACATTGTGGCTTTAAAAAATACATTCATCTAAAAATATTTTTTAGGCAAAACAACGTTTGCTGGGTCAGCTAGTAAATCATTCAGCTAGTAATTTGCTTATTGTAAACTAAAATAATTTTCAAATTTATAATGTCCTGGGCCCACACTCTGCTATTTACAAGGGCCGATGAATGAATGGGAATTTAATGTAATTTGACACTATTCTATATATATTCTCCTAAGCATTTTGCCTTGCATAATTGGACATTCATTGTATAGAGACTGAGTGTTTCGCCCCGTACTGAATTTCCCTGTGGTTATGTATATTGATAAGATCATAAGAGATTTTCCAGCACGAAAAGCCGTTGGTTCGTTTTAAAACCCTGTCGCCTGGGTACGAAAACCTAAAAAAAACAATGTTCGTTCAGGGTAAGTAGCTAAGTGTATGAAGGATTGCAACGCATTGCCATACACCGACACAAAAACGCGGATGACGTAGCACGGCGGTTCAGGTTTAGTCAGTAAAAGTCTGACGCTACCCATTTCCTCCCCCGAGGGAGTGGGTATCCATGAGGATTCCCCCACCTTACAATAAAAAGGGTAAGTAGCTAAACATGGATATATAGTTGTTATGTAAAGTTTTGAAGCTACATTCTTTACTTTTACATTCAAAAAACCTTGCGTTTCACTAGGTAGCTACGGTTTATCAGAATTACATGCTCTCCGCAACATTTTCATAATTTGTAAAGTAAATAACAACAATTCAATTTTGTTACTGACGGTTATAAGCAAAAAGGTTTTATGATATCTTTATTTTGACAATCATGAAATGGTTACTAATAATATCGTGACAATGTCAAAGTTTATCGCAAAAGGGTTATGTTATTATGCAGGTAAGGTTAGGTTAAGCACGCTTTCGTATCCGAATCTTATTCCTGTTGAAGCGAATAGATTATGAATGAAGTGTTAAAATTATCAAAGTAAATATAAATGAGTAAAAGTTTTTATAAAAGTAGGTTAGTAAGTTACCTTCGAGACTGGCGCCGAAAGTCTCTCACTGAGATACTTCTTCACTTGTTGGACTGTTGGTACATAAGCTGCTGAAGCTTCAACTTCTCTCATTGGGCCGAGCACACTCCCCAGAGCAAGGACAGCGAAAACTGCCCATTTAAACATGATGTTAAATTCTGAAAAGGTCAAAACCAATTTTAAATAAGACTACATTGTTGCTGCCGGTTTTGGAACGTCAATCTGTGCTGACGAATGTAGTACAACTAAGGCCATACTGTATTACTATACTCTTTGAACTAAGGTTTACAAACTTAACGAACTAGTTTCCCATGCAGTAATGTCGCAAGTTAGGGAAGTGTTCTGTTCTCCTAAATTGAACCTTAAGTAGTTCAATATAATGCTCAATTTAAAAAGCGCGCGTAATTTTGAACTGTTTCCTATGAATGAGTGACCATTAACGTGACAATTGTAACAACGGATACTGAATGAAAGGATAGTTTGTTATCACGTTGTAGTCTCGTTTTACAATAAAAAAATACTTTTAAATTTTAGTTTTGAGTTTTTATTAATAAAGTAATATTTTATTAGATTTTTTTCCCGCAGAAGTAATAGATAATAGATAGATACATTTCGAGAAACAGAAACGAATTAATTAATCAACTAATGTTATAATTAAATGTTAAAAAATAATATCTATTCAGATATTAATGGACAAAAAAATGTACGGAATCATTTCCTGTGTTATCAAAATCAGGCCCCAGTTAAATCAATAAAAAAGGGTGAATATGTATGTAGATCCGCTATCAATTCTACCAGTTGTGAGAAAGTTACTTTCTCATATCGGTGGGATTAATCGGTTAACTATTAAGACAGCACTCGTGAACGAATACATCATATAAAGCATGATTACAAAGTCCGCAGCTGGCTTATAACACCGCTCGCCTATAAGGGTCCTTTTAGACGATGCGAGAAATATCCCGCAAGTTGTGATAGTAGTAAAGATTGTGAATTTATCACGTTTGTAGTCAAGGATCGATTGTATCGATTTTGGAAATTCTTATACCAATAGATAGCGTCATCACTTAGTGTCAAAGGCTATCTATTAACCAGCCGCTGCTAATAAATACCGCTCAAAACGAAGTGAGCAATTGTCAGCTAGTGTTCAATAAACTTAAAACTGCGCAGTGTATAAAAAATCGGGGACCTTTTCTGTGAAAATGGTATTAGACATAACTGTCAAAACAATCAATTACTTGCGAGGATTGCCTCTTGCCCACTTGTCCCCCAAATTGAAACATTGTGCGAAGGGATGTTAAAAAAAAAGCCCAATGGTACTGGGAAAATTTAGAAATTGCAAACAGATTTGAATACCTGTAAAGAAAAATGTTATAGGTACTGACCTCGGAAGAGTGGCCCTACAAACGTGATGAACAAGTTAAAAAAAAGTAAAAACAAACGAACAATGAATGAACAAAAACAAAAGAAATGATTTAATAACTTACGCTTATCTGTATTTTAATGGACGGACAGGAACGGACTTTATGAAACACTAACATGTTTTTATATTGTTCCATCTATTATAACTTTGCCGAAGCACTTATCAAATATCAATAATATCGCATTAAGGATAACATAAAAACACCTTTTGTTAATGCTTTTAACAAATTGTTATGTTGTTTGTTAATTAGTTTTTAATGTTGGGCATATTTTGCATGTATACCTATTTTATTTTGACTAAATCCTCTTTCAATATTAGTTAACTTTTTTTTATTCGACTACTATGGTCCGAAAATCCTTAAAAAGTTTGTTTGAGTAATTTTGATAAAAGGCGTTTAAGATATAACAACTTAAATGTAAAAAGTAATATCTTACTGAATGTCATGAGAAACGCCTTATTAATACCAAAAGTAGGTTATGTACCTACGTTTCTTACTGTTATTTTAATTAGTATTATAATATTATCGTCTTTATATATTGCTGCCAGCTTTATTGATTGGGTCTCATAACGAGCCGAATAATTGTGAGTTAAGTGCGTACAAAATGACCGTTTATACATAGGTGTGGATTTTGTATCATTTTTCCAGCGTTTTTCCCACTTTTTTATACACTAACTTTTCTTGTTTATTTGTTGTTTTTGTACCTCAATTATAAGACATATCCCGATCAGCTAGCAGGCTGAAATTTACAGGCTAGCTTCAAACCCGATGACAATGCAATTTGCAACTATAAAAACGTTGGACCGATTTTGATAAATTTTTAATGGAACATTTAAAAACGTGGGCTTTTAGGTTTTTTATTTTATTTATATTCATGTTGTTCTTCACCAGACCTACCATACTAATTAAAGTTATATTATTGCAGTTGTTGCAGCGTGACAGCGCACTACACGATATATGTCTCTTTTCCACAACTTCAATAATATTATTCTAAAGGTTGATTAAGGGTCCTCGATTTTTTACTTATTAACAAACGATTTACCGACAGTTACTAAAAATATCTCAAGCACTGCGGTTAGTCGAGTGATATCTGACGGTCACCACGATAAACTCTCTGTGCGCGACGAGTCGCGGGTTCCATCCCTACGTATGACAAGCATTTGTGTGATCCACAAACAGTTCTGTTCGTCCTTTCCGAATCTTGGTGTCTTTGTGTATGTGACTTTAATGCTTGTGAAAGACCTCACAACACAAGGATTCAATTTCCTATTGCGTGAATCGTATATTAACAAAAAAAAATATTAATAACTTATAAGGAAAAACATATCCAGAAAAAAAACCTATGACGATGTTTTTTTGTAACGACACATGAGCGATTCACAACTAACAGATTGTAAATTAGGTATAATAGGTATGACATTTTCTCCGAACGTTAACAACAGATAGGTAGTTAATATTATAGTTAAAAATTATATAGTTATTTCTAATATATAAAATTCTCGTGTCACGGTGTACGTAATTGAACTCTTTCTCGTTTCTTCGTAATTCTTTTGTGCATATTGGGTAGGTCTTAGAATAGGACACAATCTATTTTTCATAGATCTATTTCTTCTACCTTATAATGTTTTTTTTCTACACTATAGCAAAACAACGTTTGCTGGGTCAGCTAGGAGGTATATGAAACGCATATTTTATTCAAAACAAAAAAACGCGTTTTTAATAAATTAAAAGTAATTATATTCTATATTGTATAAGGTTCAATGTGATTTTTTGAAAGAATAAAAATAAAACAGGTTTCCCGAAAAAACTTATGAACCCTAAACCATAAATAAACATTTAAGGGTAAGTTCACACAACCCGTGCCATGTTGTCCATATATGCCATTTTAAACGAACTTCCCCTATTACTAATTGTGAAAAAGAATAATTCAATAGCTAATAATACAATGTTATCAACATATCCAATTTGTTTTATTATTTTTTTGTATTAATTGTGGAATTATTATAGCACTAGCTGTTGCGCGCGACTTCGTCCGCGTTTAAGATGGTATGAGATAGGACTTTTTTAATCGGATTAAGTTTTAGATTGCACGCAAAATGTCCCCGTTTTTGTACTTAATTTCTGTTCTGCTCCCAATGATCATAGTGTGTATATCCTCAATATCCGCCTCACTCAATAAATAGGCTATCTAAAACTGAAAGATTTATTTAAATCAGACACTTGGTTCCTGATATTAGGTCGTTCAAACGAACAAACAAACTCTTTAAGCCTTATAATTTTAGATATATTACACTAGCTTTTCGCCCGCGTCTTTCGTCTGTTATATCGCGTTTCCAAGAGAACTCTTCAAAAGTCCGGGATAAAAACTATCCTATGTTCTTTCTCAAGGTCAACTCTATCTCTGTACCAAATTTCATTAAAATCAGTTTAAACGTGAAAGCGTAACAGACAGACAGACAGTTACTTTCGCATTTATAATATTAGTAGGGAAGAGAACTTGAAAAAAAAAAGCAAATGACATATTTTTCATTTACATTCTTGTGAAATCTTAAGTGCATCATGTGTTTACTCTGAGTTCAATGACCCGTAAGTCATGTGGATGATAATTATATGTGCAGGCATTCAAACTACATACTTACTACGTAATCTAATAGAAGTTATTGTCGATTGCCTTTTGTGTTAGTCATACTCTTTTATTTATGAGTTTAATTAATTATTGTTTATTTTTGCGCATTTAGGAAATTCTTTAACCTTGACGTATGACGAAACATCTTCTATTTTTTAAAAGCAGACCAACACTAATAATAAATTAGTAAATACTGTGACCTCCGTCTAGAATCTACAATTTTGTACATGCTAAGCAAATAAATATTCAAATGATACTTTTAAATCGTCAAGAATAAATTATTCTCATGAACAGGATAGAAACAATACTTCTATTATAGAGAAAACAAATAAAATTATGATGAAATGGCCAAAGAAATGTCAGTGTTCAAACGGGAATGACTGCATTGTCAAGCATCAATAGCAGTACCTAGGTATGTGTGAAACTGCGAACACGGATGATCTCGCCACTCATGATCTGCATGCTGAATAAGGATGGTGTATACCTGACTTGTCGCACTGTCACGGCAATGAACCTCATTGGCAACACTGCTGGCAGTGAACTGTCTTGACCCCGGGGAACGACTTCACAATAGCTAGTGCGTCGGTTACTAACTTACTAGGTAGGTTATTGGAGCGCGCAAGTACCTGTGAGTCGTGGTCGGTTGCGTGGTCTCGGCGCCTCGATTGGCGGGCACAGCACGACTGCTCGCCGCGACACTCCCTCAGATACTCGGGCCTCGGCACTCGCTGAATTTTGAACCTGCGCCCGAATGTACATGTGTTTGGGATGCAGATTATATTGTACAATTGACCCGCACTTAACACAATTTTTCGTAGATATCTTTTGTTATTAATACGTTGTGTTTGTGTCTATAGTTGTTATTGTGCGTTGACTGTCTTAATAAGAAGTTGAGGGCACATTAAGTTAATCAGTTTGATTAGGAACGAGTTGAGTTTTGACCTTGTCGTAAATTGGTCATTATACGTACTGCTATTATTTAAAACGAATCTGCTAAATTTAGATATAATATGTTTTAACAGACAATGGACGTAAGTTTAATTCTATTAATAAGATAATTAACACATTTAAAAACCATTCTTAGCCTATTAGCCAACACCAAAATTATGATACTTAGAAAAAAAATCTTCTCATTTAACAACCAAAGATATAAAATACTCACATTTTTTGCCACTAGGCCTAAGCTACTTCAAGAAATAGTTCGAAGGAGTCGGTGATACGAAAACAATAGATATAATATAACTCTTATCTAAGCAAACGTTTGTTTTTTATTTAACAAATAACAACCTTACAACTGGTATTGTACTGTTCGATATTACTAAGATTCTCACACTTGTTTATAAATATGGAGATAAAAATGTTATCAGTCGGAATATTATTAATAAATAGTGTAAACCTTTCCAACATTACACACAATATCAAAAAAATATTATCTACAGAGTAACCTATTGAAATTGGTGATCTTCTCTCTTTGCATTACAATTGTTCGAAATAACAAAGATAAACAAACAAAAGCAAAGCCTTTTCATAAGTTATATTTACTCAATCTTATTCCGACAAGTTTCGTTTAAAATAACACGTGTGTTACACAAAACAATACGTGTTCATTTTTGCCTATTGTATACATAATGCGGTTAGAGAAGTGTCAACGATCTAGGTAGACAGTTCACGGGCAAATTTTTGTTTTTTGCAAATGTTACGTTTCTCATAAAAAAACTTGCATGCTGAACTTGCGACCCTGGGGGTTCTGATGAACGTCCCAGGAGAATTCAGCGTTTCTGGAGGGAGTTGGGATTGCTGGACTGCCTCCAGCCTCCCAAAGTCAGCCGACGCACAATGAGCCAACTTGGACCCTACGTGCGGAAAAGGGACAACATCACCAGTGAGAAGTGACTAGTAAGGGTTCTGATCAATGATTCTGATAGGTTAAAGATTAACAAATCGATTGAGTGACAAATGACCTCAAATTTATTTATTACGCACCGACATATTTATGAATATTTTTTGTATTTGTGCGATAAAACTACAAACACACCATGTCAAAATTTCACCTGTCTAGCTATCACGCTCGTATGGTCCGTACGACGGAGTAACAGCCCGGTGACGGATGGACGGACGGACAGGCCGAGAGCGGAGCCTCAATGATAGGGTTCTGTTTTTACTCTTTGTGGACGTCCCTAAAAGCGATTCGAGTAAACATTCTCCACGGTTTTATCTAAAATATTGACGAATAATCCTTGACCTCTCTTTGCATAGCTTTTATTACTATGGTTAGTCTCTATAGATGTCAATGTTAGGAATCAGTCTCATACGCGCATAAAAAAATAAATGGGCTGATTTGACAATCCCATCGAACTTTTGGTTCCATAACAGTTTTCTAACGGCTTGAATGCGGCACTGTACTACGGGATTATTTTACGAATCGATAATTTTGTTACATCTCCATACATTTTATACGCAATGTTTAGTCATTTTTAATCCAACAATAATAAACATGGGCCTATGTACTATACAGAACATGTTTCATGCAACCCTATAAATCTAATATAAACCATATCGGAACCAGATAGGATAATTGCGGACCGTGATTCATTTATCTTATTAATTTAAACTAACTTAATTTTACAGTCCGGTGAATCACTGGCGCACACCATGGATATAAAAAAAAACGTTTAAAATATAAATTTAGCTCACGAAAATAATTCAGAGACAACAATTTATAAGAACAAAAATGTTCTGCTACAAGCCTCGTTTAAATAATAGGATATACTTAAAATTTGTATAATAACAGCGAACTGAATATTTTTTGTTTGAATGTCATCCATTACTTCAGCAAACAGTTTCTCTAGAACACCACAATAAAATAAATTTTACGATGCACTACTATGTTTTAAAATATTATTTTAACTTTAGATAAATGTTAATTAGTAAATTAGAGCGTTAAGAATTAACATTTAAACGTAATACGACTTAATATAGTAAAATTTATTTTAAATAGAACGGTAAATGTAATTATTATGTAGGTTACTTAGGGGAAACTTGCCTTATTCGTACCCCCTAAGAGAATATGCTACTTATTTGGAAATATAAATAAGAAATGAACATTCAATTGGTGTTTCAAGAATCTTTACTTATTAAGTAATCAACAAAAATAACAAATGGAACTCAAACTTAGATAACTTCTTAGAAAAAATTAAATAAAAAAAAAGTGGAAAAGGTACGATTTAGGCTTAAATCTTCCTAAAACGTACCTGTATATTCCTTAATCGTACCCGTATATCTCTATAACAAACTTAAGATCCTATGATTAATATCAGTCTCATAATCACAGTAATTGACATACATAAGTAATAGTAACTATATTGCTTAACTAATCTGATTAGTTTGTCGAGATCTGTGGTATAATTACTAATATAAATTTAACATTTTAAGTATGCATAGCATATCTTATTGTTGTTTCTAATTCTTTGCAATCATCACAAATAAAATTACGTGCATTTTTGTCAACTCCGGCACAAAGTTCGTGAATCCAGGTTTCACACTCTGTGCACTGTATCATGTCTTCTTTTTTATTCTCTTTACAGAAGAAACAATACCAGCTTTGTTCTTCGTTCTCCTTTTCTTTTTTTGCTTTCTTCGTAACCTTTCTTTCTTCGGATTTCTTCCTCTTGACGACTTCTTGTCCACTTAAATTTTTACATACAGCCTTCTTTTTTGACTCGTTAGGTTTTTTATTTTTTGAATCTATTAACTTATTTTCTAATTCTTTTTTATAAGGACTTTCTGTAAGTACTTGAGATGTTGTTTTATTTTTTACTACCCTTTTTGGCTTATGTAGACTAATCAATGGAGAAAGGCTTTGTATGGTTGCTCGAATTGCGTTTGATTTCGGACTCTCACTGTTGTTGGGTTGCATGTCTACGATAATATTTTCTTCAAGTTCGTGATTTTGCAGGGTATTAGTTAAACTTCTAATAGATGACGCTGACGGAGAACCTAACTTTGAAATCTCCTCTCTATCTGAGGTAAATGCTGCAGGGGTCTTCGTTGGTGTAATATCAGATGGTAATGCCGCTGGCTGATTCTGTACTTCAATTACAGATTCCGCTGCCACAGTCGAATGGGAGCTAACTGATGGCCCTACATCTAGTAGCTCTTCATAATTATCTTCCAGTATAACATATTCGTCATCTCTGATCTTCAATCGATTGCAAGGCCATAACCCACAAGATTCAAATCCGTGTATGGCTGTCTCCATACAGACAGCTCGAGGATAAGAAATCCCTAAAATTTCTGATATGTTTGCCTGCTTAATTACGGAGTCTGGGTGATTTCTCATCCATGATGAACAAGCAGCATTGAAATTTTGCTTCAGTGGCTTAAAAAATGACCGGTCTAATGGTTGAAGTTTATGTGTGGTGTGCGGTGGCAAGGACAGCATTACAATACCATAGTCTCGTGCAAGGTTAATGGCATCCAAGTTTTTAGTATGCGTGGAATGCCCATCTAAAATGAGAAGAACCTGTTTTTCTTTGGATATTTGCAGCTTTACAGACTTTATGAAATGCTTTAACCAATCGACGAATAATCAGAAGTTATCAGCCACTCTCAGAGCAAGTGTATACTGTATTTGGTGGTCCTCCTCTTTTAAGATCGTCCGTCATTCTTTTACGTTTGAATATTAGCATAGGTGGAATGAATTCTCCGGCAGCGTTCATACAGCAGATACATGTTGTGTTCAAGCCCGATCACCACTAGTAACGGCACCAACTTGATGTTTACCCTTAAGAGCTAGAACTTTTTGAGGCTTATGCACTGTACTCAAGCCAGTCTCGTCCACGTTGTAAATTTGCTGGGCCGTAAATTTTCCTTCATCAAGAAGAGCTTCGTATTTATCAAAAAACTCCATAACGGTTTTTTTGTTAAAGCCTTTGCAGCGAGCCATGCATGTCGGTTCTGGAGTCCTTAAAGATATTTGAGGATGGGTTTTTAAAAAATTTATAGTACCATTTCCACCCAGCTAGTTTAGTTTCCGGATTAAATTTGTGAGGCAAACCATATTTTTCCGCTAATTGGTATGCTAAGTGGCGTAAATCACGTATGGTAACGCCAAAAAATCTGGATTCTAATTCCAATATATGGTTAACTAGTTCGTCTTCCATTGCTTTTGTTAAATATTTCGGACGTCCAATTCCTTCGTGCATATTCAATCCTTTTAAATGACGCCGAAATGTCGGTTTTGGAATATTAAATACACGACAAGTTTCATTAAATTTTAAACTTCCATCTTTATAAGCACTGAGGCTTTTTCCATATCGTCACTTGACCAAGTTTTGTATCGTCGCTTAGCCATGTCGATCTTAAACAAAAAAAAGAAACAATTATTCCTAATTTGTACCGGTACGAAATAGAACAAAGTGATGAGTACGAATTAGGCACAAGTTAACTAAGGATTTCAAATTTGGCGCGTAACAAAATGGCTGTCAGGCTTAAACATAAATGTACAGTAATTTAAAACGCAATTATGTATAGAATCAAAAAAGATGCTTCGAAGTTACATAACCCAGCGTGAAGAAAATTGAAAACCTTATGAATGAACCAAAAATATTACTTGAAAACAGCAGAATTACTTACTTTTTGAATAATTTTAAAAGGAGCGCAGCATGGAGTCGTTGCTCGGATCACGGAACAATGCCAACTAGTAGTTTCATTTTCTAGCACTTGCGTCGCCACTGCAGTTTCACGAAACGAGAACTCGATGGGGTACGTTTTAGGAAAAAGTACGATTTAGGAAAGTTTACCCTACTCGTATAACAAAAATGATGAAAACTGGCCCCAAGAGAGCATGAGAGTTAAAAAATTTACTTTAATTGAATTGGCTTCAGATAAAGACCAATAAAAAAAGTATGTAGGTTGGTTTCAAAAATGGAGAAAGTAGATACCAACTACAAGTCAAAATTTAAATGATGAATGACGTGCAAAAGCAAGTCTTCTTTGACTATTAGACGCAGACACAAGGTGTTGTAAGCATACGTGCACATACAGGTTTCATATACTAACTGAGAAAAAACAAGACTGTCGGTAGATATATCTAGAATAACGAAACAATTCAAATCGTCTTATACTATATTTTTAAAACTATTGATTCTTTATATGATTAGGAAATGTTTTTATATGTATTTTCCAGCTACAGGGTGACCGCCGCGCTGGTCGCCGTTTTCCGGTAACGATTTTTATAACGGCTATTTACATCAATAGTCCTATGCATTGGCAGATGAAGTATTCGTAATTTTTGAGTACGTACGTAACTAGGTAGCAAATATTTCATTTGATGTGAAATACTAAAAATATTTGATGTCTACTAGACATGCAGAAAATTTAAGGAATACACTGCACAAAAATCAATATAAATAGTGCTGTGTGAGTGACCAAACACTCCGCCAGGGTTGTGGTTAAATGATTTTACTAACCTGAAGGAAGATACGCATGTATCCAGAAAATGGCGAATCTTATTTTGTATATTAGGTAAAAGAAACAAGTAAACACTGGATATTTGTCTATATGAGTGCATAAAGAAGTAACTATGTAGCGTCGAAAGTTTTTGTAATACATATTCGAAAAAACAACCCGACGGTATACCGCTAGCCGGACTTTTGTAATTCTTTGAAGTACTTATATGTTTTTACACGATCAGGATTGTACAAGTATGAGTATAGAATAAGTATAGTCGACCGCATGATCCTAAAACAAGAAAATTCAACCTTGTGGCTTTAGTAAAAAAGTACTGTCCTTGTCACATCTTACCTCTGAAGTGCAGCTTGGTATACAACAGCAGACATTCGACAGCGGCAATTAAATTTTGACTTTATAAAAATAATAATCACCCTTTCATTTGAGCTGACACATGTGTTTCAAATTGTACTTTTTGTTTGCTGTCTGAAATGAATATTTGAAAGTAGCTACCTCCTTTTTGGACTTGGTTTTCTTTTTTTATTAGATGATTTTCCTTTCTTCGGTGCTAAAGCGGCTTTGTTCAAATATGGACTGTATGATTGACAAAACGTTGAAAATTACGATATCTCTGTGTAATGTTGAAAATTAGTGTGATATTTAGTTCCCATTTTACTTTGCAATGTTTTTGCGGCCTTAGCCTGCCTGGTAAAATCCTCATGGAAATTCTCAATCCTGGTGTGACACTTGCGGGTATTAACCACCCGTTCACGAGTCAAGCGATGCAAACTACCTTAATTCCTCAAGCTACACACTTACATCAGCATCTGCAGTTTCAACTCATAAAGCTGACGAATATTGGATAAACGGTTTTTAAACTTGTAGCAGTCCTGCTTTAAATACTTACTCCACTCGTAGTACTGATCCTGATTATCTGAAACTGGTCACCTTCACATTCTGATACGCCTCCTAGATACGCCTAGAACTCTTTACCGTTTGACTATATGCTAAAGCTATTAATACTAACCTATTGTACACGGCCTAAACCGCTCAAGTTTCGCTTGCCACTGTGATGTGACTAGTGTTCTTTAGCCCCTTTTGGGGTTCAAGCTATCACAGTTCATCTTTTTCACCAGTGAGGCAGTGAAAGCCAATCAGATAGAAAGAAAGACAATGTTATGATAGATTATGTCCTCTATATAATACAGCAATTAAGACATTAATTCATTATTTTTTTTAAAACGTCTGTACAAGCGCAGACGACCTCCATAAATCTGAGAAAATGTCTGCTTTCTTTCTTTTCTTCCTCATCGACATAATGTGTCAATCTTATGTATTAGTAATAGTTAATGAATGTTGCGTTGTGAACACGTGAGTTATGTATTGTCTCTATTAGAAAAATTAGGCCAAGAAAAATCGTTTTCCGCACCATTGTTATTGATAGGAACAAAAGCAGTTCACTTCACATTACAACACACAGAACAATGTGGAGACTTACTAGGTCTCAATAGCATATTTGCATTTCTCCTTTTCAGAATTTGTTAATTAATTGTAAATTCAGATAATCGGGTTTAAAATAAAATTTCTGCAATAACTTTCATAAATTACTTCTATGTTATTAATATGCAGAAATCTGGTAACTCGTCACGCTGTATTAGTTCAGATTAGGTACCACTAAGGAGAAATTTGGACATCCACTGCTATAGAAAGCTTGTAGAATTATTTAAACGGAAACTTGACGGGTAGTGATTCCAAATACTACAATATAGCATTTTCGAGTGGAAAGCGATTACAGTGGTATAGACACCCCTAAAGTGCGCACGCGTTACGCGTCACGGCAGCGAGCGCCGCGCGCATGCGCTAAACGAACCGTGAAGCCTGAACTACATTTCACGCGTTGTCGTAGTCACATGTGATGATAAACGATGGAAATTAAATCATATGTTTTATAAATAATATAATTTGATGTTGACATAGCGCGCCATTTGCAACGCTCTGTCAGTTTGCAGCTTTCATTGGGTTAACTAGAAATCTGATTGATTTCGCCGGTCCATTCTACCCGTAAGTATACTCTCAAGCAAATACTAGAGGATCAATAACCGTTAAAACAGATTGCTCTTCTCATATTATCTAAGAGTCGAAAGACTCGATAAAATGTTTTAATATGTTGTAAAAGTTAAATGGAAAATACCTATATGAACTCCACACTCTACACTCTATTCAATACATCAAAATGGTTTTTTTTAATTTCTAATGCAAAATATATTAAGGTTAGGCCTACTTCCTGAAAGTTATTTGTTAAAACATGCACAACCATAACCAATATTAATCAATGGAAATCAAACAGTGCGTAGTGGGTAGGTAAAATAATGAACAAAGATAACGGTGGCTGCGTTAAGTAAAGTAGCAGATACGAAGATAATATGAGCGGATACCGCAGCACCGGTGCTGGTGTAGCTGGCTATGACCCAGTGATCGCGAGCGTTGAAAGCGACATCGCCGCATAATCACAGTGGCAGGGAAGGTGGTCCGGCTGACTACACCGGCGGGCGCAGGACGTACAGTGCGCGCGCAGCTCGCCATGCGCACACGCTCGTCACATGGCGCGTCGCCTGGCGCTGCTTACGCTGCTGGCGTGCGCGGCGGCCGTCCGCCGCCCGCCGATACATTCCGCAGACATCTCCGACTCCGAATCCCTGGACCCTTTCTCCGTGTGGGACGAATACGAAGACTCCTATGAACCCACCCCTCCGCCGCGCATGCGCTCCTCCACGATCGGAGCCAAAGTGCTACTTAAGGGAAAAATCCCTAAAGTGAACGTGACTATGAACGATAAAGGTGAAGAAAAACACGTTAATATTAATATTGAGAGTCATACCAATTTTATAGTAACTAAACCACCACCAGTGAAACCTAATTCGGTGTCCGGTCGTCCTATCGTCCAGATCGGTGATCAATATGTGTACATGGACTCTTCGGAAATAGAGTCCGTGACTCGTCCCTCTACGAAGAGGCCGGAGAGGCCGGCGAGCTCGCGGCGCACGACCCGTCGGCCGAGCACCACTCGCCGGCCACCACCGACCACACGGCGCACCACCACGCGCCCCATGCGCCGCACCACCAAGCCTACCAAATCTCCATACAAAAAGAAAACCAGTTGTCCGCCTAAAAAATCTGGGTGGTTTTCATCATTTTTTGAAGATAGTAAATTGAAGAGAGTTCCTGAGAGACCATCAAAATCAGGTTGGTTTTTAGGTAGGTCTAACTATATTTAATTCCTTAGCCAATATCTTAAAGAGTTGGTTGATTACATGTTACAAGAAGTACTACAAGGCTCCTATTCTGATATTTACAGCGTCCGATGAATGAATGGCAGTTGGATTAAATTTGAAACTATTTCTGTTCTCTTAAGCATTTTGCCAACTTGATAATTAAAAATTTATTGTAATAACCATGAGTGTTCCGTAACGTACTGAATTTCCAATGATTCTGTTAGAAAAATGCTTAGAATAATACAAATAGTGCGGATTCGATCCAATTGCCATTCATTCATCGGCCATTGTAAATAGCAAAATCGGAGCCCTGGTGTCATCACAATTGCGGTCTCGTGAATGTTAATTTCCTGTAAGATAAGGAAAAGTACGGTGCGACTTTCCGAACCACTAAAGTGGGATCATCCTAGACGATATCTTATCTCTACAACCTCTACAGGCCCGAGGCATCGTATAACTCGCTAAATTGACGTGTAACTTAGATGGACACATGCCGAAAAAATTGAGACCAACTTAGATTTACGTCTGACTCTTTCCGCCTTGCCTAAGTTCTACTATAGATTTTGTTAGGTTATCCTTCAAGATTTCTCGACAAATATCAAAAATAAATAGGAAAAAAACAATATTTAGATATTTTCAGTCAATTTCAAAACTGGTAGGTACCTAGATTTTTACCTAGTGTCTAGGAATAACTACTGACTGACTACTGCCAAGTTTCTTGTCAGAGAGTCACTTAGTACTTGACGAACGCGAGAACGTCGCCCTTCGGCAGTTTTAACTTGTTCATGTTTATACGCTACAAAGCTGTATCCAACACTTGCCCTTTCTATATTCTAAATGATATACTTTCTAAGGCACTCAAGAATTATTCGAAACTTTCAATAACATGTCATAAACTGGTATGCAATTAATAAATTAAGTTGACTTAGACCGGATCCGCAGTGGAATTTCCCGCAATAGTCGATTGGAAAATATTCCATAGCATTAAACGTAAGCAAGTACCCAAACACCTCAGCATGGTCGGCTTGCAAGATAACCAGATTTGACTAAACATTAGTGGGTGAATTTCAACAGGTCCAAAAAAATCTTCATTTCCGTGGATTTTTTATTCTTCAACTTTAGAACAATAAAAAATAGTGTTTTCTCAAGTTTTCGATCAGATATGCAGTTTTGCTTAATATCTAGCAGATAGCTTAAAAAACTAACGAGATATACAAGATTGAAAATTCCGTGCCACGGCGATGAAACATGCATGCACGGCAATGAAACAGGAGTCCATGGCAATGAAATGTTATTATAGTGTACAAGAATATTTAAATGATAAAGTTAATCATTGAAACAAAAATAAATACTATTAATTTATACGCAATAATAATAGAATATAATGTGTAAAAATCCAGTCACACATGATATTATTTTTATAATATAACTATAAATAGATACATTCCTGTCTAGTGGCGAAACAAACATAAGTCACAGAAATGAAACACGTGGCCACGGCAATGAAAGGAAACTGTTTTACAAGGCACGGCGATGATATTTTTTTCATTCCCGTGTATTTTTTTTCATTTCCATAGCAAATTTTGTCCACGGAAACCACGGAAATGAGAGCACGGCGATGAAAATCAAGGGGTATAATTCAATTTACTAAAAAACTGGTAATAATTCACAGTAATGAACACTTTACAAATAAGCTAAATATAAATGGCATTGTATTGAATGCTCAATCGAGATTAAAAACTTATTGAAATAGAAGTTAGACCTATCCACGGCGATGAAAGAAAAAATGTCCAGTACCAAAAAAATTGAATACTTTTAATTATAGCTCGAAAACGCAGGCACGTACACACGTCGTTCCTTGTCTAGCCTTTCGACGTTACTTATATGCAACGTTTAACGCAAAACGGGAGCGACGCAAAACGTTAGAATATGCAATATTCTCAAATATGTTTAGGACATGGCGATGAAAGGTAGTTCTGGGACAAATGGTTTTTTATTAACCATACGTTGTATTGTGTAAATATTTGAATAAATGTATTCCGAGTCAATACTCTAACTATTCACGAACCAAATGAAACTAAGTTTTAATATAAATAACGATACATTTTTGATCAATGATGACTTTAATACATCAAGGTGAGTCGTGGACAAACACGGCGATGAAAGATTATGTGGTTTAACTTTTTTTTTTGGAAAACCTATTAATTATATTAATAAAATATTTAGTGCTACAGATAGATTTTTATGTCATCTACCTAAAAAAAAATGTTAGAACATTATAACAATGCTTTTTAGTACCGATTTCATCGATGCCACGCAATTTTTGGGTCCGGGAAATTCACCCTAGTATGTTACATAATATGTTCTAAGGTGGACAGATAGATTTCAGGCTTCAGACATACCTTTAACAATTGTCTAAGATTTTCATTACAATCCGAGTACAACCGATACCCGAAGGGATCTCCATCAGGGACTGACCTTATATAGAGTTATTGCCTTACTGATCGATTGATTCATGCAATCTTAGCTCAACTACGAGCCCCTTTCTCTAAAGTACTTTAAGTTCAAAATCGTCATTATGAAATCCGCAGGCGAGACGGCGAATGACCGAATAAGACTCACTACGAGAGAAAAATGTGGTTTAATATTTCTACTTGTGCTTTCTAATGCGCTTTTTCACGCTTTAAAACATACGCTGTCTTTGTACGATAGCATCATGTCAATGCGCATGTCAACTGTTGGGATAGCTAGTAACTAGTTATTTTAAATGTCCTATTAAAGCTCACGATGGTTTTCTTCGAGTCCATGAAATACGTCTCGTATGATACTTAAATGTAGACGTAATTTTAAGGTTTAAGTAACAAGTCATCAAAATAAAATAACAGCATAACAATAGGTTTAAGTCCTACCTTTAAATATACGGCGTAGGCATTTTTCTATAAATCCCCGGGTCCCTTCAGCTGCCTGAACCTGGATCACGGGATCCGTCGCGCATGCTCAGCGAGTCTCCGGCTGGCCTTAATCCTGTAAAGGACTTCTTCTCAAAGGGTGGGTGTAAAGAGCCCACTCCTCTTAAAAAATTCGCCTCCTGTTTGCCTTTTCCCTTAAGAATTTACCAAAAAAACGCGCACTTCTAATCAGATATGACCCCACACGGGAACATAAAATTGGCATAAAAACTGTATTAATTCTAGTTATTAACTATCTGTGTACCAAGATTCGTCTATCCCCATTCGGTCGAGCGACTTTTTGAACGTTTCGCAAAAAAACCTTATCGTCTCCGATGATGAAATGATGAATTTAACTTTTTAATTAGACTCGATCACTTTATATTCTGCCTTACGCTAACAATAGTCCAGGGTCCCGATTCTGCTATAAAATGAATTAATGAATTAATAAGCCGATGAATTAATGGCAATTGGATTAAATTTGAAATTATTCCTATTCTCTTAAGCATTATGCCAACACAATAATTGAAAATTCATTGTATTGACCTTGAGTGTACCGTCCCATACAACATTTTTAATTATTGTGTAGTAAAAATGCTTAAGAGAATACGAAAAGTTTCATTTTAAGCCAATTTTCATTCATTCATTGGCCATTGTAAATAGCAGAATTGGGGTCCAGGCTTCTCACACTATAAAAAGTATTAAATCCAACTTGCCTTTTTCGCGCGGTTTGCTGAAAAAGAAAGTCAACCGCCATTTTTCGCCAACGTTTACTATCAAAATAAGTTGATGAGCATTCGTAGTAATATAATTAACCTACTCTTTCACAGATGTTCTCGGTTTTGGTTTACGAAAATAAGCTCATTCGCATTTTAATTTTGTATTGACGAAAAACTAACTTGAAGTAGAGTTAAGAAAAATCGTCAAAAAATGGTATCATCATAGGATTCGTTTTTTTGTACAGGTTTTTCTATATATACTTATGTCTTTTAGACAATTCGAATGTTCTAGTAGACATTGACACGGTCCGTTTAAGACGGGTAACG
The DNA here is from genome assembly GCF_003590095.1 of Trichoplusia ni. Lineage (NCBI taxonomy): Eukaryota > Metazoa > Arthropoda > Insecta > Lepidoptera > Noctuidae > Trichoplusia > Trichoplusia ni. The sequence goes on from NC_039499.1 coordinate 149,642, forward strand.
ACCACGACGTAAGAATTATTCACGATTGAAATTGTCTCATTCTTATACTAGTGTTCCTTCCCACAATGGTCATTTAATTAGCATCTTTCACATTTTATCAAATCATTTTATACAAAAACAGCAATATTTTTTTCGCCCTAGAATAACAAAAATTGCTTATATTTTATTATTATTATCAGCTATTAGTGTCCCACTGTTAGGCAAAGGCCTTCTATTTACCTCGGTCTATGGCTAATTGAGGCCAGTTTCGTACGAAGGAGTCGTGTTCGTCCTGCCATCTTCTTGGGGTCTGCCTGGAGGTATCATCTTGTCCTTAACTATCCAGTTTGCGGTTGCTTTTTTCTAGAACTCTTAAGACTTGCTTATATACTATTAATTAATACAGAACCCCAAAAAGAAGCTGAAACAGTGTTCACAAACATACGTACATAGCTACCTAAATAAATCGAACTAACCCTGATAAACTGTTATGAACTCAGTCTCGCCTCGGACACATCTCATCAAGATGTTGTTATGGCGGGTCAGTAACACACGTCGCAATCGCTTTCAAATTAAAAGTCCAAAAATGAACCGTCAAGCGACTTCAGAGTGGGTACTCTAGACACGAGTTGCTAAATCTAAAACCAGTTACAGACTGTAGTACAGTTATAAATCGATATTAAACACTAATTGTCTATACAATTATGTACACCTATAGTATAATCAATTAAAGTGAATCTAGAAACGTTATATTTTAAGTTTCCGCTCCAGAAAACCCTGATAAAGGTTAAATAATGACTTACAATAGACTGTCACTTGTTATGCAAAGTCTAAAACCTTCAATGAGAGATTAATTCGTGAAACAATATACTTGAAAAGGTATATACTTTTTAAATGTATTATCTTATACACGATTCTTTTTCTATTGTCTTCAAACTTACAACTAACTTAACCCTACGTATAGGGTTAACTTTCAGTCTCGACGGGTTCAGTTAGATCGACAACTGTATTTTACATAGAGCAACCTCTAAAGTACAATAAAATTTAAATATGATTATAACCATAAAGATGCACAACTCAATAAAGATGGAAGTTATGTTAATGAAGAAAAGCTAGAACCAGCTAAAGCCATTTAGGGGTACGAGTGGTACGACAATTCTAAAATTTGTTTAGTTGGTGGTGTCTGTATTTAAAAACTAATATAATGAAATTGTTTCGCAGCCCAGTTCATGTATCCAGTGACTTTTTTGATAAAAAAATAGGTATTTATGAAATTTGAATAAATTTAAAATGCAATTTTTATTCAATAATGCCTTGAGTAAAATTAAATAGAGCCTTGTAACAATGGCGAGGGGCGCGGGCGGCGGCGTTTTTACCATTTTTAAGAATATATTTCAGATTTCTCTTGTTTAATTTTTCTTCGTACTTATTATCTTAGATGATGAAAAAAAAATAGCGCCTAGGGGTATTTTATGTCGGATACATGAACTGGGCTGCTTTTGTAAGACGACTAAAAAATCACGGTGTATAAATAAACATTCACTTTCAGAAGCTGCAAAGTACAGTATTTCATGCAGTTGAGTTTACTTTCTTTCATTCAGCTTTTATTTTTACTAGGTTTTGTATAAAATGATTACTACTAATTAATTACAGCTAATTTATAAACAAGTGTGTATCTGCAAATCTTCACGTTTCGTTGCAGTTGTAAGAAACATGCACTGACATAATTGCAACAAGCTAAATGATAGTTTTTTCGATTAGATTAATCTAACGGTTAGACAAGTTGCCTATCTTTAAATCCGCATATCTTTTTAAAAGATTAAAGGCTTTAAAGCCACTATTATTTACTTATGCCAATAAGACATTATCTTCTATCAAGTTAAAGTCGTATTCGGGAAAGTTGTTTATAATTACGAAGTCACTTATACACGTAAGATTGTTTTCTCATGTCAATAGCCGCGCTTCGCCAGCCGGTGATTATTCTGTTAACCGCACTATTACATACAAGATGCTTGCTATTCTACAGTTATTATGTTCTTTAAAATAATTGTACAATAAAAGATATATGATGTTTGAATCGTCTGTAGACTGAAATGGGGATAGGGATTCAGCCCTTTCCCCATTTCAAGTTGGTATTTATGTACCAATCTACTACCTATACTACGATAATGCAGCTGTGAATGAAATGTTTTAGAGGGAAATCACCGTTTTCACGCTCTGGCGTGTACTTAACTTCTACCCACAAACAAAAACTTTTTTTTTACTTTTACGACTCAAACTTTTCAATAACTTCAAAAAGATAGAGGAGGTTGAAATTAGATGTTGCATTACGCATATAAAAATGGAAGCTCTCGAAAATTGTCCACTTCGATAACTTGCATTATCTGTGAATATCGCAATTAACCGCCATAAACAATTAAGGAAGTTGTCGCATAGTCCAGTGTCGGGTAGTGCGCAGGCGCATTGCGGATCGCGAGTCATCGCATGCTGCGCCCGCGCCGGCCTCCAGCTCTCGCTCGATACTTCTTGGCCCACTAACATAAAAAAGTTTCTCCTTAAATGTAGTAACTACTGCTCTAAGTTTCCTATAACAAGAATAGGTTGAATGTTGTATTATTAAGCAGTTCCATGCAGCAAGTACAAATTAGAAACAAGTCGGTTCTCGCTAAAGCACGCGTCATGAATGCTCTGGATTGGGTTCTGACTATAATTTGAATCATGCATACATACATATGCAAACTATGTTTGAAGGACCGACTACCCACTTTACAAATACTGTTTTTTTTTCAGGTTTTTTCTCCAAAATATACAATTGGATAATGGAATCCAAATCATCATGGTTTGATGGCAGTTGGTTCTCGGACAATAACAGTGAACCTAAGTTACCCATGACGACGACCACCGCTCGGCCGCTGACGCCGGCGCCCAGCAATTGGTTCCAAACACTAATCGCCAGTGAGGACTTGGATGGCGCGTATCAGACAAACGAGATTACTGTCAGTAAGTAAACAATAACCTTCTAATCATCCATTCGATGTAAAATTAAATATGTAATGTATTTCCAGTCGGTCAGGTTTATGAGAACTAATCCATAAAATACTATGGTATTATTAAATGGTGTAACGGCTTACTCACGCGTATTTATCGGGGGTGCCCGACTAGTTTCGGACCCAACCGGAGTCCTTAATCATGAGCAGACGCGGCCGGATCCCGCCGCGTAAATACGCGTGAGTAAATCGTTACATCATTTAATAATGAATCAGTCTCTCGATAGTTATTATAAAAAAAAGACTATGGAATGGTTGAAGAAAACTCTATATTGAAACGTAGTCCTCAGATATTATTAACTATAAACTTGGCCACCATTCAATGGCGAATGTTATACCTATAGAGAATATTTTATGGTGTAACTTAAGAAAGGTAAACGAAGAAAGGTTTAAGAATAAAACGATACAATAATAGAGACGACCAAGTAAATAAAACTATAGAAACGACCAAATCGAATGTAAAGAAAGTTTATTAGTAGTTTATAGAAAGACACTAAATTGTTTGCCTTTTCTGAGTACCTTAACTAATGAAGTACCTATAGATTAAATTTCGCCATAAAGTGAATGTGTGTAAGTGCAATGTCTAAGTCTGTGCAACACGTTACTATCAAAAAGGGCTAAGTTTTGAGAAGATACACAGTATTAAAACGATACCTCGTCTGTAAATACAGCAGCCACTGTCACTAAGCTAAGTTTAACCTCTCAGCACCTTTAGCAATCAGACTAGATCTTGGAGCACTTTCATCAACATGTCTACAACACATTGCAATACATTGTAACTTCAAGTCTGATGTGATAGATATGTGCAACATACCGAAGTACTTTCACGTCGTTAACCCCAGCCACTTTATAAACAATATCCCGAGCAATACAAACTTCTAATATATTATATACATATATATATTCCGCTTTAATTGCCGTTAACTACGTTCTAGTCTGGTAAACTGTTCTATTTAATTTATTTTTATGACCGCTACCTCGTACTTATACCAAAATAACTTTAAATATTATTCTGAGAAGGTACGATCCGAATACTTACTAAATGATAAGAGAATTAACCAATTTTATATAAATTAATAGCTCTCTCTGCAAACGTTGTTTTGCAATTTAAATTAGTTCTAGTTTAAAAAAAATATTGATACGAAAAATAGATGTTATCCTATTCTCAGACCTACACAATATGCAGCAAAATTACATGAAAATCGTTCGAGCCGATTCGGAGGAGTTCAATTTCGTACACTGTGACATGAGGATTTAATATAAAAGATTGAAAATTACATCACCTTGCATCCTCATTGGCTTTCACAAAAGGGGTATTTATGTGCAAAAAATAAAATCTTTTATGCATGACTCAGAAGAAAGTGAACAATTATTTTGTCTTATCGATGGGCTCAAAACTGCTGTAGTAAGCACGATGGGACCATAATTTCACTTTCGAAACTCATCCTACCAGTATTATATTTTCATTTAAATCATTGTTGGTTTCCCGTTGTAGAGAAGTCGGCAAAGAAATCTTTAAAGAAGACATACAAAGGTTACCAACTGATCAGAACGTATCCAGATGTTAAGTGGAAGGTGCACGAGATGTTGGACTTGCAGGAGGAGGCGCAGGGTTCGGGCATCATGTGGTGGACGTCGCCCTCGCTCAATGGCACCACAGACTTGCTTGTACCACCCGACCTCCTGGCCGACGTCAAAGATCATCTCAAATCAAATAAAATCGACTTTGATGTAGTTATCTGGGACTTACAGGTAAAAACATCGTACAGCAATAGCCGTCATTTTATTCATAAATTAAATGTGCGAACTGTTGAACAACTCTTACTTTTATTCAAAGAAAGCAATAACCTACGAAAATCCGCGACTTTCGAAGAAGCAGAGGCTTGAGTTGGAGCAGCTGCGCGGTCATCCGATGACATGGCGGAGGTATCACCGCTATGCTGATATCCTGCGGTATTTGGAGTACCTGCAACACTCACATTCTGACTTAGTAGAACTTATACCATTGGGAAGATCGTCAGAAGGATTACCACTAGTTGCAGTAAAGGTGCGGACTAAATCTACCAAATTACCGGTAACATCTTATACTCCAGTAATTTGAGGGCCTGTTTTTAATCATAGTCTCTTTTTTATAGATTTCATTAATAGGGAATGACACTTCGATGAATGTAAAAGGGAATAAGAAATGGAAGTTGCGCTCTCGACTAAAACCTGCGGTGTGGCTAGACGGCGGTGCGCATGCGCGTGAGTGGATCGCCCCCGCTGTCGCCACTTGGATGATACACGCGCTTGTCGAGGGCGAAAAGGATAAAGGTATAACGACTGCTTTACAATTCCAGCTCTCATTTCTTGATTTCATTTTTGTAAATATGTACTATTAATGTTCATATGTTTATCCTCTTTTTCGTAACGTTACTTCACCAGTAATCAAATTACGATGGAACTGGTAAGAATTCCACCAACGACCTCTATTTTGTGCCCTACTCAATGTGCGATATTTTTACGAGTACCAGACAGTATCAGATTGTTTACGCTTTGTTTAATTTCTCTTTTGGACGAGTCCAGATGAATCTTCTTTATTGCAACTTGTTGTTGTTTTCATAACCAGTTTTGTATAAACAGGCGCTGAGTACGAAATGCTAAAGGAAGCGGACTTCTACATAATGCCGGTGTTGAACCCCGACGGCTACGAGCACTCGCACACGAACGACCGGCTCTGGAGGAAAACACGTTCGCGACTCGCCGACCACGCCGATGACTACTATGTGGGATGGTCAGTCACACCATTCATAAAACATAACGTGCGCGAAAACTCCACACTTGCGTTATTTTTAAACGATGTCATTTCCTTGGCTTTCTAAACCACCACTTATTAGGAAACTACACACATTGCTTTAATAAAATTAAACTGGTTTAAGTACCAAGCATGTTGTTAAGATGTCTAGTTTTTGTTGCGGTTTTGAAACAAAAAGTATCACAAGAAAGGATGGTAGTAAACGTATTTTGAAAGTGTCTGCAGGTGATGGGGTCTACTTATGATTAGTACCATTAGCAAGCAAAGTTTCGGTCCACTTTTAAATAAAATATAGAGTTTAATCGTAACGAACACATTAGTTACAACTTTTGAATTTTATAAGGTACTTATTACTTAAGAGAAAAAAGTAGCTTCTTTAGAAAGTTACTCGCATATTACAAGTGATGGAGGCTCATGGCATCCTGTTTACGTACCTGAGAATCGATAGTTTTATTTATGTTATTAAGTTGCACCACTCTTAACTTACGTAATCTCTTGACGTCATACGTTTTATTTTTAGAGCTACGGTTTCATTATCCCAGGGCAATACCTGTTTCCTTCTTTAAAAAAACTTGACGTCGGACGTTGAACTAGAGAAAAAGCAGAGACCTCTTTTCTTTTCGGCACTATTAATGATATAACCCTAGATCGGTGGTATCGGTCAGGTGGTCTTAGAAATCTTTGCTCCAACTCTTTTTTCCTCAAAAAGCAAGAATGTTGTGATAGTGGAAGTGAGCCAGGTACACATACGGCATAGAACGGCGTCTACCTTCAGTGTATCAACCAATGTTAAGCCCCCAGCAAATCACTTACCCAGTATTAATAATTTAGGAAACAATTAAAATAGCATTATAATATAAGGAACGCCGAGTAGAGTAGGTATCGTAATTTTGTAAAAAGTTAAGATAGAACAAAAGAAATTTAATTCGGCAATTTTGTTCGGAACCTACAATTATCGTTATCCATGAAATTTAACACATTAGGATAACAGTTCATTACCGCGTAGGCGTGGTAATCCTCATCTATCTGCTTTGTCACTTTCTACAAACATGCTATTATATTATGTCAACTAAGTATATTGATCCAACGTAATTGCATCTAATGACGACATAAATTATTAGCAGACATACGAAAGAAAGGCATTTAAACTAGTAAGACAGGATATGTAAATATGATGCTATAAATTTATGATGGTAATAAATTTTATTTATATCTCAGGTATTAAATTATAAAATAAAATTACTAACACATTAATATAAGACAAGCTTTATATAAACAGATATTTATTAATATTCTTGCACAATTAGCCAAATCAATAGAAACATCTGATCCCCATCACCCTTTGTTAGGAGATAAGAAATATGGTTCTATGAAAATAAATTGTAGCTATTGTGCTATTCGCTACACTAATCTTAGAATGTAAGACTAGAGTCGTGACGAAAGTAAACGCAATCGCGCTACACACCAGAAAATAATTACAATCCTTAAATTAGAACAACATTGTCACACTTTTCACTCTGTACATCTACACAGTGCAATAAATATTCGACAGCAAATCGGGATCTTAGGTTCATCCTATTGGACTTACATCTTCCTATATTGTAATTAACGTATTTTGTGTTTCAGGTTCCCCTGGAATTGGGGTCAGACAGAGTGTGTGGGTGTAGATGCAGATCGCAACTGGGACTACCACTGGGGCGAGAAGGACTCGTCCCAAGACCCCTGTTCTGACAACTACGCAGGCACACACCCGTTCAGCGAACCAGAGACTAGAGCCGTGTCGGAGTTTTTAACTGAACACAGAGGACAAATCAAGGTAACAAACGTTATTTGTCATAGCGGGATAGTCGGGCCCTTTTGTTAATAACGACCATGTGCCATTTACGTTTGCTCGTGGGCATTAATTCGTTGCTAAGCGAAGGCTTTTCTAAATTACTGAACTCACCATACGCTAGTCTTTAGAGTTTAAACAAACTGAAGACCTCCGAGGTGGCTGTTAAAAAATCCTAAACCTACATTAAAAATCTTCTTCTCTGTTCAAAATCTTTTTAAAAGTCATTACGTTGTTTTTCTCTAGTACTTACGGGAGTTATGTTTTTTTTCAGACTAGTCTAATGTTCTTTTGGAGAAAGTGTTCGTTTTTATGCTCATTAGAGAAATTTAAAATATGATCGTGCTTTTCCGTTACACGCTATTAACTTAGAAATCTGAGAAATGTAATAACTACTCGTCATTTCAGCTTTATAAATCATGTTTATTGTAACTACATTATAATAAGATGCATGGTTTAACGTCAAATTTAAACAGCGTCAATATGTCAATGTTGTATAAAATCAAAGAAGCGGTGACCAGCTATAAAATTTTGCATAACAGAAGGCTCTCGTTAACCCGCGAATATAAATCAAGATTGCGGCAATCTTGTTTTCTATCTGTCTTTTTATCGCGTGACGGATGCACACGACGATATCGCCATTCTATGTAGTAATTACCCCTTTACTGTGTTCATTTATATGGGTAATTAGTACCTTTAATTGTTGACTGTAATGAGTTCTTGGGATTCGTTTTCACTTTGATTTAAGTGTCCTAACACTATCCAACGGAAATTTTGTTAATTGCTGCTGACCAATAATTACTTAGGTAGAACTTTCATTATAATTAAATTAATGAAGGTCAATGCCTCAATTGAGAGTATTGGCCCGACTCCATAGATAATAAATTATCTATATTTTCGATATTGTTGATTACTCTTTAATACACGTTATGCCTGCACGCAGCAATGCATTTATTCAAAGAGGTAATGCCAATCAAGGTTACTATAAACATATAGGAAACTCGTCTACGTACGCACAAATTACATTAAGTATTTTAGAATAAACACAAGCGAAGCAGCTGCCTATACTCTAGACACTAAATAGAAATCTAAAGTGATCTCCACCGTCTTTAAGTATAGCAATTTGTCATTCGTTCAAAACCGTAAAGGTAGACCGCACGTCTATCGCGGGAAATTGTGACAGAATACGGTATTTTCCCACATCATTACTTTCAAACGATTTTCTAATATACTTTCAAAACGTGCCCCTAAAAGTATTGATATCAAAGATAATTGTAAATTATAAATCTTAGTCACTCACAAGCCTGCATATTATAACAGCTGTAAGTAGGAGCGTAATAATGTGGTAGCGCGGCGTGAATGCAATCAGAGCTGCAAGCTGTTGCACCTCGATTGTCTTTTTCTAATTTACGGAGAAACTTTTTAATAATTCAATTCAAACATAGACACCAAAACTTTTTTTAGCTTTAAATTATTTTTTACCGTTATTCAAATAACCGTTTCTTTTTACTCAGCTCATAAAATATATTTACAGTAAGTACTCGAAATCGGCAAACAAGAAACAGGATAACAAAAATTAAAACTTCAGTATTGAACAGAATCCTTTGAAAGCAATCCACGACCGACTACCGACACCTCTAGTTCCAGATGTGAAAACAAGAAATTTGGCTTGTATATAGCTGCGTCTTACTTTGACAACTGCCATAATCTTCTTTAAGAAGTGGTTGTAGGTAAAATGTGCACAATAAGTCGTAATCCGTGATTATTTATTACAGCTGTATGTATCTCTGCACGCATACTCTCAAGCGTGGCTGGTGCCGGGTACGCATGCGCGTGAATCGTTCTCAGACGACGGTATGCTCACCGAAATGGGCAAGCTGGCAACCGCAGCCCTTGCAGACATGTACGGCACCAAGTATCAGGTGAACTAAACTTACTATTTTATGGACCTATTCATGGATTTATCATGAGAGAGAGTCGGTTTGTGTATTTATCTGTTGAAGTGGAAAATAAACAGAGGTTTCTGGAAACAGTTTTTATATCTAAAACCGTTGAACTTAGAAGTCTCCTTAATTAAAGCTTTATGTATCTGTGCATTGAGAGTTTTCCCATCTAACAGAAAACTTTCTGTCGCACGAAAAACTTGCACGTAGTATACGCTTGGAGCGTAAAATAATTCTAGACTAAAAACTAGCAGTTGCAGTAAAGCTGAATTTCTTTTTCCAGGTTGGTACCGCTGCCGAGCTTCGCCAACCTGCCTCAGGAATGTCACATGACTGGGCGAAAGCTCGCGCCGGCATAAAATACTCCTACCACGTAGATCTTCGAGACTCATTTGGACCCTATGGTTTCCTACTCCCCGGGTCACAAATAGTGTCCACTGCTCGCGAAACCTGGCAAGCAGTTAAAGCAATCGTAGACAATTTATCGGCAGTTTAAATTATTTTACTATCTTATGTTGGTACCGACATTATGCCCTAAATCTGATTACACTCTATGATCAAATGAAGGGATTAATTTATTTTTGCTTCAAAAAGTAAATTATTGAAACGTTTACTTACATCGTTTTGCCTGTTCCTATTTTAACTCTGTGAACTAATTTGTCATCGCAATGGTGGGTTTTAGAGTTTACTTATCTTGTAAGTAGGAATATGAAAATTCTCGATCAAAGATCAAAAGGATTATGCATTTATAATTTATTTTGTAGTAGATAAGTATTAGATTTCATTATTTTACGAGGAACTTGATTAAATGAGTCGTATTAATAAGTTTTAAACTTATTTTTTTTACATTTCTTAATTCAAATCAAGGTGATTAATTTCATATAGATAAAAATATTACAAGGGTTAAATAACAAAATTTTCCTTGGTATATTTTGTTGTAAAAACAATAAGCGCACGTGTATAAAAAAAGCTTAGTCTAAAATCACTGATTCGAGTTCTATCTGGAGTTCACTTTTTATTTTTAACACTTACCTTGCGTTCATAGGACGCAAGTATTAAATATACTGAACGGTAAAAGAAGACATCCACGTTTTTGATGATATTTCAAAACCATTATGACCGTACTACTCAAGTTACTCGTAATGTTTGTGAAAAAAACCACGGTTGCATGATTTTGTTGGAGTAGATGTTTGTACAAAATAATAGTTGTAAAGCAATGAATTATTATGGTAGGGTTTAAGCAGTGGTGTTTTTTAAGTGAGAAGAAATAAATAATTTTAAATTTACAGCCTTCGTTTGTTTTTTCCTTATTTTGTAATTTTTTTTAAATAATTATGTAATATTAATATAAATGGATGTAAAACATAAAAGTTATAATAACAAATGTGCTTTAAATTACAAATTTAAGCATTATAATTTCCTTAAACTAATCTATTGTAATACATATAATATTATGTCTTTGGATGGCTTCGATTCACAAATCAAATCAGCAGAACGCAGTTTGCTGGATTAGATAGTGTTAACTAGAATTAATAACCTTAATGACAAAAACAACAACACTTAATCATTAAAAACATCTTGAAACAAGGAAGTGACTTGATTGAAAAATCTATTATTGCCTACAATTTCATTATAGTTTGTATAAATAATGGTCTGTGGATTTCATGAAAAACTATTTTTACTCAAGGAATGTTGCCAATGTAATTAAAATATTCTGCTGTCACATAGGCGATGACATCTGACAGGTCGGTTTATTTTCCTATGTCAAAATAATTCGTATCCATACAGATGTAAACAAAGTATTTACAAAAATATTTTTAGTAAAAATGACTGATACAACTAAAATGGTAACGGAATACAATGAAATAGATTCAGCAAAGTTTGAAGATACTATAAGCTCAATACTATGTGGCCTGGGAGCTCAAAAATATATTGATATATTCAAGTAAGAATATTTTTTTGGCGATTGTTTCAACTTTTAAAGTTTCTATTTATTCCTTTACTTTAAATGGTTTCTACTATTGCAGAAAACAAAATATAGATCAATATAGCTTAGCAGAATTATCGGAGGAAGACCTAATAAAACTTGGCGTTGATGATGCAGACGTTAGAAGCCAACTTATGGAGCATGCCAAGCTCATTCCTGCCTATGATGAAGCTTCTATCATAATGTACGATATCTTTTAGTGACTTCTTACTTTAGTTAGCAAACAATGGAAAACCTGAGCTATTGTGTAGTCTTAAAACTCTTAAACCTTTCATTATTTTGGTCCTGAAAAATCAATGCGAATATTTCTTAAATTATTTACGCTCGTCATTTGTTTCGTGCATATTTGATTACGAGAATGTATATTATTATTAAATCTATTACATAAAATAATACCCCAGTAACTATTTCATTAGAAATTTATTATCTAATGAACATAATCTTCTACAGGCCCAATTTAGGTCCAATAGAGATAGTGGATGTTTTTGAAGAATGTACACTATTACTCCATAGAATCCATCTAAGCATGGTCGCCAATAACACAGCCCTTACCAAAACAAAGAAGGTGTCAGACTGTTTGCTTTACAAAGACAAGTATGCATCAAACATAGCCTTGGCTACTTTAAGTGAAATATCTAATATACTTAATTCCATGGACAATGCTGTACACACACAGTTACAGGTAATTAAAAAAAACATTAAAAAAAATTACATCTAGAACTTCAATTTAAGTAACACCGTTTTGTAATTTGCAGCTAACAACCAAACAAGGCATGAACAGCAAGAAAAAGAAACTAATAGTTGGAACAGTTGGCAGCGCTGTTATTGCGATACTGGCATTCCTGCTGAAGCGGTCCCTGAAGCAACTTGAATAAACCCCTTACTTTTAGCCCTAAAACATCTACCTCCTACATGTGTAATTGTGTACCCATATCCTTATTCCAATATTTGTTGCCAAAACATGACATTAAAGTGTGACTAGTGTGTAATGGTAAATAAACAAATCCTTTTTAAAATATTAAACTGTTTAATTTTTATCACAAGTAGGATGTTAGACTGCTCCTTTATTTTACATGCAGTAAGTCAAATTGGTCTGACTGATATGGACTCTTTGTCCTCACTGTAACTGTTATATCGCGCTGTATATTATAATTTACGCGGTCATTGGTCATTGCGGATAACAAGTGCACACAAAGGCGAATAAAGGGTTAGCGCAGCTCACGCCGGAAGCAACACAACTACTAAAATAAAATGTGTTTGTACAGTAAATAAATCCAGATGAAGTGACCCAATTGTTTTGACCTCCCCAATTAAAAAGTGTAAGGTAAATGATGGTTCGGCTGGCAGGCAGGGCGGGCGTGACGTCAGGCGCGGGGCCGGGCGCTCCGGAAGCGTGCGGGCCCGCGTGCGCCGGCCGGTAGCGGAGTCCCGAGCTCCCTGGACCGGCGATAGCGTTATTGCGGCCGAGCGCGCCAATTGAAACGCGTGTCCGTTGCGCCCAATCGGGACGTGCCCTCTTCGACTAGTGGAATTTCGGACTACGATTTTAGTAATGTGCAATAAATATTAAATAATTTAAGTGTGATAATGAATTGTTTTAGACATTTTACGGTGCTCGTTTTAGTTTTAACAAATAATTTATGTGCTCAAGAAATTTACGAAAAAGGTAAGTCTAAAATCCTTTAGGAATTGGAAATCATCGGAGGAAACGGATTTCAAAGCTATTATATGCCTATTAATTCATAAATTATTCTTATTAAAAATTGCCATCACCCGATGGCAAGTTAACCAAGCTGGATAATTTAAAATCAAGCATAATGTTTCAAAAAGGCACACTTTCTCCTAAGTACAATTTATACTAATCCGAGTGTTTTGGTGGCCACAGTCGAAGCAGTAGTGGGCCACAGTGTGGAGCTGCCGTGTAACACCGCCGCTGAGAAAGCTGACGATAAACTTAATATACTCGCTTGGTACCGGAATGGCTCCGGTACGGCTTTTTACAGGTAATAGTCATTTACTTTGCATATAAGTACTCCTTTACGAATTATTTAAAATGTTATTCGCCTTTTTCAACGGACCATCTTTAGAGCTGGCCATAGATTTATGGTTTACTCAAATATATTTTTACCTTGCCGGTATCGAAGCTGGGACACTTCGTGTAGAGGCACTTATTGCCTAATCCTTTACTTAGAAAAGTAGGCGTAGCTTAGAGATTAGGTCACATTTAACAATCAAATCAAAGTTGGCCTTTTAAGTAACAAATTTTGCGGTGGTTATAACGTTTTTTAATCTTAGCATAAGAGGCAGACAGCATACTGCTTGAACACTTTGTTATCACACCACGTAAAGATTTGTAAATGAGGATTTGAACATGCATTTGGTTTGCATCAGCAGTCGCGATTTGCGCGACGGTAGCAAGAGCACGACGTCGTCTGGCGGCCGATACCGGCTGGTGACGGGCGAGACAGAAGGCGAAGACAAGCTGCAGATAGTCACCGTGCGACCGTCTGACGCGGGAGTGTACACGTGCCTCGCCGACTTCGCAGCCAGTCCTGCGCACAAGACTCACATACAAGTTGTAGTCATCGGTAAGCGCTGATTGCTTGATTTTCACTTGAGGTATAGTTACAACTACGAGAAAACTACATTATTGCAAACTATTCGATTACCACACAACGACAAAAATTGTGTACCAGCAACAGGAATTAGACCGGTTTTAAGAATATAGATTTTCTCGCCACTAAAATGTCGGAGAACGTAAAATAGTTCCTTATGTAGAGTCGTGAAACGCCATGAAGCAAATTAGCAATTCTCAGTTAGCAGGTACCTACAAACATTTGTTAGTTCTACAGGTAAATGTGAGTTCAATGCCAGCGGGTGCAGTCATAAAGATGATTGCAATTTCTAAAATTACCGCAATGCACGGTGTGAAGATCTCGTCTTTATTCGTTGATCTACGTGGCATGTGCCTGACTGCGAAATTGATGCACTTATCTCAATGCAGGGTTATCGTTAAATGAATGATTTGTGAGAAAGATACCGTAGTCAATTCGTAAAATTTTTCGTAAAAGAAAACCAAAAACTAAGGTTAGTAATGTACCTAATTAAAAATAAAACAAATGCATACCTACGTATACATTGCTCAAATAAAGAGGGCCCATGTACGTTTTGACTTTTAAATCATTTTAAGGCAAGTAAAGTAAAATAAACTACCTGAATAGGTTGGCTGAAAACCATCAAAAGCCTTAATTGGCATATTTTCTTCGGCGAAAAACGGAACTTTTTACAATCAGTCCGGGAGATAAGCCTTGTTTTTCCATTTGCAAAGCGTCTGTAACGAGTCAAACTAAAATTTACCTATCCAGCAGAATAGCGGCTCGGTTAATTGGTGCGCACGGCTAATGAGGAAGCTGACAGCGCCGGAACTGTTCGCTCCATTTATTAAACAATTGAGCGTCGTAAACATTACATCATTAATAGAGTATTAATTAGCTAGCTTTATGACTGTACTATTTTAAGAGATGCTAATCCTTTATATAGCGTCAACTATTTTTTTGTTTTGCACGTTCGTTGAACTCTACATTGCATTTAGGAAATTTGAAGAGAGTTTTGAAAGCCAAGTTATTATCCACTCCTTATGAACCTATCTTCCTTTTTTATGAATCGATTGTAAGTTTCTTCGACAAAATATTTATATTTTGACATGTTTGACAAAATATTATATACTCGTAGATATATATATTTTTTTCTGGTAAATATAGTAATTCATCTGCAATAGAGATAAAAATCATACTTTCAGTAATCCAACCCTGAGTTTCTATTGGTACAATTTTATTTAAATCCACCTTCTAATCATAGAACCGCCGTATCACTTGTGGGTAGTCCACGAGAACGGCACACAAGTGGCGAAGGCGAGCGCCGGCGTGAACACCAGCCAGAACGTGGGGCCTTACTACGTGGGAGACACTGTGCATTTAGCCTGCGTCGCGTATGGAGGTAACACATACACGGAAATAATGTTTATTTTTAAACTTTTACAAAAAAGGAGGAGTAATGTGTTTACTGCGTGTGCGTAACAGTGTTTTTCGCATTGCCTTTTGGCATTGGGGTTACTAATAAAGGCTATGGCTTCGATTTCTATCCACCTTTACGAGTTTATTTGATGAGCTTCACTGTCTGTTTTACCATTACACTGTTTTTTGGGTTATTATAAGCTTTGTATGTACATTACTTCCTGGCTGCAGTGCATGAATAATATATGGCGTTAGGATATAGACTAGGATGTGACAATTTACTGAACTTGTAGCAAAACCCAAATTAACCATGATGTATTTTCCTACTCAAGAGTTCCCATCAGATAATTTTCCATCATGGGAAATTGCACCATTAAATGTCATCTTGTTCATTATGACAAGATGTGTCATAAACGATAGTAACTAGAGGTACTTAGTCTCAGTGTGTCTCATAAAGTCTTATGATCTGGTGCCAAACTGCATCGAAGTCATTTGTTAGTAGTTCTTTCGTTATCATCTTTTTTTCTTATTAAGACACTCTTAACGATTCCCGCAGTAAGTACAAGTGTTAGTGAAACACACTACACGTCTCGCACAGGGGTTTGGTCAGGTCAAAGTCAGATGTGCCGCATAATAAATAAAAAATCCAAACCTACTTACCTAAATGAAAATGGAGTAGAAATGAAGTATTTCAGAACATAACCAGTACTACACGGCTGATCAATCCTGCTATGATATAATCCCCGACCTGGGTAATGTAATCGCGGCCTTGACCGCGATGCGCTGAAAATGCACTAGAGTCAGGTACCTAATAGAACACGAGTACGTAAGTGGGTTAGTATGGGGGCCACATACTACGACTCTTTACACACGTAACGCGTCGGTACCGAACGATATTTACTGTAGTAGATAAAATATGCATATACTTACATAATTAAAAATACAATAACAAGGGACAACTGGACACTCGTCCAGGATTTTTACTCCGTTTTGTTGAAGTGTACCAAACTTCCAAAAGACCGATGTTTATTAAACCTGAATTAACACAATACGCACATTAGTCATGGCCTATACGGATTCATTGAAGTAGTCAGGGCGCTAGAACTCATTACCGCATTGTTATAATGTGTTCAGCTAAAACGTATGTAACGCATTCAGGCAAACCGCTGGCATCCCTGTCCTGGTTTACGGAGCAGCGTATCCTGAAGAACACGCAGACGCCGCTCTCGGAGCACCGCGTGCGCAGCGACCTGATCTACGGGCCGCTGCAGCGAGAGGACCACGGCCGAGTGTTCACCTGTTACGCCAAGAACAACGAGAAGACCTCACCGCTATCGATAGACATCACTGTAGATATGTATTGTAAGTATTTGTAAGTTAACGCAATTGAATTAGTTTTCTTTTCTTTTTTATGAGAGATTGGACAAATTTCAGATTTTAAAATAACTTTTGTAGGTACTCAATCCTACTGTTGGGTGAAGGCCTTCCCTTGCCTCTCTTCAAGGTCTCTTCGTTTTCAATTTCTGGCCAAGTTAGCCTCGTGTAACTAACTTTTTATTCAAAAAAAAATTGTAGACAAGAATTGAATTCATTTGTCAGTGCCACCTGACTTGGTGTCCCTACGCAGCGAGGGTCCCGAGTCGGACGGGAACATAGGGCGCGTGCGAGCGGGGGAAGCGCTGTCGTTACAATGCCGCGTGCTTGGCGCGCGCCCCCTGCCGCCCATCGTGTGGCGGCTCGCCGACGCTCAGCTGATCAACTTGGAGCAAAAAATTACCGTGAGTGAAACTGACAGCTCACAGCTGACACCGCTCGGAGTGATTGCTCAACTTGTCACGTTATGATTCATTTCGCGTGTTAGTCATTTATTGATCGATTGTCGAGGTTGTGGCTCTTTCATAGTTCTCTTTTTCATCCATATTGGGATTTAGGTTTAGTAAATAAGTGACGTCACACTTGAATATAATATTGTTTAAAATGTTATTTAAAAAAGTACTTAATCCGGCAGAATATAAAGGCATTTTGAACGGTAGAAAAATTTTCTCAACAATAAACTTCCCCATCTTAAATTGCCACGTAATTAACTTTCCCCATTGAGTCAATTATTTTAATGGCGAAATGATGCGAAAGTATAGTATTGATATTTCTAACTTTTTACTCTAATGATACAGATGGAGCCATCCCAAAGGTTAGTTGCAAGCGAAATTCAGCTGACCATTGACAGGAAATACGATGAGTCACAAATAACGTGTTGTGCGCCGGCGCATCAACGCAACAGCGAGCGATTTGTTTGCGCACAGCCACTACCCCTCACAGTACTATGTAAGTATCCCGATACTAGTAAATAGACAGTTAAAAAAAGCATTTAAAAATATTTTTTCGTGATAGATACATATTAGAACGTCAAACGTCAAATCATATCCGCCCGCAAATTTTAAAATGCATATTTTCGAGCCTTGCTCTAAAAGGTTGTGACCGCAAATGAAAGAAAAAATCTTATTCGATTGAGTGTATCATTACCCGTCACTCAAACAATCAAAACACATTAAGATCTTTTATATGAGTTATATCTACATTAAAATTTTACTTTCATTCTTCTTTTTGGACCCTGCAATTAAAAACTATTTGATGATTGCAGATCCTCCAATTTTGGAGATCGTTGTGGAGACTGATGCAGAATTAAATAACAACACTCTGGCTGTTGTCAAAGGGTCCAATTTGTCTCTGGCGTGTAATTATCAAGCTAACCCGTCCATCTATGAGTTGTTTTGGTTTCATGAGGTTGGTACTTACCACAGATACTACTTACAAATTATATAGACATCACATTTGCTTTTAATTTTTTAGATTACGCTTTTTTGGAATACAACTTGACTATTATAATGAGCCCAAGATTAAATTCTATTACCGAGCGATTTTGGGCCAAATTCTGTGAAATGGCTATTTATCACACACAAATTTTAAAAGGAATTTTTTGAAGCATACCCTTAGTTCTTAGTACCACACATACACAAAAGGTTAGCAAGTTCGTTACCGCACGTTAACAAATACATAATATATGTTTTAGAACGACATGGTACTTAATGCTGGGCTAGACGGTCGAGACAAGATCCAGCCCGTGCTGGAGTTGAAACAAGCGAGCGAGGAGGACGCCGGCGAGTACGCGTGCGTCGCGAACAACAACGAGGGTTCCACGTATAGCGACCCCATCGTCATTGATATTACTTGTAAGTAACTTTTATTTTACCCTATGCTAGCCTATATACAACTCAATAAACAGCATTTAACATGTGTTGGAAGTCACTGCACAGGTAATTTCACTTGCAATAAGAACGAGTTTTGATTTAATCGAATAAAAAAAGATCTGGTAATCGACAATGGAGATAACTGGGACTATGCTAGGTCAACCGCGAACGATGCTGGTAACATCGGATCGCTCCTTGATCTTAGTATCGTTCTATAGTGCAATTTGTCGACTTAAAAGTAAATAATCATCAAAAGTTTGGTAGTGTAGGTACTGATATCAAAACTATTACTAATTTACAGATCCAGCTTTCTGCGAAGAGGAGGGTATAGTTGAATATGGGCTGGGTCAGGACGAGTCTATGAACATAACATGCAACGTTAAGGCTAACCCTAAGCCGATGTCCTACCGATGGCTGGTCGTCCACGATGCGGTGAACATCACTACCTTGAAGGACCAACCCCAAGACATAGTGGAAACAACAGACGCAGTTCTCACTTACGAACGAAGAAATGGAACTTCTTTTAGTAAGTGATGGAGTTTAAACATAGCGGATTTACAGCTTATTCATTTGATATATACGCCCAGCGATGACTTGGGAACATCCCATAGAAGAATTTTAAATTCTGGATTAACTGGCTTTGAACATATTTGAATGACATATTCTACGGTGTGATATAAATAATACCATAATTCAGTTTTTTATAACAAGAATAAAATATCTTCATATTCATTTCAGGTACAATATTCTGTTGGGGACAAAACGAAGTACCTACAAAAGGGTTACTAAACACCCCGTGCACGTTCCTGGTTACTAACGAAACGAAGCCACGTCCGCCGACCAATTGCGAGGCTAAGAAGAATGATATGAACGAAATAACTGTCACTTGTGAAAAAGGGCACAATGGTGGATTACCGCAGGTAGAATCTATCAATTTGGTATAAAGGAAATAAACTTTAAGTATTAGTGTTTAAGATTGAAATTACATTTTTATCAAATTATGACATGTTGATTTGTTAAACGAAAGACTAACAACCATCGCGAACCAATCTAGCGCTTGACATGAATAAATACTTTTGTATACGGGGGTGAATAATTTGTGATATTTTACATTTCCACCCTATGTTTCAGAAGTTCAAGTTCACTGTTCAACCAATGGATTCTGAAGAGGAGCTGGTATCAATAATTAACTCTGAACCAAAATTTATGGTGGAAGAACCTAGTCATGATGAATACAAATTTGTGATATTAGCTTTTAACGATAAAGGGGAGAGTCAGGTCGTTGAAATTGACAAAGACAGCATAGTGAGTGAGGAAGAACGTAAGTTTCAAAATGTCAAATTAAAAAAATAAAATAAAACATTTGTGTGTCGAAACGATTTCATAAGTCACAAATATTCCTTAAGTTTAAATTTTGCCTCTATTAAATACTGTCAAACGAGGAAAACTTCTCAGTTTCTCAAATATTTTCCCGGTTTTCTTTAAATACATAAAGTGTTTTATTAATAGGTATATAACTATCCTATCCCTTAAATATATTGTCAAACTGCACGAAACTCACTCACGCTCATATTTGCCCACGATATGTAACAGCTATTGACATCATGTTATGCAGCTCCTGAGGTGACAGTGAGTAGTGTGAAGAACATAACGACGCTAGCGTTAGCGCTGTGCGGCGGCGTGGCGCTGGTGGCGCTGGCGGCGTGCGGCCTCGTGCTGTGCACGTACGAGAGGACCGCGCGCCTGGACCTGCCGCGCGACAGGGCTGACCCGCCGCTCTGCGCGTATAACACGGAGGGTACGTTATACAGCGTGCATTGTTACTAGATGGATGCTTTCTATTTAATCATTTCTTTTATTATGATATTTTTATTTACATATGATAACCCCATCATCGCTTAGAAAGTAGCCAAGGGCACTATAAACGAACCGTTACCTCCATACATATTTTACTTGACTTTATTCAAAAAGGTAAAAAAAATACACGATAAAATATTAGTCACCCATTTTTCCAGAATCAAACTGCGAAACGTATCACGACAGCGATGAGGGCAGCGAGTGTAACGTCAGACGAACCGGATCGTTCCGGCGCGCTGTGTCACGTCATCCTTCGAGAAACTTCGACGTGAGACGAACCAGTTCGTTCCACTCGGCGCGCTACATGCAAGACATGGCCGAACAGGAGAACATCAAGTGTAGCGACATGTCCCGCCACGCGAACAGCTGTAGGGTACACTCACTGCAAAATATTAACAGGAAGAGAGAAATGGATGCGTTGTGCGATCATTTGGTGTTGCATCTCCCTCCAGAAACAAATTACAATGTTTCAAGACCGGTAAAACATTTAAATAACTAATAATATTCGTTTGTTTTCCTAGTTTCAGGTTACACGTTTTTTTTTTGTTTCCAGATGAATACGTTTTACACTATGCCAAGAAAGATGCGACAAAAGCTGGCAAAGGAGCTGAGCGACGAAACCTCTGAAATAACACAAAATTCAGATGGGTTTTCGTTGCCACCTCCACCGGACGAATTCGGTACTTACCGCGCGGGTACTAGAATTAAAGATATACCAGTAAAGTCAACACCTACTTATACTACAGTCATAAGGAAGAACTCGACGGGAAGGGATCCCACCAAGCAACAATACAGTAGTGGCATGTCTCCCATGAACACGGTGGGCGTGCCCACGGTGAGCGGCGGCGTGTACTCGTACCCCGACGACGACCACACCGGACACCAGGTAACTACCAACCCCTTCGATGAAGACTCCTCTTAGTACACTCACTCATTGACCATTAATATCAAACTTTTGTAATTTTAAAGGACACGCTGAGTTCTACTGGTGTCTACCAAACTTATTTCACCCCTAGAGAATCTGGATTGTAAATAATAGAATAATTTATTTGATCAAATTAAATGTTAGATCTCATGAAGCATTTTGATACGACTCAGTTGATACAAGGTACAGAAATAAAAAGGTGTTACTGTTCTTGAATCATTATCGTTTATTTACAAAAATAGAAACCATTCTCATAGTGTCTTTTCGATGCATAATCCCATTTATTTTTACAATTATGCACATGATTCTACCTTTTTTGTACATTAGACATAATTTTATAAAAAGAAAATGATGTCACTGCCATTTCAAATTTTATGTTTGCAGGCAATAGTTTTAATATATTAGCAAATTATATAATTAATTACTGTATGACTTTTTTATGTTTAGTAATTTATGAAAATATAAAATTTTATGTCAGTCAATGTATTTTTATTACAATTCCCTAAAATGTCCAAAATGTGAATACTATTTCAAACAGGATGCGGATATAACAATTATATTGCATGCACACATGCTAAGGAGTCCAACACAACCAAAAACAATTTAAGTTTAACAATTTGGTAAGCTCTCGGTTTTGTATTACGTAATGTTCTCATAATTATGTAGACTTAAGAGGATACCTTACTCTAATAACTATATCTATATTCAATCCATGCGGTCCAAGTGCGCCTGCGCCACTGACAGACGGTCGATCAGACGTTGAGTGTTAGGCCTCGCCTGCAATGGAATATTTGCTTGTGAAACTTACACTACAGTGCTACATTTTTAGAGCGAGAAAAGAAAAATATTTTTTATCGTCATGTCGTCTGTAACAACTTAACCGTGTGTGTGTGTGCGCGCGGGTGGGTGAGTGTGTGTGTGTGTGCCAGTGAGTGCCAGTGTGTGCATGTGTGTGTGTGTACCTGCAGCGCGGAGAGCGCGGCCTCGTGCAGGTCCTTACACCGCGCGAGCGCGCGGCGGCGCAGCGCTACCGGCTGTATGTGTGTGTGTACCTGCAGCGCGGAGAGCGCGGCCTCGTGCAGGTCCTTACACCGCGCGAGCGCGCGGCGGCGCAGCGCTACCGGCTGTATGTGTGTGTGTACCTGCAGCGCGGAGAGCGCGGCCTCGTGCAGGTCCTTACACCGCGCGAGCGCGCGGCGGCGCAGCGCTACCGGCTGTATGTGTGTGTGTACCTGCAGCGCGGAGAGCGCGGCCTCGTGCAGGTCCTTACACCGCGCGAGCGCGCGGCGGCGCAGCGCTACCGGCTGTATGTGTGTGTGTACCTGCAGCGCGGAGAGCGCGGCCTCGTGCAGGTCCTTACACCGCGCGAGCGCGCGGCGGCGCAGCGCTACCGGCTGTATGTGTGTGTGTACCTGCAGCGCGGAGAGCGCGGCCTCGTGCAGGTCCTTACACCGCGCGAGCGCGCGGCGGCGCAGCGCTACCGGCTGTATGTGTGTGTGTACCTGCAGCGCGGAGAGCGCGGCCTCGTGCAGGTCCTTACACCGCGCGAGCGCGCGGCGGCGCAGCGCTACCGGCTGTATGTGTGTGTGTACCTGCAGCGCGGAGAGCGCGGCCTCGTGCAGGTCCTTACACCGCGCGAGCGCGCGGCGGCGCAGCGCTACCGGCTGTATGTGTGTGTGTACCTGCAGCGCGGAGAGCGCGGCCTCGTGCAGGTCCTTACACCGCGCGAGCGCGCGGCGGCGCAGCGCTACCGGCTGTATGTGTGTGTGTACCTGCAGCGCGGAGAGCGCGGCCTCGTGCAGGTCCTTACACCGCGCGAGCGCGCGGCGGCGCAGCGCTACCGGCTGTATGTGTGTGTGTACCTGCAGCGCGGAGAGCGCGGCCTCGTGCAGGTCCTTACACCGCGCGAGCGCGCGGCGGCGCAGCGCTACCGGCTGTATGTGTGTGTGTACCTGCAGCGCGGAGAGCGCGGCCTCGTGCAGGTCCTTACACCGCGCGAGCGCGCGGCGGCGCAGCGCTACCGGCTGTATGTGTGTGTGTACCTGCAGCGCGGAGAGCGCGGCCTCGTGCAGGTCCTTACACCGCGCGAGCGCGCGGCGGCGCAGCGCTACCGGCTGTATGTGTGTGTGTACCTGCAGCGCGGAGAGCGCGGCCTCGTGCAGGTCCTTACACCGCGCGAGCGCGCGGCGGCGCAGCGCTACCGGCTGTATGTGTGTGTGTACCTGCAGCGCGGAGAGCGCGGCCTCGTGCAGGTCCTTACACCGCGCGAGCGCGCGGCGGCGCAGCGCTACCGGCTGTATGTGTGTGTGTACCTGCAGCGCGGAGAGCGCGGCCTCGTGCAGGTCCTTACACCGCGCGAGCGCGCGGCGGCGCAGCGCTACCGGCTGTATGTGTGTGTGTACCTGCAGCGCGGAGAGCGCGGCCTCGTGCAGGTCCTTACACCGCGCGAGCGCGCGGCGGCGCAGCGCTACCGGCTGTATGTGTGTGTGTACCTGCAGCGCGGAGAGCGCGGCCTCGTGCAGGTCCTTACACCGCGCGAGCGCGCGGCGGCGCAGCGCTACCGGCTGTATGTGTGTGTGTACCTGCAGCGCGGAGAGCGCGGCCTCGTGCAGGTCCTTACACCGCGCGAGCGCGCGGCGGCGCAGCGCTACCGGCTGTATGTGTGTGTGTACCTGCAGCGCGGAGAGCGCGGCCTCGTGCAGGTCCTTACACCGCGCGAGCGCGCGGCGGCGCAGCGCTACCGGCTGTATGTGTGTGTGTACCTGCAGCGCGGAGAGCGCGGCCTCGTGCAGGTCCTTACACCGCGCGAGCGCGCGGCGGCGCAGCGCTACCGGCTGTATGTGTGTGTGTACCTGCAGCGCGGAGAGCGCGGCCTCGTGCAGGTCCTTACACCGCGCGAGCGCGCGGCGGCGCAGCGCTACCGGCTGTATGTGTGTGTGTACCTGCAGCGCGGAGAGCGCGGCCTCGTGCAGGTCCTTACACCGCGCGAGCGCGCGGCGGCGCAGCGCTACCGGCTGTATGTGTGTGTGTACCTGCAGCGCGGAGAGCGCGGCCTCGTGCAGGTCCTTACACCGCGCGAGCGCGCGGCGGCGCAGCGCTACCGGCTGTATGTGTGTGTGTACCTGCAGCGCGGAGAGCGCGGCCTCGTGCAGGTCCTTACACCGCGCGAGCGCGCGGCGGCGCAGCGCTACCGGCTGTATGTGTGTGTGTACCTGCAGCGCGGAGAGCGCGGCCTCGTGCAGGTCCTTACACCGCGCGAGCGCGCGGCGGCGCAGCGCTACCGGCTGTATGTGTGTGTGTACCTGCAGCGCGGAGAGCGCGGCCTCGTGCAGGTCCTTACACCGCGCGAGCGCGCGGCGGCGCAGCGCTACCGGCTGTATGTGTGTGTGTACCTGCAGCGCGGAGAGCGCGGCCTCGTGCAGGTCCTTACACCGCGCGAGCGCGCGGCGGCGCAGCGCTACCGGCTGCATGTGTGTGTGTACCTGCAGCGCGGAGAGCGCGGCCTCGTGCAGGTCCTTACACCGCGCGAGCGCGCGGCGGCGCAGCGCTACCGGCTGTATGTGTGTGTGTACCTGCAGCGCGGAGAGCGCGGCCTCGTGCAGGTCCTTACACCGCGCGAACGCGCGGCGGCGCAGCGCTACCGGCTGTATGTGTGTGTGTACCTGCAGCGCGGAGAGCGCGGCCTCGTGCAGGTCCTTACACCGCGCGAGCGCGCGGCGGCGCAGCGCTACCGGCTGTATGTGTGTGTGTACCTGCAGCGCGGAGAGCGCGGCCTCGTGCAGGTCCTTACACCGCGCGAGCGCGCGGCGGCGCAGCGCTACCGGCTGTATGTGTGTGTGTACCTGCAGCGCGGAGAGCGCGGCCTCGTGCAGGTCCTTACACCGCGCGAGCGCGCGGCGGCGCAGCGCTACCGGCTGTATGTGTGTGTGTACCTGCAGCGCGGAGAGCGCGGCCTCGTGCAGGTCCTTACACCGCGCGAGCGCGCGGCGGCGCAGCGCTACCGGCTGTATGTGTGTGTGTACCTGCAGCGCGGAGAGCGCGGCCTCGTGCAGGTCCTTACACCGCGCGAGCGCGCGGCGGCGCAGCGCTACCGGCTGTATGTGTGTGTGTACCTGCAGCGCGGAGAGCGCGGCCTCGTGCAGGTCCTTACACCGCGCGAGCGCGCGGCGGCGCAGCGCTACCGGCTGTATGTGTGTGTGTACCTGCAGCGCGGAGAGCGCGGCCTCGTGCAGGTCCTTACACCGCGCGAGCGCGCGGCGGCGCAGCGCTACCGGCTGTATGTGTGTGTGTACCTGCAGCGCGGAGAGCGCGGCCTCGTGCAGGTCCTTACACCGCGCGAGCGCGCGGCGGCGCAGCGCTACCGGCTGTATGTGTGTGTGTACCTGCAGCGCGGAGAGCGCGGCCTCGTGCAGGTCCTTACACCGCGCGAGCGCGCGGCGGCGCAGCGCTACCGGCAGCGGCGCCAGCTCCGCGCGCGCCACGTCCAGCAGCAGCGCGGCGCAGCGGCACACGTGAGACTCGTCGCCGCAGCCCAGCCACACGCGCTCATTCACGCTCACGAGCCTGCACACAATCATACATTTGCATACTGAAGGGAGTCCCGGCAAACCAAATAATTTAGGAGTCGTGTGCGTATTGTATATAGCGCTTGCTAAAAACGGTAAAGGAAACCATCGTGCATCAACCAAAAACAGGGGAAAGAGGATATCGCACACGCGCCCGTGCAGTTGATGACGATACAAGTTGCGGCCCTTTTAAAGTTCATCGAAAGACAGCGGATGAGGTGCGTTTGCTATTGCGGGATAAGAGTGCTAGTTGATATGGGGTCGCCAGACAAATATTGTATTATTTGCTACAAATGATAAAGTTGTAAATAGTTGTAATAAATAACACCTTAATAAATGTTACATACTTGATGTAGATGTCCAGCACCTGCTCTAGTGACACGCCGATATTTAAAATTGTTCTAAACACCATTCCTCTATCTGCTTGTAGCTTACAACTCATTATTTCTAGTTGACGGACAATGAAATCTGAAATAAAGCATCTCGTATTAGAGTCGGGGGTCCGATGCCCGTGAAGGACAAAGTGGGATCACGAATAATTGACTTGAGTCTGGCTGTCTTTGTGCATGTGACTTGAATTGAATGTTTGTGAAACCCTCCGCGACTCAAGGATTAAATTCCTTAATATATCTAAACCAGGTTACATAAAATTTAAGCTTTTTTTTCTTGAACATTGTGTTTCTGACTGAAAGACTGTTTTTTTATTATTCCTAAATCATAAACATGATTAGACTTACATAATGGGAAACAGTGCCCGGTGTTAACATAATCCCTGCCGAGAGTGGTCAGCTTGCTGAGTACGGATGCGAGTCGCTCGTCAGGCGTCGGCAGGCTCCTCGCAACGGCCTCTGCTTCGGCCAGGATATTCGTCCAGATGTTTTCGACGAGCAAAGCGTCGTTATGGCCAGAGCACTGCACAATTGCTAACTTGCACTCCCATAGGTTGAAACGATCAGCATATTCTTCGTAAAGCTGAAAAACATTATAATATTGATACATGTTTAGGTATTCAGCTAAAATCTAATAAGGTTGCTTAAATAGTTTTGGGAGATAGCGCACTTTCCATTTCCACAATTCTACTAGTCAATGCAGACGGAGAATGCAGTTAAATGGTAATCAGCAACTGTAACTGTAGGTCATAGCCGACGACGCATAGGCGGCAGTAGTTACCGCTGGTGTGTGCGTACCTGCGTGATCTCGAGCAGCTCGTCGTCGAGGCGCTGCAGCAGCTGGCGGTGCGGCTGCAGCGGCGGCGGCAGCGCGCGCGCGGCGGCCCGCACGGCGGCCTGCACGCGCGCCACCTCGCCCGCCTCCTCCAGGCGCCGCAGCAGCTCGCCGCCGCCGCCGCCGCCGCCCGCGCCGCGCACGCACACCACGCCCGCCGACAGCCACGACATGCGCTGCGCCAGCGTCGCGCCAGACCTGCGCGGCGACACATCACGGTTGGAAAATTTAACTTCCCAACTTTTACCACCACCAATCCATATTGACGTTTTGTTGATGGAATATTATTTCAAATTCTGTTTTGAACGTTAAATATGAAGGTTTTATTAGGGTTTTTTCGTCAAAAGATTGGTACATAGCTCAATATGGGCTATAGTACACCACTGAAACTAAATTAAGATATAAATATCTACCAGAAATTAAATATACCACACGAAAACTGTTATCATAAAACCTTGAAAACTACTTTTCAAATTATATAACCGATAGATATTGACCAAAGATAATATTGAATTGTACGATAACAAGATCTCAAAGCTAACTGACCCGGGCCTGGTGGCGAGTCCCTCGAGCACGTTGGCGGCGGCGAGGTGGTCGCCGCTCTTCTCGAGCACCTTCCACAGCAGGTCCAGCAGCGTGAGCGCGGCGCCCGCGCCCGCCGAGCGCGCCGCCGCCGCCAGGTACGTGCGCAGCGAGCCCGGCGGCGCGCGGCCCAGCGACAGCAGCTCTGACACATCGTATGACATCACCGACGTGCAAGTCGCAATAATACAATAAAATTTAGACTAAGAAAATATGTTGTCCTCTTCCGCAAACTGAGAAGTCTAATCTCAATACACCTAACTCGATAATTAGACTTTCGCAAAACAAAACACAACGTATAAGTAGCTCACGGTTTGGCGTCCATTTGAACTCAAGACTAATTCGGTGACAATTGTTTTAATGTTATATAGTATAATATACACAAAAGATTTTTACCTGATCCCAAATTCTTCGACACCAGCCACTCATACACAGCTACATGTAAAAGTTCGTCATCTCGAGAAAGACATTCCCACACTAATTTTCGTCCCTGCGAAACAATCATGCGAAAATTTATTCAAGATCTACCTACTGACTTAGAACTTATTAAAAACAAATTAACATACAATGTTGTCTTAGTATGTCGACAACCCAGTTTAATAGTAAAGCTCTATTTAAAAGTGATGTACAACTTGTTTTGATATTTCATAATGTGTACCTGGTAATTAGCGTCTGCCGGGGACATGGTAAGCATGGAGTCGTTGGTTGGCTGCGAGCGCAGCGGCGAGGGCTCGCTGGTGGTGGCCTCTGCGCTGCGCTCGTACAGGCGCTCCAGCGCTGAACACACCTCGCGGTATATCTCCATTCTACACGACACATACCAACATTACAAGACGTCATGTTATTGTAAAAACAGACTAGTTGCTTAATGGGGAAGAATGTAGGAGAGAAAGTATTGTCACAGTTTTTTTATGACAGATCAACAAGAACTTATAAATTAATTGATATTATAAAAAAAAAATAGAGACATAATTGACTAGATTTTTCAAATAACTGAACATGTCAATTTATACCTTCATTCACGACACAATAACAATTTATATTTTAAAGCTTCATATTTCTGAACTAAACATGTATTTTACCTTCTGTAGTATATAAAATGTCCCTCTCTATCCTGTGAAGGCTGGTCGCTCTTATAATAGTGAACAGCTTTATCTTGCGGGTCCAGTTTAGAGGCACAGGCCACGCACAACTCCACAACACCGGTGTAAAAGCCCGCCGACACCAGCTTGGCACAAACCAATGGTAGATTGACGTTTGGTGCCACATCCTGTCAAAACAACATTTTTATAGTTGTAAAAATTAAAAATAGTACATGGCGAGAGAAATGTTTTAAATATATCTATACTAATATATAAAGCTTAAGAGTTTGTTTGTTTGTTTGAACGCGCTAATCTCAGGAACTACTGGTTCAAATTGATTTTTTTTGTGTTGAATAGACTATTCATAGAGGAAGGTTTTAGGCTATAAACCATTACGCTGCGACTAATAGGAGTGAAGATACAATGGCAAATGTGGAAGAAACATGGCAGATATAAATCGTAACTTAAATCTTCTAACCACGCGGACGAAGTCGCGGGCTACAGCTAGTTTGATATAAAACTAAAAGTTAACTTACTTTACACAACTTTAGAGCATGTTGAAGCATTTCTTCTCTCTCAGCCGGATTCTTTTGTTGCTTCGCGAATATTAATAATTCGTTGGCCTTAAAACACAATTTTTTATTACTATTGTTATTCTTCTTCTATACGAAACAAAGGACCACCGTTCATGGTCGTCCTTTGTTTCGTCCGTTCAAAATCGAACAATTTTTTTGATGTCTTTGCTACTTATTAAATCGGTTTCCTTTAAACATTACCTTAGAACAAGTAGCATCTTCTTGTCTATACAAAGTAGGACAGAGTTGTCTCAGCTTCTGTGAAATGCCGTCCACCGAGGCGTTGTCCCTCAAGTAACCAGCGACTAGAGATCCGAGAAGTAAACATGCTACTTCTTGACCACCTACTAATAATTCCCTGAAATAAATACACTTGCTGCTTTAAATAATACATATAAGAAAGATAGATAAGTATGATTAGTAATAAGAGCTTTATGATCAGTTAATGGAATGATACCAATAATTTTAAATCTTTGATGCTTGAAAAATATTTTCTAAGATTATTTTTTGATTACATACTGTAAATATAAAACGCGACTTACCTAAAACTAGCAGCCTGCAATGCATTTTGTTGATCAGGTGGAAGACTAGCGGCTATCACATGAAACTGATGTTCGCAGAGAACTTTCCATAAGCTTAACATTTCAATCGCCATTGCTAAAATTAAATAAAACAAATACATATATATTTAGCCAGCCGAAAGAAGATAATTTGACTAGATTTTTTAATTAATTTACTCACTTATAAATAGTTTGAGAGCCTGCAAAGAAGCGTGCTCGTCGGAATGCGGAGGAGCCAATGTTCTTTGCATAAAGGCGGATACGCGTTGGAGTTTTTGAACTATGTAAGCACAATCTTCGCCTGTCACTCTGCTACTCATCTGTACAGACAAAGTAAGTTATAAATAAAAAGCTACTTATTAAAAAAAGTCAGAAAAAAGTGGAGAGAATTACTTACGAACTCTTTGCGATCAGGTGATTGAGAAACGGAAACACATTTGAGGTTCCATATCGGAGCCAAGATTCTGCCAATGTATATGTATAGACCATTATGCTTCGCGGTATACTCTACTGGAGGTACGAAATTAGGATCTCTTTGCTGTTGTGTCATGTTCCCAACAAATGATGACTGGTTGAAGCCAGGGCTCATCATACTCTGATGGAAGGGAGACTGAGGCATTAGAGACTGGTTGGGTGAGCCAGGGAAGGACTGGTTCATAGGTGCTTGTTGGTAAGACTGGTTCAGTTTACCCTGTTGTATTTGACCTTGTGGGCCTCTAACTGTCATAGGAGTCGACATCTGGCGTGGTGAGAACTTTGGAGAATCTGTAATTATGACAAAAAAAATATAAAACCTTCTTAGTCCAAAACATCATATGTCACACAGAATTGCACATAAAGATTAAATAGTTACTTATGGAAGGCATTTGCGAAGGTTGTTGGAACATCGGTGACGGTGTCGCCGCCATCTGGTTACCGTACAAAAAGAAAGCGCGCGTCGCCCACTCGCTTATAGATAGGTCGCCGCTGGTTATATCTTCACACGCTAGGTAAAGTGCGCATGCGCAGGCTTGCTCCACGCTGTATAACTGGAATATTTATTGCCATGTTAAAACGAAAACAGGAGTAGTAATACCTTATTAATTATCTATTTTACATAGAGTTAAGCTGATACAATGTTTATCCCTATTGTAACTTGATGATTGTCATGTAAGTACCTGGAAGAAGTCCTTGACGGGATGTGCGTCAGGTCCGCGACAGTCCCGCAGCAGCGCGCGCAGCAGGTCGGGCGCGCCGCCCGCCTCCGCCACGCACGCGCCCGCTGACGTCACCACCGCCCAACGGGACACGCTCCAAACCTCTGGATGATTAATACATTTCGCTTATTTTGAGATACCAAACCCGCTTATTATCAGCTAAACGTAAAATAACATGGCAAGAGCAAGGCAAAAGTGAGAGGAATGAACTGTATGTTAGGCAAAAATTACTTTTAATGCAACAACAAAAACATCTAAGAAGACTGTACATTTATGTACTAAACTTTTGTATATTGTAATTAGAAGCATTTGAAACCACTTACCTTTTTTGGACAGCATTGCTGGTGAGAGATGTTTGGAATGATGATGTGGGAGCGCGGTGAGTGCCCAGGCGGGCCCGTCCAGCGCCAGCAGCGTGTGCGACTCGCTGAAGCTGGCGCCGGCCGCCAGCACGCGCGACAGGCACCACAGCGCCTCCGCCTCGCCGCCGCCGCCCGCAGAACACACCATTACCAAAGACCCTGGAGGAGACCGAACTCGCATGACCATTTTGTACATTTTACACACCCATTAGTGCCTTCAAAGATCCACTAACTTAACGGAATTATGAGTATAAATTGTTTTGTTTTAACTTATCATGCATATTAGCGATATTATATAAATTTCTTGTACTTACCATTCTCATAGACAGCACTATGTACTTGTTTAGGTTTTAGCACTGAAGAGTTAGGCGTGAATCCCGGCGGCAGACGCACATGCAGCAACGTAAGGTAGTGTGGACGCTGGGGACCGTTTTGGTTTGGACTGGAGGAATAGACAAATTGTTATTTACACGAATTGTAGACGTAGGGGACTTAGTTAAGTAACAAATTTTGTGAATTTTCAATTATTGTTACATCCAGCCTCATAAACATGCGTTTTTTTTTTATTTTTATATATTAATCTAAATTATAATCTATAAAAAATCTTACTCTCCATCTCCAGTAGTGAAGTACAATCGGGCTCCTGTTTGGGTAACAGCAACAAGATTCAGATGATCTGACTCTGATTCATCAACAGCAGAGATTGCTACTACTGGCTTGAAGTTTCCAGGTTCCAAAGTCCTGAGTAAAATCAAAAACATCATTTATTGCTAAGAATTCAAAAAGTACAATAAATACTAATAAATTACACCATCACCAAAAGACACTTGGTAATGTTTAAACAACCTAAATAATCTGCTGCAATAATAATAGAATTTTAAAAGATTTTGTGTTTCATACGTATGTTATACTTACTTGACAATTTCAACAGCTGAAGACACAATCTTTCCTTGACTTAGCCTCATGACTCGGCTCAGTCCTTCTCCATCTACGCCCAAATCAAATACTTCTATACAACCTTTTTCACTGAGTGTGTATAGAATATGTCTAGAATTATCTACTTCAATCTTAACTATTGGATCCTCATCATATAAGGCAGCACTGAGGAATGTCGGCACCAGGAATGAGAGAGTACTTGTAGAATGATTTACTTTTTTACAATGTTTACCAAACCAACCCAGTTGAGCCTGAAATAAAGTATTAAACATTTTAAAATAATCTTAGGTCAGATATCAGAAATTGAAAGAAACAATGAGACATGTCATAAATTCATATTTTATTAATACATTAAACAACTGAAAAGAGTGAGTGTAATATCTCTATCTGTGTCTGTATCTTTTAGCTTAAGTTTCACTGAATTAACTTGACTTATTGGACAGGCAAGGTTTTTTAAATTAATAAAACAAAAGTGAAAGGGTTTACCTGGTATGTGATCTCATACAAACATCCATCTTTCCCGCCCATGAAGATCCTGCCTTTAGCAGTAGACTTGACACACATCATCGATATGCCATCAGTTGGCAACACAAATACAGGCTCCGGAACCAGATGTATCTCTTGGAATTCTCCCGACCCATCATTTTTACTAGAGGAAAATGTTACACCTGGAAATTTCAATAGGAATCAATAAACAAGCAACTTTTGCATCATATTATTTATCATAGTCTACTTTCAGATTTAGAAGTAAACAATATGCTAAGTTGGATTCATTTTAATTAGGTAAAATAAGGCCATTACCAAAAATAGACTAAGTCTAATTGACATTTATTGCAAGGTTAGTTTCTATTAATAAAAAATGGTTTTGCTTACCTAAGACTACTATTTCAACTGTTGTTGTGAGAACTAATAAATATTTAACAAAGTTCTGGAATACTCCGGATTTAGGTTTGACTAAGCCCACGCTGACTATTGTTTCTCCTAAACCATCAAAATATGCTACATCACTACCATGCTCAAAGGCCCATACATATATATTGCTGTCTATAGCTAGCCATACTCTGCTGATTTCTGGAAATACTCCCATTAGACAATGGCACTGCATATCTGATAGCTATATTAAGAAAATTATCAAGGCATACACACAATACAGAGAACTAAAACACTAGGTTTACAGTAAAGGTCTCAGAAATGTGGCAGTATGATGTAAATAACAAAGCAAGTTTTTGTTGGAAAAGGATACGAGCAAAGTGTTCCATAATTTCAGGTGGTAAAGGAACTTTATTTAATATCTTCAATTGAGATAAGCTGGGATGATTCACTAGAGCCGCGAGGTTCCTGTAGTCCCCTGCATTGAGACCACTGCATGTTGGACTTCTTTGAGTTGCTATTCCAGTGATCTAAAATTTATAACAATAATTATCTGTTAGTCCTTTTAAATAAAAATGTGGATTTCGGCATCTAACAAGATAAGGTACATAGGCTAATGTTCGAATGCTAAAAACAAACCTCTAAAAACGAAGGGCGCGAATTATCAGCGCTAATATACCGGTCTAGTGTACAACCAGCCAATTCCAACGAATCTAACTGCATTTTGGTGCCGTCCACTGGTCGAGTTGCGTCAATACTATTGTTTATTACACTTGGCATCTATAAACAGCATTATAAAACAATACAAAATTTACACAAAGTTTGGTTTAGTTTTATGTGTATGATTTTTAAGTTTTTAGGTTAGATATCTGTCAAATTTTGACACTATTTTACCTTTATAATGTAAACCGATGAAATTAAAATATGACTACAATTATTAAAGTTAAAAAGCAAAAATTTATTTAAAGCGCAATATAAGTTTTACTTGTTTACAAATAGAGTCTTAAGTATTCAAATAAATAATAAAAGATTATTCAAAAGAGCGCAACGGTTAAGACGTAGACAGTTCGCCAACATAAGCAATCAAATACAGGCCACAGAATATATAAAACTAGCATGAACCACAGAATAGTTACAGGTTTTATAAGAATCAATTTTTTGTAAGTGCACAAATGATATTGAATGACCGTGTTAAAGACTGAAAAATTAAGACTTAAATTTTCAGTCTTAGTATACATATACGATTTTTTATGGCGGGTCTTGGTTTAGGATTTAGTGTATAATTGTAGATTTACTATTTATGACACGCCGAATCATAACTTGAGATTTGTCAAGTTACCAAACACCAATTTATAAATTACATAGTAAGGTGTTGGACGGAGAATGTATGTATTTTTTGCAATTGGTATTTTTTGGGGACCGGGACCAGTCTTTGGGGGAAAATTTGGATATCTTAATTTAAAACTATATATCAAAGGTAAATAATTTTACACGATTGAGAATTATCTTAAGTCTTTATTTTATACTTCCTTAAGTTAATGGATAGCACTGAATAAATATTTTGTTAATAATCATAATTTAACAAAAGTTGTCCCTTAGGTTCTCCAATAAGCTCGCCACCTGAGTATACCAATTGACCTCTTACGTATGTCTGCATAACTCTTCCCGACAAAACACTGTTCATGTAAGGACTTATCTGGAACAAAAAATTAAAACTCTCTTGAATTGACAATTACGAGTATCTATGGCTATAGCTTTTAATAAAAACAACAAACAACAGAAAACTACACATGTTACATTTAATGGTAGCCATTAAATATATTTGATCGTTTATAATTCTTACTGTATGTAGGTACGCACAACTATTTTTTTCAAAGATCTACTTGATAATTGGATTGCCATGACTAGACAGATAATCGAATAAATAATAGGTACCTTGTTTTTGTATCGAATGACTTCGGGCGAGACAATGAAGGACGCATTCGGATCGAAGAAAATAATATCTGCGTCAAGACCGGATCGCAGCGATCCTTTCCTGTCCTGCAGACCACAGAGTCGAGCAGGTCCAGCAGATAAATAGTGGCTCAGGGTGTTAAGACTATGACCTCGAGCTTTAGCTTGCGTCCAAAACAACGACAAATCTGCGAATAAAGATAAGAGATGACTTTATTTCGTTTACACCGGACAGAGCCAGGCAAAGCATTCCTGACCAATCCCGTGGCTCTGGCTCGTTTAGCTTTAGCCGTTGAAAGTCCGACATACCCCCTCAGTTGATGTCATTAGCGTTAAAGTAATATATTCACAAAGGCATGTCAATTATGGTGGTGACTAGATTTTGAAGCTTCAACTCACATTACCTAAGATCTCATTTTCATCTTAAAATTAACCTAAATACTTACCAAATTGTACAGATGAAATGCCACCCCAAGACTTAAGGAAGTTTGCACCTTTAAGATCAGCAACACTAGGTGAGTGGTCAGATGCAACTAAATCCAACCTATGGTCCCTAATGTACTCCCATAACTTTTGCTGCAAATTAGAAAAATATCAATTATTTTAGGAAATGTTTTCAAATTGAATTTAACCAAATGGGGATAGGATGTTGCCGGATAAAAAAGATGAGAAGAATAGTCTAATCCTTCCTAAACGAAGTTAACTTAATAAAGTAAGAATGCCACCAACCCATGAACCAGATCTGAACTATTGTGAATTATAATGAGAAGAAATAAGTACATAGAGTGCGTAACAAAAGTGTTTGTGGTAGTTACTTTATTCGTATTGTTCCTAATTGGTGGAGCGCACTTGAACTCGGTGTGTCCTGGCGGGATCTGATCAGAACTGAGGGTGAGGTAGTGGTTACAAGTTTCCGCAGTGACTCCGCCGCGCCATCCTATGTACCCCGACTTTATCCTCTCTTCCCGAGCCGCCTCCAGAACAGGCACCACGCCCGCAGATGATACGTGCACAACGTGGACGTGAACACTAAAACAAATAACAGTATTTTTATTAAACTACCAATATTTTTGATAATGTTGTAAAAAGCAAGTTTCGCGAAATACGG
Source organism: Trichoplusia ni (assembly GCF_003590095.1). Classification (NCBI taxonomy): domain Eukaryota; kingdom Metazoa; phylum Arthropoda; class Insecta; order Lepidoptera; family Noctuidae; genus Trichoplusia; species Trichoplusia ni. The sequence goes on from NC_039499.1 coordinate 186,276, forward strand.
CCTTCAAGATACAGTTTAGTATTCCTAAACCTAGACAACTTAACCGCTACGGTCTATGTGACTTTATCGCCATACATCTATCCTTTGATTGCTTTTTCTTTGTGGTTATGAGCTGTTGACCTTTCTACTCAGTATATATACGAAGTATTTATTTTAACCTGGTATTATGAATAAGTAAGTAAACAGTAAGTCAGAAAAACCTGCTTTTTATATTTATTTAAAATATTTTAAGTAATCGTTAAAGACCATCTCTCTTGTGATGTCATCGTCCATCAGAAATTGAATTTGGTTTTTACTTACTAGGAAACAGAGAAACTTGTGACGATTGTTGAATACACAGAAGTACCCAGACAACTTACTCAGTCTTATATAAATTAGATGCTATAAAAGATGCTGCCTCAATCTCCATGATGTCAGGTCGAGATGCCAGATAAGTCTCGTACAACTCTGGATCTAAAAAAGTATGTAAAACATTAAGAAAAGTTGTCGTTTATGACCTGAATTGTGAGTGTCTAATCTAAACCGTATTAAATTCATGCAAAAAAATATCTGGAAATGCTCATAACAACTTATATTGTAATTTTACTTAATTTTAACATTTTACACTAGTTTTAAACATACTTGGGCATCCAGGACCGTCGCATTCAGGGGTCTCTTCGCCAATTTGCATCTCAGCATGAAACTGAAAACGAAAGCAATTCCGTATTAATTAATACGAAGATTGAATTGAATTTGACCGTATTCTAAAAGAGTCCTTCGTATTAGAATGCCTTAACACAGGAACTTCATTTAGGTACCACACAGGTAAGATAGAGTTATCGTACAATTAGCTATGCTGTATTTGAATGCAAAAAAATATTGGGCCTAATCCCAAAATTTGTTGCACATTAATCCCATTACTAAAGTAAAAATATAATCAATCAATCAATCAATCAATCAATAACTTTATTGCATTCCATAATGTGTACAAAGCTGGTAGGTAAAATTAAAAGAAACAATTATGGACCCTGTCGGGCACAGCAAAATTAGTTTTTTAGAGGAGAGGATGAAGAGCGCTTTTTAACATTTTAATATTAAAATCAAGGAAGAGAATCTTACTTTTACATATTTAATGTAGATTTATTTTATTTTAATTATTTATTACTTTTTTACTATTATTATTTATTACATATTTATATATTATTAGTTTATACTATATACATTCTATATTATATATAAATCTTTATTCATTGTTTTATATACTATATATAATTATACATTAAAGATATGGCACGGTAAGTGAGGTAAATATATTAATGTATTAAGTATTAAGTATTGCTTGTTTGTAGTTAGAATTTTATTTGAAGTATTCGTCGATTGTGTAGTAGCTTCTATCTAAGAGAAATCGCTTCAGTTTATTGCTAAATATATTGTTTGATTCTGTATTTTTTATGTATTCTGGTAAATTATTGTAGATTTTAATGGACGTAACAAACGCACTAGAGGAGTGCATCTTTAATCGTGAAGTTGGTAGATTGAGTCGATTTCTATGTCGAAGTTTATATTTTGTTTGAATGTCTTCTCTTTTATTGTAGAATTGAGGGTATCTTCTTACAAAATTACAAATTTCAAATATATAGAGACAGGGCAGAGTTAAGATGTTTAGTTCTTTGAAGTGTGGTTTACATGAGTCGGTGTCTTCGATGTTAGTAAGTATTCTTATAAGTTTTTTCTGTATTGTAAAGAGTAAAGGTGCGTCTGTACTGTTACCCCACAATATTATTCCATATTTAAGCCAAGCGAACGCGTACGCATAGTATGTTACCATTGCTGTTTTGAGGTCTGTAGTTTTCTTTATTTCTCTGAGAGCATATGCAAATTTAGATAACTTACTTTTTAATTTCTGTATGTGAGGTTTCCAGTCAATATGCGTATCTATATCTAGGCCTAAAAGGGTGAATTTATTTACTATTTCTAATTTCGATCCTTTGTATTCAAAATTAATATTTATGGGGTTTTTTTGTCGCGGGTGAAAAGCAATTATTTTTGTTTTATTAAAGTTAATTTCGAGGTTGTGTTCGTTCATCCAAAATGTTGTGGTGTCAAGTAAAGATGTTAGTGTTTGGTTTAAATTATGGTTATTACTACATGATGTTAGAATAGAGACGTCATCGGCAAATAATACGCTCTTTTCGTTTATGTGATTAGGGAGATCATTAATGTAGACTAAGAACAGTAGGCATCCTATGACACTTCCCTGCGGTATGGAGGCGTTTACGGGTATGTTTTGTGATCTGATTTGTTCAATATGTTGAGTTTGTGTATTGTAGTGTTCTATTTCAACGACTTGTTCTCTGTTTTTTAAATATGATGTAAACCAGTCATGACTTTTCCCGCGGATACCTATGTTGTAGAGTTTATTTAATAAAATATCAAATTGTACTTTATCATAAGCTTTGGTCATGTCTAGTAGTAGTCCAATAGCATAATTTTTATTATCAATAATTTTTAGTGCTTCTTGGATATACTTGTAGACAGCCAAAACAGTGGATCGGTTCTTGCGAAATCCATTTTGGCTGTCATTGAATACACTATATTTTTCGCAAAATGCATAAACGCGGTTACACGTGTTGTTGTGTTTTTAACTTACAGCTAGAACCGTTCCAGTGCCGTTTAGATAAACAAAGGCTTTCTCCAAATCTGCTGGAGTAACGTAAGGAAACTCAGACACACCGCTGTTTATCAAAAAGCATTTAAAGCCGACCACCCCAGCCTCCACCATAGCTTGTAGTTCTTCCTAAAAAGAAAAAGAAAATTTGAAAATTAATGGAAGTAACTTTGTGTTAGCTAATCAGGGTTGATACGATCGATTGCTTTGCAAATTTTTTTTGTTGCCTTTTTATTTTCAAGATTCTATGTTAATTTTGAACTTTCAGCCGGGTCTACTTTCAGTGATAAGTGCATTTTCTTTCCCTTATGTCCCCTTATAGTAAATCACAAGTTACTTAGTCCACGAGCAGGATTTATTACAATACTTACCTAGTTCATGAATTTACAGAAAATAATTAAAAAACACTGGGTCACGGCCACTCGTGCGCCGGTAACGGGGCTAAATAAATTCAGACAAGTGGTGTGAATATCATTAGAGGTGATTAATTGCGAGATAAAATTGATACTAGATTTGACACTTTTAAAGAGTTCGATGGAAATTCAGATATTTTTAAGCACTAAGTCGTCGACGTCTACGAAAAATCTGAACTTAATCAGTAACAAACCTTTCTTTAAACTGACATCAAAGAAAATTATGTTTTCCAACATCTAACTGATCGCAATTTCACCTTCGATAGAAGCTTGCATTTGTAATTAGTTGATCAATCCTAATAAAATAAGCTAGAGTAAACCGTTTATGGCATACGTTTATAATAATAGAAATATTTAAAAGTAATTAATAAAAGTCACTTACTTCATTTCCGGGTACGACTCCTCCCCAAAATCCAACATCAACGAAAACCTCCTCTTTTGCCATGTTAGCTTTAATCTTTAGATTTTCAAGACTTGTTGTAGGAGGTATTGAGTTTCTGTAACAATAGTAATTAAATACCTCCCAAATTAATGTTGTCAATTAAAACCTCTCGGTTATTTAAATGGGGATTTTTTTTAGAGCAACGCAGGCCATGCAAGAATCGTAATGCTTAGTAGTGGACCAAACCCTGCTTGGAAAAAAGGAACTTATTGGGAACGGTGGGTAAAGTAAAATCAGCCAGATGAAGGGGCCCGGGGTGTCTAGTCGGCGAACGACCGACATAACCCCCAGGTATTGACTCAGCGTGGGTTGATGTCATTAGCGTAACGCTTCACCCCCAAAAAATGGTAAAGTAACATATTTACAAAGGCATATCAATGATGGTGGTGATTCCTCCAGCCGCAGCAGCTTGCGTGGCTGTGACATAACCCTCCCAGGAGGATCTGCCGGGCTCGTTGACGTGCACATGCGAGTCCACCCCACCGGCCATGAGAGCCCAGTAACCGCCATCTATAATCTAAAAAAAAATAATCAGACGTTTTGCTGAATGGTCTAAGATTAAGTGTGACAAAAAAAAACCAATATAATCAAATGAAACATCGGAGAACAATTATTCCTTAAAGTTAGTTGCATGATGTAAGAATGCACTTAGCAACAAACGTCCATAGCCATAATCCACAGTCCATAACCGTTTTGCTATTAAAGTCAAATACAATAGCTGCGAAGTGCTGCTAATGGGGCTGACAGACCATTATTAATAGAAAATTGACTTTATTCGGTGACTTTTGTTGCCGATCACAATTATAATAACGAGAGGATCATAGCAGCTGATTCACACAAAACCTTCAAGTAAGTCATAGCATACGTGTGAAATGTGGCATGTTGCCTCAGTATCAACACATTAAATGTATGAACGATTACCATTTACCATGAACGCAGGTACATATTACACCAATGGTTATACAAAGGAACAGCTAGCATTAATCAAGACAAGAAGCAAACAAGGAAAGTATTAAATTTGAATTTATGGAAATGACAGTTCAAGGCGAGGGACTTAAAAAAACCAAATAATATCATTTCGAAATTAATATTACAATATTTATGACGTAATTTTTTTACAAATGTCATTTGGCTAAAATTGGCGGGTTTGGGGCCTAAAAGATAATATTGCTGCAGATCTGAAAGAGAAACATCGTTCTATTGAGCGAATATGCATTTGCATGCTGGTGCCTGATAGACCTTCAGCAGGCAATAACAGGTAGCTCTGATTCAAAACCATTTAAAAAAATAGCAAAATATTGTACCTCTTTAGAATTTAAATAGTAAGTACATACAATGTTGTGTTCAGTATCTATGTAAATATCTAAATCCTAATTCAAAACCTTATTCGTAACAATTAATAAATTCCGTATCTATCGGCATTGCATTAAGAGACTAATGATTAGATCGGGCATCGCGATGATGGTGTAAATAATATGAATTAGGTACTAGGAATAACTAGGTACTATATGAACCAAATTTGTAATGAATGGACAGCGCGATGCTGGGCAGTGTCTTGCGCTGCTTGTTCTTTTTATCGCGCTCGGGTACGGTGATAGACGGGTGGGCGTTGTTGGATAATGTTGGTAATAAACGATGATTTTGATGATAATTACTTCAAATCTTGAAGTGTTTCTCTGAATAGCTCATCCTGATGTCAGCTATGATCTATACTCTTCGCTGACTTACAAAATTTATATACAGAAGGTAACGCCCCTTAACTAATGTGTTATGTTATTCTTAACATGCAGTTGTAAGTTACAATAACAATGCAATTAAATCTTACTTTATCTCCAAGCAAATGGAATAACATTTTAAACGCATACAGTCTGTCTCAAACATAATACAAGAAAAAGGGATTGTTTTCTTTAGGTATCAATCTTTTTGTAACGTTACGACTTCACTGTTCAACATAGTTTCAAAAGTGAAACTCATTAATGTATCAACTACTTAGTAGGTATTTTTGTATATGAATGAGTAATTCGTTACAGCTAAGTACCTACTTAGATAACTACTGAAAAGCACGTGAACCGGTGTAAATATTCTTCATTTCTATTGACAAGAAATATTAGCGTCTATTAGATACAATACTGTCGTAACTATATAGGCACCTTATTTGTAGTTCACTAAAAAGTAGGTTTTTTATTTAACAGATAATATTTGCTACCTTGCAGATTAGCTCCAGTTAATTCGAAATTCGAGAGATCTATGGCTAATACCAACCTTGGAGATTCTACCTTACCTTGAGTTTTAAGGTAAATGATTACATTACAAGGAAGTTGGACTAGAACAATAATTATAAACGTAATTAGTATTGGTCACCAAGTCAATATTTAATTAGTTTTAAACGCGTTCATTGATTAAATAGTTTTGCTTCTCAGTCACTGCTAATGACGTAAAGAGCGATGGTAATATGCTGGATAAGCATCAAATTACGAATGAATACAATTACTATTCTACACTATATTATTATACTATATTTTTTACATTCACTCAGTTCTTTTTAAAGTATAGAATTTAGAAAATACGTAAGTGCTCAAAAAAAAGTACTAAGGACGTAGTAAATTCTAGTGCTTAACGAGGGGAAGGTTCACTGATAAGTTTCGAATCAATTTAACACAGTTGCACATCAAATTCTAAGTACTTTTCAGTCAAACTGGTTTATTTACCTTCCAGTTACTGCTCCTCTCGGAGCGCAGTAACAAATTCACTGCCTCCTTTTTGAGAACTGCTTCAATGACCCCATTCTCATCCACCAACACTCCACCAGGAAACTGCTCCGTTTCAGTTACAACAGTCTGACTTATAAACAACTTCTTTTCGAAGGGCTGCGGTGATATTCCAATTATATGACCGAAAACACCCGCTGAAACAAATATTTATTTATAAATTCCGCATTGAGAAAACTGCGATAATCTCTCGAAGTTTATGTTTGAACAATCTTACACAATAATAGTGAATGCAATAAAATACAATAAACTGGTGACGACATAATACTGGTCAGTACTGTGCCGCTGCTTTGAAAAAACTGAGTTAAGTAATTAAAATGAGAACAACTTGACTTCTATTCACTAGCATCAATGTCGAACTCTATTGTACAAGTAATAATCGCGAACTAGCAAAACCTAATTCGTTGTAATAGAAAAACGTTTGTCGACAAACACTTCACGGCTAAACAAGTTCTGTGGATATGAATAGTATTACCTGAATTGTTTAGGAAGCTACCTTATCACTAGACCCTATTATTTGAGATAGCGACAGTCTTGTCTGTATCTCTGATACAGTTTCAGTTGCCACATTGGAACTAAGACACCGGCCTAGATTGATTTCAATGGGAACTACATTTTTGCCGTGGTTTCGCTTGCGTACATAACGTCTGTTAACAAATAATTCGCTGTTTTTTAGTCCGTTCGATCTTTTTGGGGAAATACTTAAAATAAGGTTTTGTAAAAAAAGTGAATAAGCATTGTATACTCCGGGACGGTCAAACCGGAGACGGAGAGAAAAAATAATAATTTTGACTTTAGAAGGTTCTCCTACTTTATAGTTAAAAAGTGAGTGTTAAATTAATACTTACGTATTTTATCTTTGCTCACATCTTTCGATTAGGTGTAGCAAGACATACCAGCCATTTTATCCTGTGGGAGTTTGGGAATAATTATTTTCTCGACGGTTTCACTTACCTACTACTGTATTAAACTTGCTAAAAGACATTATTTTTTTAAATAAGATGAAAAACCAAACAAACTGGATCACACTTCTCATATCTTAGCATGGTGTTGTTTGTTACAGATTTATATTTTCATGTTGAAATGGGTCAAGTACCTATCTGATTCAAAGTCATATGATGGACACAAAAGTCGGACAAATGTTCAGCAGCGAAGAACTGATTTTATGTACTCATAACACAATATAGATGTAGATACCTACGTAAGCGGATTTAGGCTGCCTATATCTCTTCAGATTTTTACTGACCTTTCTGTTTTGCTTTTTGAAATAACAGGTTTAAATTAATTTGGATACCGGAATAATCGGTAAACTTAGCCTAATCCGAAGTTGCAATTGTTTTCCGCCTAGTATTAGAATTGGCCTTGGCATTCATAAACTCGATTGTTCGCATGCGTAACTTTCAGATGAATTAAAATGAAGTATTTTTATAATAGCACAATAGTAGTCAAATTGCTTATTGCAATCTTTAGTAACAGATAACATTAAACCATACTTCTTTCCATGCGACCTACTTTACTACTACTACGTCTACTGTCAATTTAAAGTTATATTATTGCAACTGAGAAAATATACTCTACAACCACCTCTGTACCTGAACCCTTGTTTTCCATAACTCAAATAGCCTAACTTCAACAGGCGATGCCCTGGTGGGTGATGTGTCAGGTCCCGTGTACCTAAGACAGGTAAAATAATAGGTATTGAATCTTTGTTAATCACACGCCTTGAAAAGGTGACCGTCAGTCACAAACGAATACACGAGATGGTTTTCAGGGTCGAACATGTAAAGAAATAGATTATCTACATTTTAACATATGAAACATTTTAGTCTGTTTAGTAACGGCTATTAGCAAGTAAGACAATCGGTCCTTTGTCAATGTAAAATATAAAAGGTAACAATATTAAGACAAAATCTTGAGTATAAGATGTTTAAGATACCGAGACATGAGTATGAAATATGTGCTCATTAAATTCAAGGTTATGCAATTTTGCCGCATCACTAATAATTTTTGCCATCGTTAAGAACGGTGGTTCAGACAGAAATGACACTAATGTACTGTCTATATAGGCTTGTCCAGTAAAGGAAAGGTACAACACAGTCCACAGTAAAAAACGTCATGAAGTTTCAACTTCTTAGACCCACGGTCCATAGTTGTCAGTGACTATGTCACAGAGGTAAAAGGTAGATAAAAGTACCTTTAAATGAAGGTTGCCAATAAACGTGTTCTGATGCCAGATAATGTTTAAGTTCAAGCCTGCATAAAAACATCCATTGCACGGACAGTGTGGTTGAGACCACCAGACCAAGCCCACTGTCCGCTACGTGTCACGGGGTTTGATCCCCGCGTAGCACAAGCGTTTGAACGATCCGCGAAAACTTTCTCTGATTGTCTTTGTGCATGTGAAGTCTTCTTGTAAACTGTTTTGATTTGTAAATCTTTTGGAAACAAAGGTACTATATTTTAGAAACAAGTAGAGAAATTTTGCGATCAAATGCTGGAACCTGACCTAGGACTACTGGCAATATGAGCCAGCTGACTGAGTCCTATCTGATGGTAAAACTTTTTCACTGCATAATTTGTATTTTAAATATGATTTAATTCGCAGCGCCTTCAGCACATTAAAATAACAAGGTCGAAGTAAGAATCTCGGATGGCTGAGAGAAGAGTTGAAATAAAGACAATACACTTCTTTCAAACCTTTTTATTAAAAGGTTTTCGTTTGGCATATTTTACTACGAAGTATATTACAATTATTCAAGTTCTTATTTTTAAATGTTTAACAATAATTTTCCTTTAGGGTCTTCAATAACTTCTCCGTCGTTATATATCAGTCGTCCGCGGAGATAAGTTTTCTTTACAACGCCTTTTAGCTCCTTGCCGATGTAAGGTGTTAACTAAAACAAAAAGAAGTGAGAAAAGATCAGCGAATTTTAAGTACAAGAAAATTATGGATAACAGATTAAATGGAAGGTCAAGTACTTCTACGGGGGAAAAAAAAACAAAAAAGGTTTATTAACCAGGCGACTATCTTATTCACTGATAGACAATGAGTCATTGCATTAAGTAGATATTGGCTCAAAGTCAAGTAAGGCTTGACAGCATGAAACGAAATAACTCCTATTATTCAAAACAATTTTATAAAGGTTATATATAATATAAGCTACGAGTTTATCTTAACACGAGAAGCATCAATCCCATAGAAAAAAATAGGGCTCGTATTTATCACGTATTTGTGGCCAGTACTAGCCTTGGAATAAACTTAATTCAGGAGTTATGTGTGAAGACAGATAGCAGCCGTTTCCAAGCGAGGATAAGATCAAGCCATAAACAATACTTATTGTAGTTTATGGCCAGAACGTACATTCAGTTAAGTCGTTGACAGGTAGAAATGGAATAATATTTAAACTGGAAATAAATAAGGAGCCTGTCTGCAGATATTTTAATCATCTCATCTACGCGATGCAAATCTGTCTGATTGCATGTTCTACCTACGAGCCTCAATTTTAAATATGAAGGAATATATATAAATATCTATATATATAAAAATGAAACCCGTTTCGCGTTGTCATGGCATCACGTGTGAACGGCTGAACCGATTTCGATAATTCTTTTTTTTAAATGTTTGTGGAAGTCCAAGGATGGTTCTTACGGAAAAAAATATTAAGAAAATCTCTCAGAAATATTGAAAAGTATACATTTAATTTTGCATATTTAAAAAAACGCGCGTTACGAATGTCATTTTTTTTTTTTACGAATGTCAACGTCATTCACAGCCATAGACTATATTAAAAGAGCATCGTTTGTTCGGAAACGTGGTTACTTAAATAAATTCTATTGCACTATTTTATAATTTTTTGAAAATAATACAAATAGTAAACCTATACAAATTTCGCATATCCTATTTAGTAATCTGTGGTAGTATCTGTTTCCCTAACTTGACATTGGCGTCATTGGCGAATGGCTGAACAGCCAAGCCAGTTAAAAAAAAAAAAACTGTGGTAATCTGTGGCATCACATCCATAACCGCTTTCTAAGTTTTTGATAAAGTTTGTTTTGTTATAAAGACTAAGAAGTTTTTTGTTTGTTAATTACGGTAAGTTGACAGCTTCATATCGATTTTTGGTAACTTTTGGTGACTACATAATATTACAATTTGGTTATACAGAAAATATATGAGAGCTTTTTATTAGGTTTTAACAATGCCACCAACCAGACGTACAAATTTAGGCCGCAGAACTCAAAATACGGCAAGTCAAAGAAATCTACGAGCAAATCAAACTGATGAGCAACGCGAAGCGCGAAATGAACTTCAACGGAATCGAAATCAACATAGAAATGTTGTGTTTAATCCCCACAGAGCTGCATTCAGTTATAATAGGATATGCGAAATTTGTATAGGTTTACTATTTGTATTATTTTCAAAAAAATATAAAATGTGAAAGTTGAAACTGAACGATTGACATTTATCAGGTTGAACCAGGCAAAACTCCGTTCCGAGGAATACATTCATCTTCGGGATGCCATTACTGCTGATGGAAATGCACAGAATGTTGGCAGAACAACTATTCTCTAAACACTATTATGAAAATATATATTTTGTTTTGTATTTATTAAAATTAGGTCCTTTTCAGATATGGCGAGACCAGGGAAATAGGGATTAATTTATATATGGAGGATATTATAGATTCCAGTTTAAATTGAATAGGTACTCATACCTAAGATAGGTCAACTATACAAAATAAAGTAGTGCATCAAAGCTACGCTAAGGCGGTACGAAGTTCGCCAGGTCAGCTAGTACGTTTATAAAAATGACTCTTGTTGCGTTATAAAGAGTTAGCATTGAAAATACAAAGAGTTTAGTTTCGCCAAATCTGTAAAATATCAATTGAATTTTAAATCGGTGAACTGAAAGACTTGTTTTCTTTTTCAGAAGGAAGTTCCTTAATCATTTAATTGCGATAAAATTCATTGATGTCATTTTAGCGCAATGAAAAAAAAGTTTTAGTATCACTTAGTTGCAAAATTTACCTTGTTCTTGTGTCTAATAATCTCCTTAGTTACTACAAAAGTATCGTCAGGATCGAAGAATATGAGGTCAGCGTCAAGGCCAGGCTTCAACGCGCCCTTACGGTTCTGGAGACCGCACAGCTGGGCTGGACCTGAACTCATATACTTTGTGATTGCTGTTAGGTCCAGGCCACGAGAACTCGCCCCCGTCCAAAATAGGGATAAACCTGGGAAGCAAAAAAAAATTGTACGTAGATACTGGGAAATATTGAGTTGGTTCGATCATGAAGTCATTTAATATAGCGAAATTTTGTCTTAGGACGTACCAAATTGCACGGATGATATTCCGCCCCAGGCTTCCAGATTATTTGAGCATTTGAGATCTGGAGTGCAGGGCGAGTGATCTGACACAACTAAGTCCAATTTGTCATCCAATAAATATTCCCATAACTTTTCCTGTTAACGTGATATGAATATTAGCAGATAATAGTTACACATTTCATAATTTGCCAATTGAATTAAACTGTATATAAATTAATGTTGCAAAGTAACTTAGTAGAATTAGATTATGGCAACTTAGTGAAACTTAGTAACTACAAAAAAAATGAGATTCCTTAAATAATATAACCCAACGGGAGTGCTAATTTGGAGGATAAACTAGATGCCAGATGAGTGAAAGCTACTAAAAAAATCCATAGTATTTTGTTGTAAGAACCTTGTTATCTTTATCTCTGATAGGTGGTGCACATTTATACTCGCTACGGCCTTTAGGTATCTGGTCGGCGCTGAGCGTCAGGTAGTGGTGGCAGGTCTCGGCGGTGACTCCGGCGCGCCACGCCTGGTGGCCCTGCGATATGCGCGACTCCCGAGCCTTCACTAAGAGTGGAACCACCTCTGACGAGGACACGTGGACCACATGCACTCGGACACTGAAAGGTATTGTGTTATGTGTTTAAATGCTCATGGTTTGCGTTCTAAAATTGGCTTAGCATTACGCAGCTGCTAGGAACTTTTGCTCAAATCTGCTCTAAAGGCACTAGTATACTAGTGGAAAATTTTGTGGGTGGCCAAAACTTTTTAACTTTGCCTAGTTGTGGAACATAGAGGGCTAGATACAAAAGTCACTTTTACGATAAGAAATAATACCATCCAAAAATGTCTCTGAAGCTTCTTTACCAGAAATATATTCGTTCGATATGATGTTTTTTTTCCAGAAGATTTGTTAAAAAATCGAATGGTGAAAGAGTTATTTGGTATATTTGATAATCTTGAACAACACTTACTCAGTTTTGTCAACAAAATCTTTAATAAGCGAAACGGCATTTAGTTCCATATTAGGCGGCCTTGATTCCAGGTAGGTCTCGTATTCTTCGGGGTCTAAATAAACAAAATAAACTTTACGAATCTTCCACAAGCAAGCTTAAACGGGTTCGATAATTCATTTTATGTCAAAATTGTTTTATTTTTCTGGGTCACTGGGATGTTTTGTATAAAATATTGTACAAAACAAAAATACATGTGGGGCAATAGACGTAAGATAATATTCCCTTTTTGTCATCTAGTGCTAAAAGAACGAAAACGCGGATGTTTCAAGCATTAGGTACCTACATGAAAGAAAAACTTTTTTTTGCTTACCTTTCTTTTTTATCTTTTTATTTGTTGGTTTACTATCATCATCAAGTTCCGCATGAAACTGAAAAAAATAATAGGTACTACTCATTGTCATAGCTAACATTTTTAACCCAGCTTTTTATGTTGAAGCACATGGCAAATAAACCATAAAATAGTATTAACGAAACAAATAATCAATATTACCGCTAAAACTGATCCTGTACCCTCTAACGCTGCAAAGGCTTTTTCTAAGTCTTCAGGTCCAACATTTGGGAATTCGTCGACTCCACTCGGGCACAGAAAACATTTAAAACCGACCACACCTGCTTTCACGAGGTCCTGAAGAGAATCCTGAAAAGAAGTACTTTTGATTTAGGTACATAATTATACATGTGGATTAAGAACTGATTAAGAACCATTTTTAGTTAATATTTTATATACATTCTTGCTGCATCATCCTAAAACACTTGATAATATTGGCACTGCCCCTTCTAATTTTATTATTTGTTCTGTAAAATGAGAGGCAGCATGCCATTTCACAGCTTCCTTCCTCGACAGCTAGAGCACAAGCTTAGGACGAGGTGATGAACAGAAGACACGGAAGGCTGCTATCTTTCAATGTGTTTTGCGTCGTTCAGAAAGTGGAACTTAGTATTAAATCTATTTTAAGTACAAGTTTTGATTTTGCTTCAAAGTTGAATATAGAGATCTATCATAATGTTGTTTTAAAAGTGAATAACCTAGCACTGGACGAGATATAATTTGCTCAGCAGGTATAATTTATCTTTAAGAACATTTTGCATACCTAATGATTTTTTTCCCTATACTTTTGGAAGTTTGTTATATGTTAGCCTTAATATTATGGTGCTACAGATCTTGTGCCATTTAAAACTTGTTTTTCGTCCCATTATGGTAAAATGATGTTCAATGAAAAACTAAATTATAGTTATGATATGGGGACAAATGCATTGACCCGTCGTAAAACTTTTGTGTTAAATGTCATGAATGTTATATGATATTTATCTTTTGTATTATTATGTTACAATTTTATCAATTATCATGTCCTTAAAACAGCGGTGGAAGTGAGATACCCCGCTACATAGTGTAGAGTGGTTAGTATCTCTTTCCCACACCTGACAATCTTACTTCAGAGGTATTATAGGTCCTCTTGTCGTTGAAAACCTAGGTTTAAGCCTGCAAAAGATTCAAACCCCAACTAGACTCTTCCAAATATCAGTTACTTGACACTTTTTATTAAAGCTATTTTTGAAAACTAGTTTTAGGTATAAACTCACATCATTCCCCACAATAACACCGCCCCAGAAACCAACATCGACGTAGACGTTGCCATCAGCAGAAGATGCTTTTGTCTTCAGATTCTCCAACGTCGTTGTCGGGGGAATTGAATTCCTAAAGAAGAGAAGGGTATCATTAACAAATCAAAATTTGCGAGAAATACCATGTTAATGTTTTTTTTTCCTGTTGAATCATCAAACAGTAGACATCAAATTTCGACAAACTTGGAACTTATTTTTTTGGGAAAATTAACAAGTTTATTTTAAACATCTGGGCATAAAAGGCATGGAAGAAACATTTTTAAGTCTGCCGTAGTTCTACGAAACAAAACAAACCTCAAAATAAGAGACCCTCTTCCATACAAACGAAATTTAGAATCACAACCAAACGAGAGACTGACATATTATAGGTAACTACCATAAAAGAATTACGATGATAACATCATTACAGTAGTCAGCTAATTAGTTGTACATTCTAGTTTACATTTCCAGTTCCGCTGGTAATTAGATGCTTATATTGACTTAGCTAATCAATATTTACAGACTGCAACGCTCAGTTGAAAAAACATCTGTATTTGTTCCCATGATATTCGTGGGTCATTGTACTATACAATAATCTTGTCAGATAGACATAAAAGACATATTGAGAATAGATTTGTATGCTGATAACCTATTTTGATTTATCAATATTTATTCTCACTGAGATTGCACTCATATACTCAGCACCACGTAGGTACTCAAGTATTATTCTTGTAGTTGTGCAAACGTGACAGCAATATATGGTGTAAGGCTGCATCTCTCTTATACACCAACAATAATATTACTTTAAGAGGTGGCGGTAAGCCCTCAGGATCGCCATATTTATTTCACATTCAGCCGGACAATGTCTAAAATGTATTACTGTGCTCTCGACGATTTACTTGGCGCGGCGTTAGATTCTGATAGCCCTCTCAAATATTATCATCATCATTCTTACAAAAGCGATTTCGATATAAAACGGAACTATTAATACCAAAATCAAGTCTTTCGGGTTGTTACGATTTGTAGCCTTAACCACCGAAAACGTTTTTCATGCACTTATGTTTCGGTCAAGGTTTTGGAGCAAGAACGCTTAACGCACAGTCCCTTTAAGCGGGAAAATCGATACCAACGCGGGAGGAGGAGCAGAGCTGCCATAATCAATATAATATTAACATGGGCGTATCCGCGGGCAATAATAGAGCTAGCAAGTATTTAGACTGACCATACTAAAACTGTGCTAATGTTTTATCGCGAATGAGCCTATTGTGTGCGAGTGAATTTAGGTTAGCAGAACATACGCAATGTGCAGGATTGTATTTTTTGGAATGAAATTCCATAACTACTACGTCTACGATATAAATTGAAAACTTCTTCAACAAGGAGTTTTAATTTTCGTAAATACGACACTTTTTATATGTGGCCTTCAAATTAGCAAAGTACCTAGTATTCATATCGGTTTCGTTTCGCATGAACTACTAATGACAGTAAACAATAAAGTTGATCTAAGACTGCTATCGAGGTCTTAGTTCACAATGCAACAAAAGTGGCATAAAAAGCAGTGAGACACTACTACTACTGCGAGTTTGATTGACAACGCCACAGCTCACCAGTGGCAAAACCTTAACGGAATCTTAAACCTTAATTTCTTAGAGGCAAAGTCGCTTTTCAACTCGTATTTACCACCAATTTGACGGTACCATATACGAGTCCTGTGATAATTACAGTGGCATATCCACGATGGTGGTGATCCCGCCGGCTGCAGCGGCGCTGGTGGCGGTACGGAAACCCTCCCAGGCTGTGCGGCCAGGCTCGTTCACATGCACATGCGAGTCCACTACCCCAGCCAGTAGTGCCAACTCCCCACCATCAACTACCTGAAAATATTAGCAGGTTGTTCTTATTGTAGGTTTTAACTCGAGTTCCGATGAGTTAACTACAATAAACATCTAATTATCTTATTGCAATATTCATTCAGACCTACATAGATCTAACCATGACCTCTCGTAAATTATTGTGTTATGAATTAATTATGATCAGTTATGAGCAAGCATTTTAAAAGAAGTTTTATTCATTTGAGTTACTTAATTGATACTTTTTTGACTAACTTTTTAGAAGCGTATGGTTTTAACAAAATATGACATAATTGACAGACATAATTAAAAAGTAACCTGTTTGGTTGCACACTCATTAAAATCAGTAAAGTTGTAATTACCTTGATTTTTCCATCGCTTTCAGCTATAATTTTATCGGCTTGTTCCCTAGTGACAAGTTGTTCAATGGTGCCGCGTTCGTTGACCAGCACACCACCGTCGGTCACACCGTTATCAGTGACGAGGCGTCTACTTAAAAACAAGTGACGGTCTGACAAGGCCATCGCAACAACCAAGTTAGCGTCTAACACCACCGATGTATAGCAAACAACTAACATTTACTCATCTCAAACGCGCCAATAGCACATTACGTTATCGTGAAAACTGTGACCATTGTAAACAAACAAACGGACGATAGGGTTAAAGATGAATGATAAATGTGATAAAAAATACCTCCTTGTGACTCGTACCGTAAACGTCAAAGTTTAAGAGTGTGTGATGGTAACTGTTAAAATGTGAAGTTTTGGTTTTCACGTTTACCTGGTAAAAGGAGGTGATGAATGTCTGTATCAAGTAAAAAAAAATACGTTGATACGCTCATGAACGTATATTTAATGGATAAGAACTCACAAGTATAATGCGATTTATCTGAACGTTTGTTTTGTGGTAAAACTTTTGCAAATAAATTATGCCTAATTAACATTGTGTCCAGAAAATAAAGAAATTATCTATAATTTTCTTATTTTAAACATGACATTGTGAATCCCTTACCCTATAAAATTACTCATATAGACTATTTCTGATTAGGAAACCAGACAGGGAAGAACTTCGAGAGCATTCTTTTTTTTTGTATTCGTCCAAATAATACTTTTGCCTAGCAGAAGATTGCCATGAATGATGCATCCTTCAGAATACCAACTGGTCTGTATAACTCCTATAATAATATAAATCAATAAAAATATTTTTTTTTTTACTAGCTTGTAGAATATTTTATCCATAAAAAAAAAAACATTTTTCATAAGAGTTATTATGCATCTCTATAAACCAATTACAACAAATGATCGATTGCATTCACAACAACATTGAAGTTTCATAAGCACCTGTAAGTGTATTAATTAAAAAAGAATAAAATACATTTTGAACTTGAACTTGAATCCTTGCGACATTAAGATCAAAACATTGCCCCAATGAAAAAAAGAAACTACAACGTTGAGCATTGCCACGGTCAAGTTTAATGACACTTTTATTTAAGGTACTTACAGTGTTTACTTTTTTACATTGCTTTTGTAATGTAGAGTATCTACAAGTATTTCATCTAAAGCCGCCGAGTTTTATATCAAGACCTTTTTTCCCAAGCAATAGAATAGCTTTGAATAGTCATAGAGCTCAAAGAATAAGATTAGTCTTCGACCACAATGGCTCGTTTAGTATTATAATTAATTTCTTTTAAACTGTGAACCCATACTGAGCGTGGGCGCTGCGCATCTTACGCCGAATGTTGACGAATCATACAGCAAATGCCAACGGCCCGCCTTGAACTTTGCCTTGAAGTCGAGCAAGGAGCACGCAGCACGCGGGGTGCTGCAGGCCATCGCCCGCCTCCAACAACCCCCCCTCGCGGCGACGTACAATGCTAGTGCTCGGGCACCCTGCAAACTGTAAACATATACCGGTTCCGGCCGTCGTTCTCCCAAAGGGCAGGATGATCCAGATTCCGAAGGTTCTATTAATACAATTTAAACACAGGTACACTATAATAAAATACCTTCCTAAAGTCACCGTTTCCCGTACACACTCTTGCCTAAGCAAATAAAATTTAGCAAACAAGACTTCCGAAGATGCTGGGTCACACGTTCAGGTCACCTTTGAACATTGAAAAACAAGGGCATTGCCAATTTCAGGGTCCACTTAGTTCGAATGAGTACAGTTAGGTGGTGTACCGATGGCCACAGTGTCGCCGCGTCGTCGTGGCGGTAAATAATGCGAGCGACATTGGCGGCACGAAAGGAAGAAACGCTTCGTGCATAGTAAGGAGCTCGATGCGCCGACGAAGCAAGACACCACGTACGCAAGCCTGCGTGCCCGGTGATCAGCACTCCGCAGCACAACCGACTGAGCTTCGCGACAAGCGCTCTTCCCTGCAGTTAATAGGCAGTGTAGATTATTCTACCACTTGCAACGAATGTTGTTCAACTATACCTAATTAAGTCATCCATCATAATGCACGGATAAATAAAGCAAGAGGTCTGTAAGCCTCGCAATGGTCAGCAATCTATAGTACATCAAGACTGAGACATTAATATGTGCGGGACCTATGAATAATATTATAAGTGAAAAAGAAAAGTTATTTTATGTGTCATTGAGTGAATTGAATTTGTGGCCAGCATATTTTACGTCGAAATAAATTTAAAGGTAATTTCCTTATTTATTACATGCAGGTTTATGATAGTATATTTTATTGTATAGAGGATATTTTCTTAGTGGTATAGTTCAAATTGTATCCCTGTGGGAATAGGAATATTCGCAAATGTAGACTATTCCACAGATCAGACCCAACATTGCAATTTTGGGTAGGATTCTTCAATACTTGATACAATTCTTAATAAAAACTAGCTGTTGCCCGCGACTTCGTCCGCGTGGTTAGAAGATATAAGTTAAGATTTATATCTACCCTGTTTTTTTCCACATTTTCCATTAAATGTTCTATTCAACACAAAAATATTTTTTCAATTTGAACCAGTAGTTCCTGAGATTAGCGCGTTCAAACAAACAAACTCTTCAGCTTTATATATTAGTATAGAAGTATAGATTAGGACTAGGTGTGCATCATTTTGTAGATAAACAGATAAAATACTTCGCCAGTTAATACCTACTCGTAGTCGTAGTGAATAATATGCGGCATTTTACAAATACTTTTTTGGGACTGAGATATCGTTCTCCTGTCAATGCTTATTATGTAGCCCTAAACCTAGTCAAACAAATGAAGAAACAAACCATCGCCAAATATTAAAAAAATAAAGTGTATCGACCTCTACATTTTTATAACTATACTTTTTGGTAAATGGAATGATATAGATATTAGAACCATAACGTTGCATTTTTATTAAAACTGCAATCAGGTCTTCAGGGCACCAATTCCTCTATCTTCGGGGACAACGACGACGGTGGAATTCCAATTATTGTTGGCAAAATGTTAAGGCGGATACGAATTTACAAATATGTTCAAATTTAATCCAATTTCCATTCATTCATCGGCAATTGGGTCGTTGGAGTGGGCAGCCAGTCGAAAATCGGCCAAGTACTTGTTCATGATCAATCATGACAATTATGAACGACAGGAATGGGAATGCATATTGTTTTACTGTCAATCTTGGCGATTGTGAAAGTGTGACGTAATAAATTAATTTGGGTTGTGGGCATGCCGATCGTGCTCAGAAGGGTGGATCCGTGCCTGGCCACCGCCAATTTGATATGTCGTAGCAGGAAATGTTACGCCATCACAGATTAGATCACAAAACTAGTTTAATTAATATATAGTTCAAGCACCCAAAACATCGTTATGTCCTGTTTTTAAACGTTGTCTTTTATTAACATCCGATTTTTATATAAAATTGGATAATTTATTCAAGTAAGATTTATAAGATTATTGGCAGAACAAAACCGGTACAAAACGCTGGTATTAGTGAACCCTAGATTATGAACTGTCTTGGACATCTCATTGATTATAATAAATTATGAGGAGCAAAAATAAATAAATGACCCTCAATAAAGTCCTTTAGAAAACCTTAGTGAGGAAGTTTAAAAAAAGGTTAATTTAGTGGCAAAATTGTTACCTTAAAACCGTGTTAAACAACCATTTTATGGTCCTTTTTATTGTAACTATCGTGAGACTGTGCTTCAAATACAGATTGCTTAAAAAGAGATAGAATTTTGACATATCTTCTCTTCATAATAGAATTCATAAATCTTACTTTGCCACACTCACATCAAGTTATAAAAAAAAATATGGTAGGTACGTAATACAACTACTTAAAGCTAATAAAAAAAACTGGGGTCAATCAAACTGACACGTTAAGTTTTCTTTTAATGCTGATTAATCGTAGTAGCCTTTTGTAGCGTTTGTAGGCTTGTACTGAATAGACTTACAACAGTATTTTTGCCGACTTTTCGGCTTTCCTTTATGGGCTAAAAGATTGAGAAGCTATATAAGGATGTACCTATCTACCTTCGTACGACAACAACATCTTTCATCCCTCTTAAATCTTTAACCCTCTTGCATAGCGCATTCATCATTACGAACTAATGTACTGTCACCGGAAGAAATCAGGACCATATGAGTCAGACCCAAAACAAGTATATTAACATAATCTTTACATAATGTAATAAAATAATAAAACTTATTCTAATGGAAATGTTTTCTAGGTTTTTTCTTTAAAATCTTGTTTCACTTTATTCTTGTCGTTTATTTTATTCGTTTTGAATAACGGTTACAACACGATTTACATATTTTAGTGAAATAAAAGTACCTCTAAACACGACTTTTTCTATTATTGTGTTTTATTTACATATTTTAGGCACTATTAGCACTTGATTACCGTATGACGAAGCACTTCATGACTATAAGGCCTGGATTATTATACATACATTAAGTTAACGAAAATAATAGGTATCATCCAAAAGAGTAGGTAAGCATTAGTCTGCCAAAATATAGATCGTTCATTTTTTCATTTGGACTTAAAACCTAAAATAATCTTAGAAACATCAACTTTCGTAGCATAAACTATTTAGCTCTTTTCTATCCATCTCTTGATGTAAATAGATGTTGCTAGGTCCTTGGTATTGCCAGAATTGATTATTATCCTAGCCATAACTTACAAAATTTAAATGAACATACTTAGCTACCGTAAAAGTTTGCATTTTAGTATTTTTTTAAAGAAAGATAGTTGTGACAATGATGTTGACAAGCTGCAAACTTTTTCTAAAGTTATTATTTCGTTCCGAGAACTAATATGTAGTATGATTTATTATTGAATCTTCCGTAGGGACATAATATTTTCCTAACTAAAACCTTGGAAAGCACTCGCAAAATTAAAGTGCAGTAAAAAGTTGGGACTTTCGTAAAAGTTAGGGGATCCTTGAAGTTATCACTTTCAATCAAGCCGTTTTTGCTTCGGACGCACTCAGTAATTTTAAAGCTTGTTTACTCTGTATTAACGACTTCTTAAGGTTTTCAAAAAGGAAAACAAGATGCGCAGTTATTGGCATCGTAGTCAATAAATATAGATCCCTCGATTTTGTTAGGGTATACTAAAAAAGTTCATGAAAAAACCGGTAGTGTAGAATAATAACATTATGTCCCGCATTAGGGTAACCATACATTATAAAACTTGAATTACTGATGTTGAAATTTGGAGGTGCATCACACATCAAAAAGAGTTTATTTTTTCCCAAATATGTAAGATTGTGTTTAAGTTTGAACCTTCTCTGGTGACAGATATTCCAATTGTTGGGTCTAATTTCCTTATTTAAAATTTAAATTTGTCCCTAAACATGAGAGAAGCTTGTGCACAGACGTGGGTGCGAGGTTTCGCCGCGAAGCTCGGCTCGATGACACCGGGGTATTTAACACTAGGTGACTCGCGCGCCGCCCGCTCAGTCGCCACACAGCCGCGACGCACGCGCACCTCCACCGGCCAATAGGGGTTGTGTCGTATTTACACCCTAACATTTAAACAACATTATAATAAATAGGTACGTCATATATTTATTACTACAAAATTTTTGTCAAATTTTTTTATTAACCTTTAACTAGGTATTAAAATATGTGACTTTATTTTTAGCACTAAATGATAATAGGTGAATAATAAAATCGTTTTCTAGAGGAAATGAAGGATTGGTTTAACTAAATATTATTAATATTAATTTCAGACAAGGCCGTAGCGCTGAAAGCTCCCCGCCATGGGGCACAACTTTATATTATGGGTAAGTGTTTTCTATCTTGTTTATTTACTTATTTAGAATAATTTAGATTTCGAAAGAAAGTGTTAAAAAATATTCCTCTTAATAATAATACATTTCCAAAATCATTAACCATTTAAAGCCATATATACTTTTATATTTTATAAGTATTCAAAAATAATAAGAGTTATAGCGTATAATAAAATTAGGACTCTGTGAATCGATAAAAATGATTAACATCACATTCAAGTTAATAGGATAAGCCATTATTATTGATGGGTGAAGTTATTAAATGATGTAACGGTTTACTCACGCGTATTTATCGGGGTAGCCCGACTAGTTTCGGATCGCGTTCGACTCGCGATCCCGCCGCGTCTGCTCATGATTAAGGACTCCGGTTGGGTCCGAAACTAGTCGGGCTACCCCGATAAATACGCGTGAGTAAACCGTTACATCATTTAATGATGGGTGAAGTGTCATAAACTCGCCTACCAAAACACGATTTAAAAACACTTCTGATACAAGATATTTTTAACAGCGATATTCCCTCCTTAATGTTACTTACTTAATGTTCTAATTGAATTATTCTTACGTTGTCTTCAAAGTATTTGTGAACTGCACTGTCCCCAAATTTTCCTCGGCCAAATAAGTACCTAAGTAATTGTTTGGCTCATTTCATATGCGCGACATGCGTACACAGTATATAAAGTCATATGGGAAAGTTAAGGCACCTGTGATATGAGGCAGTAGGGCACACGTGGTAGGGACCAAGGTCGCAATACCGGGATCAGGCTTAACCTGGAGCGTTATAGTGCCAAACCGGTTGAACCACCTCTTTACATGAATGCTCTATTTGCGAAGCTAGTTGAGCAAGTAGAGCATCTTTCAGAACTTTAATATCAATATTTTGAAGAGTAAAAACTATTTTAAAACAATCTTTTCCTATAAATACAATATTAGGTTCATCAATATGTTTTAAAAAGTTAGGTGATTATTTATACTCGATTGATGTTTTTTAAATGAGTTTTCAATAAGGTCATTACACTCTTACGAATAAAATATAACTGGATAGTGAATCGTATAATAAATTCCGCATTATAAATATTTTGTATATTCTTTAATCAATTGACTTCAATACCTATACAGTTAACCACATCGTTAATTGTACAAAGGTGTTTACTAGGTCAAGTTACCAATGGCAGCTACTTGATGTTTAACTTAAATTTTAACAGCTTGCTTTACCAAAATAACGGTAAATGAAAGCTTTATACATTTGAAGAATTGTCAGTAAAACATTAATTAGGCACAAGTGCCAGTAAAATGCGAGAGTGAACATTCGTAAATAACGCGTGTTGTTGACAAAGCTCGGGACACTGCGGTTTAAGGCACTTGCCAACGAAAACATGACTAATTATTGTTTGAATAAGTGACATCTTTGTGCAGGCTCGATATCGTTATTACTCATACTTATTATTTATTGAAGAAGCCGGTCCATTGTATTACGAACAGCTTTTATAAGTAAATTCACTGTCCATGTTGGTACTTATGTATTTTAATCAGGACGAAGACAGATCTTCTTGTGGCAGACTGTAAGCGCTTTTTACTGTAATATTTCATGCTCATTATATGCAATTGTTTGTTATAAGGGTGATAAATGTGAAAAATTTAATGACCTCATGATTAAAACAAATTGTCTTATTACTTCATGTAATATAGAACGTGCAAGGCTGATATTTCAAGTTGATACTTTAAAATTCCAGCGTATGCGTCGTTTCTCTCATAAACTGCGCAGGACTATAAGGCATAATTGCAAAAATGTAATAACGACGTATTCGTGCAGCTACTTAAGCGTAAAATATTAGCATTTTGTAGGCATCACCGGTGTTTATGGATAGTATGCGCTGCACGCACGGGGACGCTCGTGCGTCGCACCCGCGGCCTTCATATCAACACAATGTCACACCGCATCACTCTAGTTTCTTCAACCTTCATTATAAATTATTTAAAAAAACATCTTCGTTTTAGTACCCATCAATTAAGTTAAAGAACAAGTTTTAGTTAGATTTAGTGTCCTATAAGTCAAATCACCTAAGATGTTTTTACAAACATATTTTATGATTTTCATTATATTTGCCATCTAAACAGCAATATTTCATTCTCATTTCATCTGATCAATAAAAACAAATTGATTGTTTATTTGTTGCCCATAAAGTAAATGAGTTGCGTTCTAATTTTGGGGACAAAAAATAAACTGAATTTATAAGGATACGTTATCAAAAATATCGAGTCCTAAAAAGTATAAAATAAGAGATTGAATCCTAATCGGCGGCGAAATGTCACGCGAACACACCTTGGACTGGTTGGGATGATGACGATGACCCCTCTGGGAGCCGCGCTACCTGCCTGTATGCAAATTGTGTTGTTTTCCGAACACGAGTCAATGTACTAGAGATCGTTTAATAGTAATTTATTAGATCGATTCCCCACACCCAAAATACATCACAAAAGCAGTTGATAATTTAATCAGGTATTCTGATAGATTTTACCAGTTTATTAATAATTTTAGCGGTATTTTTATTGCGAGCTTTTTCTATGTAGCGTCATATGCTTCAACAAAAGTTTACCGAATAACGCAGATTGATTACTACGATAATCATACTCACAAGTGAATACTCATTCCCTTATTTATTAGACGGAATTTATATACAAATAATTAATATGTTTTAGTTAAACCACAAGTAAGTCTGTAGATTGATTACGTTTATTGAATGAGACCCGCACTTACGGAGAGCAATTTGCTGTAATTTAAATTACACGATTTAAAATTCAATTATTAAATTGTCGACATAGAGAGATTTATATCAATTCATATCAAGAAATGCGAAAATGAAATCGTCAGACCTCACACAAAAAACTAAGTAATGACTTTATAGCGTGCTAAAAGGTTTTATAGTCATTTGTCGGCGTACAGTGTATCGAATCATTTATTCCCTTTTTGTAAACTTTAAGAACTTTTGAGAACACTTCTGCAATCGTTTTCCTTTAATGTTCACACGACAGCTATAAGTTATAACTGTTATCGTCTGTTTTAACATTTCCCCTAAATAACACAAAACAAATAACGGACGTTGGCATCCAAAATGTGAGAATAATACACACTTTCCGTGAACCAGTCTTCAAGTGTTGATCTTAATTCTTGGTTCTGTCAAGTTATGTAAATTACGCAAAGACGCAGTGCGATACTTGATCGATGGGTCAGTGACCGCTACGCCTACACTTGAAATATTTTCAGTTCGGGCGCCGCACGCAGCAAAAACATCCAATCTTTATTAATGGTACCTTTGTACAACAATTGATTCACAAACCACAAAGACGTAGTTAGTAGGGTAAAGTTTTTGCGCGCGTTTTTAGTCGCCTATCTTAACTGTATTGACGCTGTTATTTAAATGTCCTCAAGTAATTGATACCTATTTGTATTGTTATGGATGTCCACAAGCTTTTTATAATAAAGGTCGACAGCCTCGGAGCCATCTGCTTCATTAATTTAATGCGAAACACGATAGCTGTCTCATGTCAAGAATAAAAATGAAGTTTAACGAGTCCTGGACGATTTTTATAACAAAAAACGATTTATCTAAAATATCAAATGAATAACCAAGGTCCTGAGTGTTTCCCTGGATTACCGAATGAAAATCCGATGCATAATTCAAAATATCTCCGAAACGACAATCCGTCGAATAAATTTATAATAATATCTTCATTGAATCATTTAACATTTTGTAAAACACCTATACTTGTGATATTCAAAAATACCCAATAACGATTTTTACTATATTGACAGTGCGCTGCTGCGTTAGCGTTATGCGCGTACGCAATAGCTTCACCGCGCGCTAGCGTCTCATTTGCCCGCAGCGCCGTCGAAACGATTCCGCATCACGAACCCATAGCTGCACCGATACGTGCCTCAGTCGAAAGTATACCGTTAAGGTAAAGAAAAAACTTACTACTTACATTTTAATACGAGGATTACAAAGAAAGTAGAAATGATGTCATGTTCTTGCATTGTAGGAGTCTCCGTGATGAGGGAGACGAAAGACTGCCGCTACGTGACGCCGTTGAAAAGCGACCGATCGCGCTTAAAGAACCCGAATCTTCATACAAATTTGTAGAGGTAACTGTAACTTGTAATATTGAAAGATAATTTAATTTTACATTTCAAATTCAGTATTAACAAGTAGGTATTATTTTTTTAGGATGCAGAAGTCATCTCTGACGACGATTTAGGAGGTTGGCAACGCTATTACGGCGCTGCAAATTATCTAAACAAGTATGCACATACCATTTCTACGAATATTTTATAACGGTGAATAATCAATTTATTAACTAACTATTATTTTCTGGCAGCAGTACTCGCAACGATGAGAGATTACAGCTAGGAAATGCAAACTTACAAGGTAACAGACAATACCATACATTTATCTTAAACATTAGTATTCAAAACATGTGTTCTCTTCTCATATTTGTTTCCTTAACTAGCGATGCAGCAAACTGTGGCTGGACCTACAGCTCGCCGCCTGGTGGTATGCTACATGCAGTCCTGGGCAGCCTACAGGGCTCCACCACTGGCCTTCACTGCGGGCCTGGTACCAAAATCCTGCACACATCTACACTACGCCTCCGCCACGATGCACCCCCACACCTACGCTGTTATACCTACCAATGAAGATTACGATATCATTAAGGGTATGATAAATAAGCCTCATATATAAACTAATAGACAACGTAACATAATATATGTTACGTTTAGCGGGTTCGACAGAAGTAGGTAATATGTTAACATTTTTCCTTTTTGACAGGTGGTTACCGCATTGCTACGGGCCTAAAACGCCGCATTCCTGGTCTAAAAGTAATGATCACTGTTGGTGGTGAGGGTACCGATCGTCTTTTTAGTGAGATGGTACAAGAACATACCAGCCGTAGCATGTTCATTGAAAGCGCTATTAACTTTATGAGAGAGCATGACTTTGACGGATTAGATCTTCACTGGGTCTACCCGGGTAAGAACTTGAACCTTTATGAAATGAATTAAGGTGTAGACGAAATTGCTTTTGATACTAACGAACTGTGAATATTTGTAGGTGAAAAAGATGAGCGAGAAAAAGAACTCTTGACAGCTCTTCTTTATGAACTCAGGGAAAAGTTTTCTTCTTATGGATTTCTACTCTCAACAGTCCTGCCTCCATTCAGGTAAATGCTGCATATTTCTATCAGTGAAAGTAGAATGTGTTGGCAAAGCATAGTATTCTAACTAAAACCTTCATTCAAATAGGTACCAGATAGAAGATGGGTACGACCTTAGTGCTGTGAGTGGAGCAACAGATTACACGATATTACAAGCCTGGGACATGACCCACACCAAGCGAGACGAGCCCCCTTCAAAAGCAGTCCAGCATAGTGCCCTGCACAGAGACCCGGGGGCGGGCCAACGTGACCAACGATATGACAATATTGTAAGAACATTTTTTTTTTGTGTAAATTCATGAGTCATTTGAACAACTCTGATTAATGGCTAATTCCTGTTATTGCCATTAAATATTGGAGTTCGAGCCCAAAACCTACTTTTAATTTCCTAATAATTTCTCATGTTTTCGCAGGAGTTTATGGTCAAATTCATCCTTCGTCATGGAATGAATGCAGAGAAATTAGTTCTGGGTGTCCCTACGTACGGCAGGTCTTACACCCTGGCCCCATCGACGTTGCCTTCGCCTGGAGCCGCTGTCAGCGGGTGGGGCGAAGAAGGCCCTTACACGCAAACTAAAGGACTACTAGCATATTTCGAAGTGAGTAACAAAAAATAGTCTACGTTCTATGTATTAACTGCTTTCGCGTACAAGTGTGTAAAATAAACATTTAAACCACAAGTTTCATACACATAGAATAATGCAAAATTCAGTCACTTCAATTGTTTAAAATATAAAAGTTTTAAAATTCTGGTGTTGTATGTTTAACTATATTTGTGATTGCTAGATTTGTTCGGCGGAACGAGAAGGCAAAGGAAGCAGCGGAGTCGATGAAGCAGGCAACTCTTACGCCGTGTTCGACAATCAGTGGATTACATATGATACCCCGGCGACTGTCTTGGAAAAGGTAAATCAGAAAGTGAAACAAATGGTATTGAATATTGTAAAAAGTGAGGCACAAATAATATAAACGAAACCCCTGAAATAAAAGTAAGTAGATGTTGGCTCATCATAAAATAATTATAATCATAGCAACCAAATGCTAAACTGAGTTTTGCGGTTTTGTTAATGTGAAAAATACATTTAGGTTCGAAAGGAAGCAGACAATGGATCCATGAAAATGGTTAATGGAAAAGAGTCCAATTGAAGGATTTTAAGTATTGATCTGGAATCAGTTTATAACTTTATACGTACCTAAAACATATTTTTATCTAAATTTCCCAAATAGATGAAGTACGTTGTAACTACGGGACTAGCTGGAGCTGCAGCATGGTCTATTGATATGGATGATTTCCGAGGACTTTGCGGAGCCCCCTTCCCAATTCTGAGCGCCATTTCAACTACACTAAACGGTAATACGCAATTACATTTACACGTATTAATGTTTTGTGAGGCATAGTAGTATAAAAGTATTTTACATGGATCAAATATCACACCAAGGAGTATTTAAGGTTTAAGCCCTATGTGAAAAAGTAATCTGTGGAAATAGAAAAAGGCGGGAAGTAATAAAATAATTAAAATAGACGAGTGAGGTGGTCAAATACAATTGATTTATAATTTTATATCTTACAATAAATTACATCCTTTGAATGTAAAAAGAAGCCTGCATTCATTTTTTAACTTTTTGCAGGAGAAACAATCCAAACGGACCAGTCTACTTTGAAGATTGGGTCTTGTGAGTCCGAGGTTCCATACTTATCATCTGATGAAGTATCTTGTGCGCACTTCCACTTCTGCACTGGAGGCATTAGTTACAGGATGACTTGTGAAGACGAGCGCCTTTATGATCCTTCTACAGGTTTTTGTGGGTATGTATCGAATTTGCCTCTTACATAATTTACCATTTACAGAATGCTCAAATATTTTTAATGAATCTACTTTATTATCAACCAACTGCTATCAAAGACCTTCAATCGCTTAAAAATGGTTTTTATATAAAAAATGATTGAGGTGAATTCAGACTTACGCTAACTATTTCTATACTATATAACTGACTATTTCCACAGACATCAAGACGTAGCAAAATGTATGCCGGGACAAAATCTAAGGATCAGTGTCGAAGATGCTGCTCGCTTCTTATCTCAAGCATATGAAAATGACTTCGAAGTAAGTGCTTTGAATATTTTGTTTTAAAGGTCTACTTGTTTCTTTTAATGAAAAATGAGGCAGCTTGCTTTTGGACCCACTGAAAACGAAAATGACATTCTTATCAATTGTTATGTATTTACAGTGGAGTGAGCCAACCAAGGAAATGTCAGCAAATAAGGAACCCGAGCGCTTCATTTCAGATATGGACAGCAAGAAAAGTAAGATAAACCTTTTTCGAAGTAAAATTAATCTTAGCATTGCGAAATTAATGACAAAAACTCTTTTTTTCCAATGAAGGTAAACAAAGCGACAAGCTCGTAGTCTGTTATATGACAAGTTGGGCCTTCTACCGACGCGGCGATGGAAAATTTGTTCCAGAAAATATTGACACACGACTTTGCACTCACGTTGTGTATGCTTATGCTTCGCTCTCTCCTGACGACCTCATCGCCAAGGAATTCGATCCTTGGGCAGATGTCACAAACAGTAAGGAACTATTTCAGAGTTAATTGGTTAAGATTTAAACTACTTGCATTTCTTTCTGAAATACAGTGAATAATGTTCCTCTTCTTTTTAGATTTGTATGAACGAGTAACGTCCTTAAGGGATGTCAAAGTCATCCTCGGTTTAGGAGGATGGACAGACTCAGCGGGAGACAAATACTCTCGACTTGTGTCGTCAGAGGCGAATCGGAGCAAGTTCATTGCTAAATTAATCCCATTCTTGAGAATGCATAACTTCAAGGGTCTGCACTTAGACTGGAATTACCCAGTTTGTTGGCAGAGTAATTGTAAAAAGGGTGCTGTTTCTGATAAGCCTAATTTCGCCAAATTTGTGAAGGTAACAAAAAATATTTATTTTCTTATTAATTCAGTTGGAATACCGAATTTTTTATTGGACTAGTTCTCATTACTCTAATAACATCCTTTTTTTCAGGAACTATCGAAAGCCTTACACGATGCTGACATGGAGCTCGGAGTAGCTCTCTCTGGTTACAAAGAGGTGATTGAGTCTGCGTATGACCTGCCCACTCTCTCGAGTGCGGCTGATTTCCTAAGTACCATGACATATGACTATCACGGTGGATGGGAGAAATCTACTGGTCACCACACTCCGCTTGTTCCCTCACCTAAGGATTCACTGGCTTACTATTCAATTGTAAGTAAAAATAATGACGATACAAATTAAAGTTAGCGTTTTCGGGAACTCAAATAGCTTATAATTCTTGTAACCTTTACTACAGGAATACGCCATCAAAGCTCTTATAAGTGGAGGAGCAGATCCAAAGAAACTTCTCCTTGGGTTGTCTTTCTATGGACAATCGTATAGATTGGCGGACATTGATGGAGTAAAAGGACCCGGCTCGGCTGCTGCAGGCCCCGGTGAACCAGGAGAGTTCACTAAGCAACCTGGAATGTTGGCTTACTATGAAATATGTTACAGAGGTTAGCATTACCCATTTCCTTTCAAGTCAGTCGTAGCCTGTTCAAAAGACTATGGCGCTAATTGATGACCACGAATGAATGAATGACGCTTATTCTTTGCAAGTTATTTATTTTAATTTTTATTGTTACAGTGAAGAACTTAAGATGGAAAACTGGTAGACAAGAAAATGCAGGCCCTTACACTTATTCGGATAACCAGTGGGTGGGATACGATGACCCGAAATCTGTCACAGATAAGGTAAAATTGTGAAGCACTCTTTAAAATGTAAGAAAGTTTAATGAGGTCGTAACTTCGGCACGAATAGAAGAAGGATACTAACGTATCATTAATATTCTGTTTTCCTCATAAATACTTTAATACTATGAAACCGCATTCTGGACTGTTTTAGGTTACTAATTGTATTCGTAGAAATATTTTATTCTAACATAAGCCAATGATTAATTAAATCTCGCTACAAAAATAATTAAAGTTTTATCAGAACTTTAGCGCTTAGTTTACATACTTATTTAGTAGATATTCTACGTAAATAGTCTTATTTTAATTCTAATTCTCATCGACGAAAAGAAAGACTACTGAGCGAAACTTACTCCATCAATCCTACGACTACTTTATACTATTACCCTATAAATAGTCAAAGTCAAGTACAAGATAGACTAAAGTACTATTAAAATTGCTATCAGGTGGAATGGGCCATGCGTCAAGGACTAGGCGGTGTGACAGCCTGGGCGATCGACCTGGACGACTTTAGCAACCGCTGCTGCGCCGAGCCCTCGCCACTGCTGAGGGCCGCGGGCAGAGCTCTTGGCAGAGGAATACCATCGCCTCCTTCAGCTGCCTGCGAAAGACCTCCGGAACCAGTTACTCCATCACCACCTACTACTACCACTGCAGAGTCTGATGGTAATTAAACTTACTTGTTAAACATTTCAAGTAAACTTGCACAGTCTATAGTTTTCCTACAAACTCAGTTCAGTTTCCTGACAAAACTAATTTCTGTAAGGTGCATCACTCTTACTTTAACTCGACTTGTCTTACTATGTTTGAAATTGTACAGGTTCTATCGGCGGTGGCGGCGGCGGTCACGACCACCATCAGCACACCTCCACGACCTGGCCCAGTTGGAACCCGTCCACAACCGCGAGCACCACACAGACGTGGTGGCCGGCAGCGACCACACCAATGACAACCACTACCTCCACCACCACCACTAAACGACCTACAACTACCACTAAACGTCCTACCAAGAAACCTTCGACAGAATCTGGTAAATAGTGCATTTTTAAAATAACCATCGTGGTGATATAAAGATATAACGCAACTTTTTTACATGTAGGATTTATCCGGTTGTATTTGTCTTTAAGCGGGGGAATCCTTAATAAAGAAGCATAATATCAGACAGAAATCAAACCTATTACAGAACCATATCTCTATCTGATCATACTCGCTGAAAAGATATTGGAACCCAGCAATAAAAGAAAAAGGATATCTAATCTTGACACTAAGAATATTGTGTTCATGCTCATATCGAAAGAAGATCCCGCAGTGAATATTTTTTTCTAGTCCGGAGTAAACCATTATAAAAATGTTCGTATTTTATCGCAGGTGGTTTAGAAGGAGCATCATGTAACGCGGGCGAGTACCACGCGGCGCCGGGCGACTGCGAAGGCTACCTGCAGTGCGAGGGCGGCGCCTGGCGCAAGCACCGCTGCGCGCCCGGCCTGCACTGGGCCGAGAAGGTCAACCGCTGCGACTGGCCCAGCTTCGCGAAGTGCACTGGTAACTATAATAATTCATATGTTTAATCCTCGTAAACTTAGATGGTATAATTCACGAAGACACGACCAGACAGGGTAGTAAACAAAGACAGTTTTTTAACATCTCATTGAGGAAATAAATCCTCGTGTTGCGGGTGTCTTTTACAAACATTCAAGTCACATGCAGAGAGACACCCAGTCATAGAACAAGCATTTGCGGATCTTCCAAATGCAACAGATTCCACAGATGTGCTCACTTAAGTACGTATTTTAAAGACGTAACAGGATATGACATCTGTAAATTTTGTTTATAGAATCAGCAAGCAGCGCAAGCACAGCAACAACAACTTTGGCCCCAATGACGTCACGGCCTCCACCACGTCCGACCACTACAACTACAACCACCACTACTAGACGTCCTACCACCTCCAGGACTACCACCACTACTACCACCACAACACAACGACCCACGAAGAAACCTACCACAGAAGAACCATCTGGTACGATATTATATCACTCTAAGTTAATATATAAACAGTGATCAAAATTAAAATAATCATTTACTCAAATTAATCTACAAATAAGCTCCTTTTGAAGGTCAAATTACATTGAATAGTACCTAGTTTCGCCCACTCTTCACCGCTTCTTAATTACTAAGATTAAGATCAGCAGACTGACCAACCGATATTTGACTGAAATCATACAAAACAGAAAATTTTACTATTTTTCATTTTCTTCGTATTTAGAATCAGACGGCCCAGCTGATGGCATGCCTTGTGTCGGAGAGCAGTACAACTCAGTGCCTGGAGACTGCAACGCGTATCTACACTGTGACGGCAGTGTGTGGCGGCAACAACACTGCGCACCTGGCCTGCACTGGAGCAATGTACAGAAACACTGTGACTGGCCTAAATACGCTAAATGTGAAGGTAAAGAAACTTCTTTTCGGAGATATTCTACGAAATATCACAATATACGTACGTATTGTGGATTGTGTTAATTTTCTACTTAAACGTGAAATTTCTTAACAGTTCCAAAGTCGACCACATCAGCTCCAAAACCAACGCGACCCCCACCGAGGCCACCTACGAGACCTCCTACGACAACAACAACAAAAGGTATCTCGGCTCTTTCTGTTAAGTTTCTTCTTTTACTTAATCTCTGTATTGGACATATACTGACACTTCAAACACAAGCTATGCTACGCAAAACAGCAATCAGCTAGAAATCCCTTAAATTTAAGGACAAAATTACAAGAAAACCTATTATTGTAACAGATAGAACACAGATGATATCTTCATTTCGTCTTCAGCTAATTAGATTCCCCGATGCCGGATTCCTTGTGTGTCTTCAAATTAGGTGGAAAAACTTATACGTAACACATTACGGTATCGGAAAATTAGCAAGTAAAACCGCGAAGCTCAATTTATACCGTTGTCTCCAGCTCCTGAGTCAGACTCTCCGACGCCGGACTCGTCGTGCGGCGGCAGCGACATGCACGCGCCGGCCTCCACGTGCGACGCGTACCTGCAGTGCGTGGGCGGGCGCTGGCGCAAACAGCTCTGCCCGCCCGGCCTGCACTGGGACCGCCGAACTCATCGCTGTGACTGGGTAGAGTTCGCTATGTGCGAAGGTAAGGACAAAAAGACTTGCTGTATAATTTTGGTTACAATTTAGAATTACAGACTTCTTTTTTACGACAATTTTTTGCCCGAAAACTATTACAATTACTAATCAATTCACCGTACATAGAAGATGACTGGAAACTATAACTCACATTATTCCCAATCTAAGACGGTACTGAAAAAAAACACCTAGAAAGTAAGAGAATTGAAGTTAAAACGAGCATTTTCACAACAAGTATTTTTTACATTCCAGTGGGTAAACCCTCTAAGTCTAGCACATCTACCTCAACCACTACTACTACAACAAGAAGACCTACCACTACTACCACTACCACGACGACTAGGAGGCCCCCCACCAAGAGGCCTACGAGACCTACGTCTACTACCACTAAGCGACCTATCGTCGACGAACAACAAGTACCTGATAAGGTAAATTTATAAATATGTTCTTGTACAGCTCTATGCTAAAACGTCACTAAGCCAGACTCTTGCCTGGATATTGCTGCGGACGTAAGCCTGCTCTTCATTTGATTATTTCCTTTTTATAAGCAATTGTTTCGGTTATTTCTCTAGAACTGTAACACTGGAACATACCACGCCCATCCTAAATGCGAGAAGTTCTACGTGTGCGTGAACGGCATGCTGATCGCTCAGAGCTGTGCCCCCGGCCTGGTGTGGCGCCCGGACCGCAGCCAGTGCGACTTCCCCTCCGCGTCGTCATGCACTGACAAGCGCCAGGGTGAACCCGCTGATACCACGCAATCACAGTCCGCTTTGATGCAGATTAACGAGGAACCACCTAGTAAGCACAACTTCGATAGAATTGATTGTTCTGATCTCACTTATTAAAAAAAAAGGAGAACGAGAAATGGTTAAGTTGATGGTGTACTTACGTAACAAAAATTCAATCGATTGAATTATTTCAGAATACTGCGAGAGCGGTACTTACGCACAGCTTCCTTCAGACTGCACACGATACCTACATTGTTTGTTCGGAAAGTTCGAAGAGTTTGCCTGCAGTGCTGGATTACATTGGAATCAGGTAATTTGCCACGGACAAGACATTTTTAATCTCAATATCCATTTGAAAACTACTATTTGCTACCTCAAATACCTAATTACAGGAAAAACAAATATGCGATTGGCCCAAGAACGCTAAATGCAAGCGTAAGTCTGGCCCAATTACAACGACTAGTACATCAACCACAACTACCACATCTCGGCCAGTTGAGATCGATATTGAGACGAGACCTCAAGCCGGACATGATGTTCATGATCATTCGCAAGCACACCAACATGGGTCCCAACATTCTTACCCGATGCCCTCAAAACCGCTCGGAAAGCCATTCACTGGAACACAACCAGAAATCAGCCCGAAACCTGCTCTCTTGAACTGTAAGTCTACATTAAACAAAAATGTTTTACTAATTACAAAAATTTACTTATTTCTATGAATAATTTAATACTTGTATTTTCGCAGCCCGTTATAAACTGGTATGCTATTACACAAATTGGTCATGGTATCGTCCCGGTATTGGCAAATACAGTCCAGAGGATATTGACCCCAGTTTATGTACACATATCGTCTATGGCTTCGCTGTACTCGGCGATGACGGTCTCATCAAGGCTCATGACTCCTGGTCAGATTATGACAACAGTAAGTTTAAAATAGTCATAACATGCCAAAAAGAAAACTTGGCACATGTCCTCCGAGTGAAAACCTGTGTACTTGTCTAATTCAGTCTTAAAAATAATTCAAAATACTTTCAGGATTCTATGAGAAGGTAGTGGAGTACAAACGTTATGGCATCAAGGTATCTCTAGCTATCGGTGGCTGGAATGACTCAGCTGGAGACAAATACTCAAAATTAGTAAATGATCCAGCGGCACGTGCTCGTTTCGTTACGCACGTCGTGAACTTCCTGCAAAAATACGGATTTGATGGATTAGACCTTGACTGGGAATACCCTAAGTGTTGGCAGGTGAGAATTTTTGTAGTGACAAGCTTAAATGTTGGTTTCTAAACTACTTACAACCAGGTTTGGTTTTAAGAGAAATAACAGGAAATGAAACTGAAAGGAAAATAAAAATATCGAAAACTGTTTCGAATATTGAAATTGGGTTAACAAATACCTCACGTTTAAATATTCTAGGTTGATTGCTCTCAAGGCCCCGATTCAGACAAAGAAGGATTTGCAGACCTGGTTCTAGAGTTGTCTGCTGTACTGAAACCGAAGGGCCTGCTTCTATCCGCGGCTGTATCTCCTAGCAAAAAGGTCATTGATGCTGGTTATGACGTACCCGTCCTGGCTCGCCATTTGGATTGGATTGCCGTTATGACCTACGACTATCATGGACAGTGGGATAAGAAGACCGGTCACGTAGCACCCTTGTACTATCACCCTGAAGATGATAACACATATTTCAATGCGGTAAGTTTCAATTCGTGAAAGACTACTTCCGCTAAAGTAAATTTTAAGACAATTAAGTTACGTTGAGCATGCACTTTTTGGAACTTTAAATACGAGATGAAATTCGTTCCAGAATTATACAATACATTACTGGATGCAAAAGGGTGCCCCAGCAAATAAGCTTGTGATGGGAATGCCCACGTACGGACAAACATTTACTTTGGGAGCTGATAAAGATTCATACCAGTCTTTGAGTGGAAACAAGGCAGCAACAGGATTGAATGCACCGGCTTACGCTGGAGGCGAACCTGGAGAATATACGAGGGCTAAAGGTTTCTTGTCGTATTACGAGGTACGGTTTATTTTTATTTATCTGGAATATGTCCACTAAACTCATTTTTAAATTGTTATAGAACTAAAATTATTTTCTGTCATTCAGATTTGCGACCGAATCAGATACAACGGTTGGAAGGTAGTAAAGGACCCTCACCAGCGGATGGGCCCATATGCATATAAGGACAACCAATGGGTATCATTTGACGATGTTGATATTATTAAGAAGAAGGTCAACTTTATGAAGTCTTTAGGTCTTGCTGGTGGTATGGTGTGGGCTCTTGACCTTGACGATTTTAGAAACAGGTAATAAAATATGGCAGTTATGCTCTGCTATAAAAATTAGTTTCGAGAAACAGGAAATTAACATAAATCTTTTATTTTGTAGATGTGGTCAAGGTAAACATCCATTGATAAATGCAATCAAGGATAATCTTCTTGCATCTGGTGTAGAGGAAGATACGATACATTCAGACCCTATATATGAGCCACCTAATTCGATAGACGAGGATTTGGATGACATTCAGGTGTTACCAGTCACCAAGCCGCCGAAACCGATACAGATAACAACGGTGAAGGAACCAGTAAAAACTACCACTAAGAGACCAACCACAACAACAACTACTACTACAGTTGCAGCTCCCACTGTAAATGACGAGTTTAAGGTGGTGTGCTATTACACTAACTGGGCTTGGTACAGGTAAATATATGTTTTGTACATACGTGAAAAAATTTGGAGAGCCTTGATAGACTTCCTAGTTCATCTACCATCGCATTTTGTTACATAAAGCACTATTTTCTTTCAGACCTGGTCCAGGAAAATACACACCAAGCGATATCGATCCTTCACAATGTACTCACATCGTGTATGCATTTGCTGTTCTCGATACAAAGCGTTTAGTAATCAAACCACACGACATCTGGTTGGACGTAGAAAACAGTAAGAATATGTTTAATTTTTATTTCGAATTCACTATGTTACTAACTTAATGACTAGCAAAATACTAAAGCATTTAATGTTTATTTTCTAGAATTCTATGAAAAGGTTGTAGCTCTTAAAGAGAAAGGCGTTAAAGTTCTCCTTGGACTGGGTGGTTGGGATGACTCAGCAAGTGACAAGTATTCACGAATGGTAAACAGTCCATCCGCAAGAAGGAAATTCGTGATCCATGCTCTAGACTTCATAGAACAGTACGAGTTCGATGGGTTGGACCTCGATTGGGAATATCCTAAGTGTTGGCAAGTGAGTAAATACAAATAACCTGTAAGAAAGACGTTGAATTTACCAATTCAATTTTATCATTCCAGACAGAAGCTTTTAGGATAACGTTAAGTCATGAGAAGTAAACCGAAACTCATATTTCCAGGTAAACTGCGAGAAGGGACCAAGTTCTGACAAGCAAGGCTTTGCATCTCTTGTTAAAGAATTACGTGCAACATTCAAACCTCGTGGTCTTTTGCTATCAGCTGCGGTTTCCGGCAGCAAACGAGTCATTGATGCTGGTAATTGACATATATTTTGACATTGATATCATTTCTCAACTTTGCATTTAGAAACCTTATTTAATCAATGCCCCTTTATCCAGGATATGACGTTCCAACGCTGTCAAAGAACCTTGACTGGATTTCGCTGATGACATACGACTATCACGGTCAATGGGATAAGAAGACTGGACACGTCTCACCAATGTATGCAAGCGACAGTGATGCTGACAAGACTTTGAACACGGTAGGTTCCACATTTCTCAAAAGAGAAAAGTGAAAAAAGAAAAGTTTAATATAATATATGATAATGCTCATTACCACTTTCATCATCAGAACTTCACGGTGCACTACTGGATCGACAAGGGCGCTCAACGTGAGAAGTTAATCCTTGGTGTGCCATTCTACGGTCAATCGTTCTCACTCGAAGAGAATGCAGGAACTGGACTAGGAGTACCTTCTTATGCTGGTGGAGAGGCTGGCGACGAAACCAGAGCCAGAGGATTCTTATCATTCTATGAAGTAAGTCATATTCCTACACAACATTTAGCAGTTTTTAACCGAAACCAAGTTTGTATATACTTGACCCACTTAGTTTTTTGCTTGTTAATCTTGTATTATTTAAGCGTTAATTTTATTTCCTTCTTTCAGATCTGCGATCGCATCAGAGTGAAGGGCTGGCACATATCTCGTGACCCTGGCGGTCGCATGGGTCCCTACGCCTATTACGACGATCAATGGGTTTCTTTTGACGATGATTTCATGGTTCGCCACAAGGCTGAATATGTCCGCGCTATGGGTCTAGGAGGCAGTATGGCATGGTCTCTTGACCTTGATGACTTTAGCGGCAGAAACTGTGGTTGTGGAAAATCACCGCTTCTCGCTACCCTTAACCACGTTTTGCGAGGTCTTGAGGAGCCACCGAGGTGTTCGCTTGAAGAGAGTAAGTTTTAAACATTTTACATTAAAACTTGTAAGATTTTAGACAAAGACATTTTTAGAGTCCATATAATTTGAATGTAACTAACACTAGTCTAAACTCTTTGTTGCTAGTACAATCAGAAAATGGAGACACAGATATAGACACAGGAATCTCAATACCCGAACCTAAACCTGATGTAGAAGAACCGGAAGACATCTCAGTAGGCGCACCAGTCGATGAAACTGGTACTGACACTGACACGGATACTGGCATTAACACTGACATTGACACGGACACCGATGACGATATAAGCAATGTAAGTAATATACCAACAACTACACAACCGTAACTTAAGGTTTTCCAAAGCGCAAACTTAAGACCAAACAGGGCAGGGAGTAGAATTTAAATCTAACTTCAAAGAAAAATATACTATACATATTACAAATCTAATATTCTTCCTATTTTTCGCTTCACAGGGCGGCCCCAGTATTGAAGGCACATCGTGTACTGGCAACGTATTCAAAGCAGACGAAACGAAATGCAGCAAATATTACTTATGCTTGAACGGCAATTGGATGCAACTTGAGTGCCCTTCACCACTGCACTGGTATAAGGTAAGCAAAATTACTCCATATTAATTGCTTTTCAAGTATATACTTGTACGTTACTTATTTGATTCTTTTATTATGAACAGAATCACTGCGATTGGCCTGAAAAAGCTCACTGTAAAACGAAGGCATTGCTACGAGTAAGTGATCAGGAACTTGAAGAAACACAAGCAGACAAACCAATCATAGGATGCTACTTCACTAATTGGGCTTTCTACAGGTAAGTGGAAAAACGATGGAAAACCAAGATCTTAAAGATCTTTACCTGCCTTTGCAAAAGTACTAACCTAATCATTATCTATTCTAGACCCGGTAAACACAGTTTTGGACCCCAACAGGTTGACTCATCCGTTTGCACACACATTATTTACACGTGGGCCCATCTTGACGGTGCTTCATTTAAACTGGTACCAGGAAATCCAGAGTTGGATGTAGAAAATGGTATGTTTATAACCGTTAATATACAATATTGATTAGGAACCAAACCTTTAATCGATAGAAATCAAACAAAATATTCTTTTACAGACTTTTACGGTAAAATCACTCAGCTGCGACAAACAGGTGTGAAAGTAATCATTGGTGCTGGTGGTGTAATGGACTCCGAAGCTAGGAAATGGGGTCGAATGGTCTCAAACCCCGTTAACAGGAAGATATTCGTCAACTCTGTGTTGAAATTCTTACGAAGATGGAACTTTGATGGTGTTCAGATCGCGTGGCAATATCCGGGATGCAAACAGGTAAAGCTGAAGTATTCTTAATTTCGAGTGTAGGTACTATTGAGTAGATGTGTGTGTCTGATATAGACATTACGATGTCTTAGGCACTGCTTTCTGTAACATGATGGATTTTTAACTTTCCACTCATTATTTCAGACGCCATGCACTAGATCCACAGTCGACTCACGAGAAAGAGAGAACTTCGCCGACTTACTGTCAGAACTTTCGGCAACACTTCGTCCTCACGACTTGGAGCTGTCAGCTGTGGTGGCTGCATCTCCAGAAATAGCCGCAATAGCGTATAAACCCCACATTCTAGCTTCTGAGTTAGATTGGGTCGTCATTGCTGCGAACGACTACTACGCATCGTCGACTGGCAAAACAGCATACTTGGTGCCTTTGGTATCGAGACACAATAACGATGTCAACAGTTTGGTAAGTCGATAATAGAAGTGAATATGCGACAGCAAACTTTGATTAGTTAATGTGACAACCTAAATTCTTTCTAAAAGATGGAAGTCTTAAGAAAAGCCTGAAAATATGAAAACGACAATATGAAGGGGATCACAGTTTCATAAATATGGGCAAAAAAATAAATCAACCTTTATTTCACAGAACGCGTCCCTTTCATACTGGACGAGTGTGTTACCGCCAAACCAAGTAGTACTAGGAGTACCAGCATACGCGCGCTCCTACAGCCTGCGCGGCGCCGCCAGCGACACGCTCGGCGCGCCCGTGTCCGGCCCGGGAGAGGCCGGGAACTACACAAGACTGCCCGGGTTCTTAGCTTATTATGAGGTCAGTGTAGAACTAGCATCCAGATTCTCCAGAACTTCTAATTTATTAAGGTACTGGACGAAGAATAATGCGTTACGTCTGGGCAAATTCGTCTACTCATTTAGAGAAGGATTGAGAGGTTCGCCTAGCTTGCTTTAAATTTTGTTTAATTAAATAGAGTACTATTACTACTTATATTGCTAGCATGTACCGCAACCTGCCCGCATAAGAGCACTGATAACACATATATTCCGTATAGATAAGATAGTCTGACAGTCACGCCAGCTATGACATGCAATTAAATGTAAGTACAACAATGACTTGCAAATTGAGCCCATTACTTTTAACTTGTGTGGTATATTAATTTAAGACATTGCTACTACTAAAAGGTTTTTAACAACGCCATTTTTACCAACAACGGCAATCATAGCGATATAAACTTGCTACATGTTTTATTGTAACCATAACTTTTAATTTTTTTAAGGTACTTTAACCAAATTATTTTTATCAAAACAGGTCGCAGAGAAGCTAGCAGATAAACAATGGAAGGAGAGCTACACACCTGCTGGTACATTCAGCTCTGGCGGAGGCCAGTGGGCATCGTACCTCAGCAGTAAGGATGTCGGCAGCGCGAGTGCCGCAGCGAGACACTTCGGCGCTCGGGGGGCCGCGCTGTGGGCGCTTGATCTAGACTTAAAGGGAGAATGCTCTCTCCTGAATGCACTCAGAAGGGGAATAAACGAACCCGATCTACCTCAAGAGACATGCTCGCCGGCTGCGTAAACTCACTCGGCTCACATCGGCAATGTTCGGAAAACATCAGCACCCTTCGGATTGATAGATTTTTAATTGAAAACTGTAAATCTCAGAATTAGCCCGCGTGACGTGTTGATGAGTGCACTTGGTATTCAGGGCCATTTTAATACACGCGCTCACGCTAATCTGCATCTTATAATTAAAACAATGAATGCGGTAACTACTTTGTAAAGAGTGCAAGGGTGCTTTTAATAGAGTTTAATTTAGATTATATTAAATTATAGATAGTTCATTGTGATATTTTTGATACATAGGTTTACTTATAATGTGGACTTTTTTAATTCCTTGATTTTTACTTGACGGTTTGACAAATCATGGTAGGTGAGCAATGGGTATCACAATTAGTAGGTTCCGATTTAAGTAAAAGTGCGAGGAATCATTTTTCTTGTAAATGGCAATGAAAATTGCAACTTGTAAGTACATACTTGTAGATATAAGTTTACAGTCAACACATTGATACAAGGGCCATTAATAAATATCCACAAAACAGGTAGTATTCTGAGTTTTGTACTGTATTGTAACTAAAGCGAAAATATACCTACTGTAATTTGTATTTTTTTTTTTATACTATGTGTTGCCTGAAAAATAAACAAGAATATTTGTAATCGACGTTTTTTTACTTCGCATTCGTGTTGTAAGTTTCCCTATTACACCTTACGTATTAGTAAATTTTACAACGGTTGCCTGACACCTGTTATAAAATTTACGGCTAACCACGAGTACGTTACAATCATAAATATAGTAATCTAGTTTTATTATCTAGATAGATATACTTGTCGTAATAATAAATTTAA
This sequence comes from Trichoplusia ni, assembly GCF_003590095.1. Lineage (NCBI taxonomy): Eukaryota > Metazoa > Arthropoda > Insecta > Lepidoptera > Noctuidae > Trichoplusia > Trichoplusia ni. The sequence continues at coordinate 229,540 of NC_039499.1, forward strand.
CAGACGAAAGACAGACCAGTATCACGCCACAAGTTCGTTTCACATTTTTAGATAATAATATACTTATCTATTTGTTCAAGACTAAAGTATAACTACATTAAATAAATTCTTATTTAAAAACATTATTAAATAAATTCACGTATCTTTTCGATTCACTTAATACCTACATGATTCTCTTTAACAAATTGATAAATACCCTGTCTCCTGTTGTCACATTTAGCATTATTTCTAAAGGCAAATACGATAATATTTCTACATCACTTAACCATTCCTTCAAGGTATCATTCAGTTAACCTCAGTTAGACGGATGACGTAACACTCCTCGTCATTATCTTTATGACTGAGCATCTAATCATAGGACATCGCGATTTGCCTTCGCAGTGGACAACAATGCAAAAAACTTGCGAGACAAGATAAATCAACGTTACAAAATCCAAAGGCCAGAGGACAAATGAGAGATGAATGATGAATGAGATAAAAAATCTAAATACCCACGTTTTATTTGTTACTCCATTCAAATTATCAAAACTGGTCCAGACGGTTTTATAGTTTGAAGCTACCCTGAAAATTTTAGGCGCGAAGAGCCTCAAAATTGGGTTGCAAAAATCTAACCGGAACAAACAAACAAGAAGGTGAGTGTAAAAATGAGAAAAATGTGGGTATATTTAGACCGAGGTAACAACATTAAGGGGCTCTATCTTTTATAAGTACCTACTTGGTAGTAAGAGGGGCGCGAAGGCTAAGGGCTCAAAATTTAGGGGCGCCAAAATCAGGAAATTTTGATTTCTTGCCTCGTCTGTTCGCCCATACTTTTAGGACGTATCAATACCAATTACCTTAGGTGTTAGGGTCACCTAACTAAATTTCAAATTTGTCAATTACAAAATTAACGTTACCTTATTACATAACAGAGAGTATTTTTTCGTCATTTATTGGTCATGTTTGCATTTACAACGTCTACCCTAGTCTAGATTGTCATGCACGATAATTATTTCATGTGAACTTTAGACAGTGAAATGTATGTAGTTTAACACGCCTATCACCTTTTAATCTGTTTCTGGTAATATTTTATGGCTAGAAATAAAAATATGAAAACCTGATGAAAATTTAGTATCTATGCTATTTTTAAGATTTCATTCGTCTTATTGTAAAACTAGAGTTAATGAATTATTGATTGAATACCGATTATAGACCTACAAAATAGACGTTTAGTAGATGTGAACTAGTGATGGTACAAAGTCCGCGTAGTTCAACACTCCATACATAAAACACATAGCGCACGGCCTTGGCAATGTTATTCTCGCGCCGAACGCGCATGTGATCGTAGCCGTTCGTTCTTTACTGTAGTAACTGAGTAAATTGTGCAAACTTTACGTAACGATATTAATGAATATAATACTCAGTTAGCGTACAAGTATTAATAGAATTTATATCGTTTGATGAAGTGACGTTAATAGTAATACAGTGTGTCTGTATTCCGTCATTGATAAAACATAACCTCTATGAAACCTAGCTTCTATTTTGCACAAATAGAAGTGTAGTAATACTAATAATACGACAGAGTTCCATGGATGTTAAATCTTTTTAACAAAAATGGCCACAAGCATTTTCTTCCGTGTAAATTTGAACTGTAGTGTCCCAAAATTAAAGTCGTCTTTACCAGTTGTGTATAAAAAACTTCATTCTCAGGTGAGTTTATTTTGGATTAAATAAAAATAGGTTGCTTGAATGCTAGTGCATGTTTATTATTGATTTACATCATGACCATTAATATTGTAAAACATTACTATTGTCTTTTACTATACTAAACAAAACTAAACTTAACGTTTTAACTGAAGGTAAACGATTTAAAAAAAACCTAGATTTTTATTTAAGTTTGTTTTATTATTTATAGATATTTGTTTTTTTTTTTATTTTTTGGTTCATATAAAACTCTTATTGCTCTTATAAATACCCTAATGATTCAATTAAATTTTCATAGAAGACTTCATGTTTTTTGGGCAAACCCCTACCTAAAAGTTTTTTTAGAAAGCCTATAGCCCTATAGATATCACTTTAGTCATTTGCATGCCAACGTAACCCATTTTACAAAATTCCAAAATTTAGTTTAAAAATTATATCATCATAGTATCTTATAATAATCTTCCAACGTCGAACGTTTTTAATTTTTGTTTTTTATTACTAACATTCGATTTCTATCCGTAGATTTACTACGTTCAGTGAAAACCACTTCGGCCAAAGTCCGAAACTACAAGTGTGGCCGTTTTACAATATCAAACTTGTATCAATAACGCATAATTAACCTTAACACCTAATATGGCAGTTTAGGGTGTTAACGTAAAAGGCTGTATCGATATTAATTGTTTTTAGGTCCTTTCCCAGTTACCCATGCTAAAACACCACAAATGGAATAACTTATTTTGATATTTATATATGAATATATCTCATTCTTCTTTTTGTAGATACCAATTAAAGAAATCCAGATCCCAACAAGTTGCGGTCACATCGCGGGAAAGTTATGGGGCAGTGGTGACCAGCGCCCCATACTGGCTCTACACGGCTGGCAAGACAATGCTGGCACTTGGGATCCTCTGATACCGATGATAATTAAAGACAGACCTATATTAGCTTTAGACTTCCCTGGACATGGATTGTCCTCAAGGATTCCTGCCGGTAAATAATTATCCCTACTAATATTATAAATGCGAAAGTAACTCTGTCTGTCTGTCTGTTACACTTTCATGTCCAAACCACTGGACTGATTTTAATGAAATTTGGTACAGAGATAGAGTCGACCTTGAGAAAGAACATAGGATAGTTTTTATCCCGGACTTTTGAAAACTTCTCTTGGAAGCGCGATATAACCGACCTCGACGCGGGCGAAGCCGCGGGCGAAAAGCTAGTTTTTACTAAATGTTAGATTAAATAATCAAGGTTGCATGCTGGCTTGGGCAGAAATCGCACTACGTTACGCTAATTTTTTTAGCCGATTTAGGTTAGTTAAACATGTTTTGATACTAATGCCACCACCATACTTATTATTATATTTTTTTGTTATTTTCAGGGGCGCAGTACTTTCAATGGGAACTACCAAGAATCATAAAATATATCCAAAACCATTTTAAATGGGATCAAGTGTCTTTATTAAGTCACTCAATGGGATCCATAGCATCGATGAGGTTTGCTTGCATATTCCCCGACGACGTCGACTTCTTTATAGCAGTGGACAGTTTGATATACGACGATTACGATTTAAATTTAGTTTTAAATAAGTTTGCAACTAACATAGTGAAAGGACTAACTGCGCTGCAACGTCTCGAGAAAGAGCCGCCAGCGTACACTATTGAAGAAGTTACTAAAAAGTGGCATTATGGAACGCGGAAGTCTGTCGATCTCGAGAGTGTAAAGTACTTATTGACAAGAGGTGTAAAACAGTCGAAGGCGGACCCCACTAAATATTATTACAGCCGCGACTCACGGCTGAAGTACATACTATTCACTCCTGAAGATAGAAAGTTTGTTGAAGCTCTAGTCAGGAGGTTGAAGGCTCCTACTTTATACGTGAAGGCGATAAACTCGCCATTTTCCGCAGACCCGTTCTCAGTTGAAATGAGAGAATTAATTGAACAATTGAATGACAAATACGAATTTCACTTTGTACCTGGGACTCATCATGTGCATTTGAACAACCCTGAAGTGTTAGCACCTCTAATTAAAAATTTTGTAGAGAAAAATAATTTAAGTTTGTGATCATCTAGACAACTTTCAGGTCTAAAAGTCTGAAAAAATATTTAAACATAAAGAAATCAGAATACTTAATTGATTTATTTATTGAAGGTGTTTACCAGACAGGGTTAACACTAAACTGAATTACTACTACATGTTAGTACTATTCAGCAAAGACTAAAGTACAGTAGTTGCTTAGTATTGGATATACTAAAATGTACAAACCTTTTAAATGTAATAATCTTGAACGAGAAATGAGAGAAGGTGGAAGGAACTACACTCTTAATAATTCTCCTGCTTGGAATTAAATTGATGATATTAATTTTTAACTACCTATGATATAATAATTTAGTAATTATAAATAACTGTATGTACGGTATAATAGGTACTAAAACATGTGTGATGTGATATTATATTATTTATTCTACAAGTATTATCCACTGTTACCAAGTTATAAATAAGTACAATACATGTTGTTTAATAAGAATATTATTTATTACTCACTACATATAAGGATACATATTTGTTTTGGCTAATATTATTATGAATCCTCACCATTACATGAAATATCATTGCTAGAATTTGAAGGACTAAGATTTTCGCAAACGTAAGCTCCCTTCCTCATGGGTAGTACCTTTAACAGTGCTTCTTGCCAAGGCATTCCTTCACATACTCTTAGCACAATCTCAAATACTGTAATTAAAAAATATAGATATTATTATTAACTTCAAAACTCTAATATTATTATTTATTTACTTGTAAAATATGTTTACCATGATCAATTGTTAAGACTTTCCTAGTTTTCATATTAATGTATTTGTCTAACGGGAGTTGAGCATGTCTTATGCCTTGTTCTTCAGCTATTTTATGACAAAGGCCCTGAAAATTGAAATAGATATCATTATTAAGTCATTGTGAAATATGGATATTAAGTACATATTTTTTAGATATTCACTTTATTGTACATTTATATGACTACAGTGCTTAAATATCTTCTAACATAAAACACAAATTTTATACTGCATTCAGTGGGTATATTGCACGGCACTGTATGTGCTGTAGTAAGTTTGATTCATTGAAAGGGCAAGCATTTATTGCTAAGTATTTGGTGAAACCAAAAATTTACTGTATAAAAGAAAAAAAAACATTAATGAAACTTAACAAAGTTTTAAAATTCCAATACTGTCATAATAAACTCTCTTCTTGTATACACTATTGATCGTCTTTACCTCAGGGTATATGTTACACTGCCATTTAATATTCATGATCATTATACTGCATTTTAATCTCAACATTTCGTAATTACCTTTAGCAGCTTTAGGACTTTAGCAGCACATATTTATTATATGTGGGTCTACCATCACATCTCAAAGTAATATTTTTGTCATTCTGTGACTGCCCAATACATGGCATAGAGAGGCCTCTCTATTGCACAACCCCTGTAATATAACTTTAAGATGTGGAGTCAAGCCCTACATCAGGAATAGCAAAACTTTTTGAGTGGATTTAGAACAAAGTCCTATAAAAACTGTGAGACTCATGACTACTGTAAATATGTCTTAAAAAATTGGAAATCTGAACTCACCTTGTGTTTATTGTGATCAACTAAACCACCAATGATATAAGCTGTGTTTTCTTCAAATTTTTCAATTACATTATTTGATTCACTTGTTAAGTAGACTATGTTTTCCTTAGGAAATACTTCTAGGTATGGCTCTTCATGATAATTAATCTGTAACATAATAATACTTTTTTTTGTGAGGTGTAAGATATTTTATTATTTTCTAAGAAAATATATGAAAAATTAAATTATTTATTAAACACATTTGTTTCATTGCTAATTCCAATAATATTATGAAAATATAACATAAGAATATTTTTTTTATTTTACATGTCTTAACTACCATATCTACAAAATGAATTTTGTCAACTCTTCAAAGAATTGATCAACGATGTCAAATAAGGTTATTAATATTTTCTTACGAGATCATGCAGTGTTCATATAAAGTTAAGACAAGTACCCAAATACAATAAATATCGCTACTTACATCCCAATGTTCATACCCGTTATGCCTTGACATATCACTTTTAGATTTTTCTCCTAGACTAGTAATGTGGAACTGCACTGGTGTTTCCGATCTCCTGTTTATAGAATAACATCGGAGTATTTGTTTTATTACTTTAAACCTATCCTTCTCCATCATTAAATGATCAAAACTAAGATCTATTACTATTGCAGTACTTCTTTTCGGTCTTTCCAATTTCATTTTCTTTAGTGCTTTTCTGTTCGGCCCTAGGTCAATATTTGCTTCTTTTGCCTCTCTCCGCCTCTCCTTTGCTCTTGCTTTTTCTGTAGCTCGTTTCTCCGCCTTCCTATTTTCCCATTTCACTTTTTTTAACCACTTACGCATTTGATTTTTTGTAAATGGTCTTGGGATCTCATTGCCATCATCATCTTTTAAACCAGAATCTATTGTTATGTCGAATAGGGAAAATTGTGGAAAATCTCTTTCGTCATATTCGTTGCTTTTAGTAGCACAATCTTTAGAAGTGGTATCATTTGAATTATTCATTGCAAAGCCCGTTTTTATTAGATATTGGGAACTAGATTTCAAGTTAAATTATACCTGTCCAATACACTTATTATATACGTGTATTAAAATAAAATTACTATTTAAACATCACTATAATTTGTAACAAATTATTCTGAAAGTCACAAATAACAGAAATGTTAATAAATCCAATTCTTACTGGATTACAATAATAAAATATTGCTTTTAACTTAAATTTTAGGTTATACTTGTTGTCAAAGTCATTGTGCCTGCTTGTCAGTTGTCGAACAACTAAACGTATCAGGATTTATCAAAGACAGTATACTCTAGGATTTATTCATCCTAATTTAATCCTAAAGCACTAAAATTATAAAACAGTCTTCTAAAAGTATTTTACTTACATAATAACAGGCTATAAAAGTTTTAAAATGAAAATTTAAATATAAGAACAATAATTTCACGAAATAAAGAGCATTTTTACGCAACCATAATTGTGGTTTTTGTCTCCGTGCAAATAAGGCATCAAGAAACTTTGCAGGAAAATTATGGTTCTACAGACAATTCGATCGATCTTCAATTGGGAAATCCAAAGTAAACAACAAATCCCGCACGAGAGTCTTATGCCACCTCCACACGTAGGCGGATGCGTCTGCAGACGTCGGCGGACGCATCCGCAGATGAATCTCTGCGAGCCGTCCACACATACGTAGATCGATCAGTCTGTGTTGGTTCTCGTCAGATGCAACACGTATGCACGCAAAATGGATATGGTGACCTTACCTGCTGCAGCTATTTGTTTATTTAGGACCTACAGTAAACTCAACTCAATTTGTTAACTACCTACAGTTAAATAAAATGAATGATTCTTGTTCTTACAAAATGTTTATTTTTGTGGTATTTATTATAAGATTCCACAGGAAATTTTCAGCTTGATACATCTCCAGGAATTTGAATGACGAGAAAGAAAGGCAATGCAAAAAAAAACGGTTAATGTAACGCGTGCACTCTCATTCGCTTCCCGATGAACACTGATGCGTCGCCAGACGTGTGGCTGTGGACTGACCACTCACTCGCGCCAGATCCCTTTGATCTGTGCCACAAAAAACGACAAACAACGGATATGTGCCGGACGCCTCTGCCGACGTCAAATAACTACCGCAGACGAGCGAGTCACCCCCTCTACACGTCGGCGGACGCGTCCGCCGATGCCATCTGCAAATGCATCCGCCTGCGTGTAGAGGCGGCGTTAGTCATATCAGACAAACATACTTATAAACAACAATAATCAAAATATTAATTTAATTTTGTCCACCAATAACTTGCTACAAACAAATGCTAATATGAAAAGTAATTGGTAGTCTTCTAAGGTTTAGACAGTACAGTGGAAATAAGTACCTAAAATAAAGTAAGCATTATTGAAACTTTAAAAATTATATATAAAAGTTTAAGTAACCTTTTTAACCTCCGCGATAGGAGAACACAAGATAATAAATAGACTTACTCTCGTTTACCTACTCATTTATTTATAATTCCTATCTCAGACGGAGCGTTGTCTTGTGATAATGTCTTCTGTAAGTATCTTGTTTACTATTTTTATTGTACGGGGCATAGAATATTTTACAAGCGAATTTGATAATTTCTTATTTTCTAAAACTTCTTTCGAGCCCTTAAAAATAATGAAGATCTCTAAGCATAATCAATGTTTTAATAAAATGTATCGAGTATTGAAATTAAATTGTAGGATAGGTATCAACTTTGGGGGGGATGCTTCGAAGAGGAACCCTCGGCAGTGTTACGAAGATTAAATGACTCCTTAGCAGTTGATTCTCGATTATTTCATGAAGACATACAAGGAAGCCTTGGTTGGGCTGAAGAGCTACATCAGAGCGGACACCTTAATGCTCAGGATTATAAGGAAATAAAGGATGGGCTTAATAAGGTAAGCTTAAACCGTGTGCTTCATATTTGTGACTGTAGTGAAATAAGTATAATTAAAAATTTAAAAATTAAAGTATGTTCTCTATATATATCTAATTTCGAAATTAGATAGAATAATAGCATAGAGTGTAAGCACATCTACATCATGTATTTTTGCAAACGTCTTGCTCATTTCAAATCGAACCGGTAGTAGGTACTTATTTACGTACTTAGGTAACATCAATGAGAGTAGAAAAATAGAAAACTCTATGATGTTAATAAATCAGGTTAAATCTCTTAAATTGCTAATAATACAAGTAGTAAAAAACTTATATTAAGAACATTTCCAGGTCGAAACGGATGTAGAAAAGGAGATGAAAGATAATGGTCGTTTAAATGATCCTGAGGAAGATATCCACTCGGTGGTTGAGCGTCGTTTGTTTAAGTATGCTGGTGACGCCGCGCTTCGGCTTCACACAGCTCGCAGTCGAAACGACCAGTCCGCTACCGATACAAGATTGTGGATGCTGGGTGCCTTGCCCAGGTTACATTACGCAATTAAGGAGCTGATAACGGTATAACTTTTTATTAAAACTCCACATTTTAAGATTAGTGCCTAATAGTGTACGCCAGCTTACTAAAATCCTTGACTAACCTTTTTTTGCCAGGTTTTGGTAAACCGAGCTAGCAACGAAATAGATGTGATTGCGCCAGGGTATACTCATCTGCAGCGCGCTCAACCAATACGGTGGAGTCATTTCCTCTTGAGGTATGTAATTAAACTACTTAGGTAATCGTATGCACACTTCTTGGCAATATCTTAGCTACAATCCCTAAAGTACCTACTTCGTATTTCAGTCATGCTTGGGCACTTGTCGATGATGTGACCAGACTGGAAGAACAGAAGACCCGACTTAATCGTTGCCCATTAGGAAGCGGTGCTATCGCAGGCTGTGCTCTTGCCATTGACAGAATTAGACTGGCCAGAAACCTGGGCTTTGAAGATGCTACTCCTAACTCTATCTTTGCCGTTGGTTCCAGGGATCATTTGGGTAGGCATGAAACACAGACTTAACCATGTAACACAAACGTTACTTAGAAACATTAAACTAACTATAGAAGTTTTTGTTTGATCGTTTAACCTTCGAAGTTTATTATCTTTACAGTGGAGTTTTTCAATTGGGCATCATTGTGTGGCGTGCATTTGAGCAGAATAGCAGAAGACCTCATAATATACAGCACTCAAGAGTTCAACATAGTACGCTTTTCTGATCAATTCTCTACTGGATCCAGCTTGATGCCTCAAAAGCGTAACCCGGACGGCTTGGAGCTTATCCGAGGTGCCGCAGGCCTCTTACTCGGGGATGCTTTGTCCTTCAGCTGCGTATTGAAAGGACTACCAAGCACATACAACAAAGATCTCCAATCAGACAAAGAGCTTCTGTTTAGATCTTACGATAGACTGATGGACTGTTTGACAGTTGCTATAGGTACCATCAGAACTATGGAAGTAAGTAAACTCTCTTGTGATTATTATTATTTTCTTGCCGAAAACGTCCCTTCGTCGGTAAAAGGCCTTCTTACTTTTCTTCCACTTGTCTCTCTTATGCCGAGAATGACCAGCTTGGTAATTATAAAGCTTGGATCTGCCTCGCTGTAGTCAACGTATAAAATATAATTAAATATGACCCATCCATTCATTTCTACAGGTTAACTCTGAGAGGGCTTTGAGTTCTCTCGACCCTGGTATGCTGGCAACAGACTTGGCCCATGCTCTGGTCCGCCGCGGGATTCCCTTCCGAAGAGCACATCACTTTGTGGGCTCTGTCCTGCGCCGCGCTACTGCACTTAATGTTACCCTCAAGGAGTTACCTTACGAAGAATATTATAATATTTGGTAAGTTTTTAGGTACTTATTTATAAATAATTGGAAGTTAGTTAATAAAGGCGACGCTGGAGAGCGAACGAATTTACTTTCTGGAATTTATATTACTTTTTTAAGAAATCTTCACTGGTTCTTATAGTACATACCTAAACGTGTTTTAAATCTTCTAAAATCTTTTAACAGTCCCGAATTCGGATCAAAGGATGAACTCGAAGCTATCTTCTCCTGGGACACAAGTGTGGAGCAATACACTAGTTTGGGAGGCACCGCGAAGTCAGCAGTACTCCATCAAATAAGTACGCTGCGCAAATGGCTTGAAAACCAACAGTGGCTATGCAAGCACTAACCCTTATGAAGTATGGTAAAAAAATAATAAAATGTGCTCTTTTCGTTTTTTTTTTTGTTTTCTTGTGTCCATTTTATAAAACCCTCGTCTCACGGTGTACGAAATTGATCTCCTCCAAAAGGGTCGACCGATTCTCATAAAATTTCGTGTGCGTAAAAGCTTGAGGACTGAGAATCGGACAACATCTATGTATTTTCATACCCCCAAGAGCATTTTTTTTTTCATTCGTATAATTGTACAGTTTTTTTTCGCATTATGGCAAAACAAAGTTTGCTGGGACAGCTAGTATACTACTGTATACCTACAGCATGTTTGTGTTCTCTAAAGGTAACTTAATTAAACAAGCCGATCGACCGAACCCAGTTTAATCGCGTCATAAACCTAGAAGTTGAAATATATCTTCTTCAAAAATGGGAAACTATTTCGGCACCTACGTCAGATGATATCAATCTAATCGGAACACGTACGTAAAAGTAAACAGCAAGGGAACCAATTAGGATACGGCGATTGTTCTTCTCTATGATAGGTCGTTTAGTCTTGATTAAATGCCTAATGTTCTTACGAATAGTTCGATTTCCCTTTTATACTTAGTCACATAATTATAAGAATTATACCGGTAAACTGGGTTAACTGGACAGAAATCTTTGGATTAAGGTATTGATCACCAACAAAATACTTAACAGTTTAACCTAAATAAGGCTACGAAATAAATTTTCAAATATTATATATAAGAATTTAAACTACTCGGTAGCTATAGTACAGTGGCAGACAAGGAAAACAAAATATAAATCTATGAACGCTAATAAATTACATGCCAATATCGTTAATAGATAAGTAAAAATAAAAGTATGACGTAAGTTAAGTTGACAAGTACACGGACAACGAAGGGTTGTAAGGGTTGCGGAGTGCCGCCACCGCCAGCTGTCCCGCGCACCGTCCGTGGGCCGTCGCACCGCTTCCGCCCGATTGCGCGCCCTGCGAGAAAAACAACGAGGCTTCACCCCCCGGCCGCCCACCATGCTTTCCCATTTAACCGCCGCCGCTACACTCCACCATTACCATTCAGAGAGCCGAACGGGCACCATAATATTTGCACCTATCGTGCACTCGGGCTTATCCATACTTTTCTTACGTGAAAGTGTGTGTTCAAAATCAAATTTTATTTTATTTATTTAAAACTTTTGAACTATACGGTGAGTAGTGACTTTTTGTCCTTGTTTTTAATATAAAAAAAAATAGTCCTACAGAAAATATATAAGGAAAATAAATATCCTGATCGTTATATCAAAATACTTAATAAGATAGCGGCGCCCTAAGCGGCAGCACTTATATGAGGTGCTCTAAATTTGTGAGTGTAATAATATTGGTAATAAACGAAGCGAGCTTACCAGATAGTGATAAGGTAAACCAGCGATATCAATTTTAGCTTAAGGTACCGCTGGTGGTGATCGATGTATAGGGATCAGTCTTAAAAGAAAATATGTATCTTTGCAAAATTGTGTTTATTTATATCAATAGCTAAGTAGGTGAGGAGACCTTTTAATAAATTCAGGCAATACCAAATAATGGTTTTACTTCTGTGATAGTGGATACAAAATTATTGTAATTTTTTAGTTACTCACCATGGCGGTTTTCCTTCGTCGTGCACTCTTGCTGCTGATGGCGCTGGTTCTTGTTCCTGAGATATCGGCCAGCAATTATAAGGAGGAGCCTGAAGTTGGATTGTACGGAGAAGACGTACCGGACTCCTACGAAACAAATGAAAGGGTAAAAAAAAATATTATTAGATTCTATACCTACTCTTTTATGATTCATTTCTTGTATTTTTCAAATAATTGTAAAGTAAATGTATTCTATTATTTACACTTTGTTTTAAGTAGCAGCAGCAGTTTGTGATTTACCTACGTACCTATTAGGTAGATTATGACGAGTTTCAATGTTGACGCTCATTGATATCGCAAATTGACTTGCGTGAAGGGATATTTAATGTGTAGGTAACGTGCCTCTATCTAACAAAAAAATGGACTTGGCAACCTTTTTTAGGCATCCAACGCACCAAAACCAGCCGTAGCCACCTTGCACATTCCCAACATAACTGCCATACTTCTACCGAAATACATAAACATATTGGTGTGCTTATTTGACCTACTCGACAAGAAATCGAGTCGAAATCGAGTTATATTATTTACGATTATATATCATTTATATCAATGCAATTATGTATAAACATCAGCTGACCAAAACGTGTGAAGTGCTTTGTTGTGTGCAGTCGATTTCATTAACATAATAAGTCAATAATTCAAACTCTAGTGAAATGCTCTTGTCAAAAGACTTTTTTTAACATGGTCTCGGCACATTTCTTGCGCGCGGGCTTTGACTGCTTTACCAGACTTATTGACGTACCTATACAAGCCTCCAACCAGGGCCCCAATTCTGCTATTTACAGCGGCTGATGAATGAATGGCAGTTGGATTAAATTTGAAACTATTCCTATTCTCTTAAAATTTTTTTTAATACAATAACTGGAAATTTATTGCACTGAACGTGAGTGTTCCGTCCCGTACTGAATTTCCAATATTTGTGTTTGAAAAATGCTCAGAATAATAAGAGTAGTGCGAATTTAATGCAATTGACAGTCATTAATCGGCCACTTTACATAGCAGAATCGGGGCCCTGGCCTAAATTCAGTTAATGGCAAGTGGCAACCCCTGCGGGTTTCGGACCGAGCACAAGTTTTTGAGTGTCCGTTAAGGCTGCTCTTTCGTAAAAAGCTTGAAAAAAGCGTGCAGATGAAACAGCTTTTCGTCGGCACTTACAGAGAATTTATATCTGCAAAAAATAGTTAGTAATCTACATGATATGATACGTAAATTGGTTTAGCCATAATTTTTCTATTGGCATCACAAGTAAAAAAATCGAAAATAATTGATTGAGAAATATGTCTGATTTCTATATTAACTATTTAAAAATGCGTCCCGTATAAATACTGCATCTATATCACCCCCGCACTCGTCCAAATGAAGAAGGTCACTAGCGAGAATACAAGCCTTAAGAACAGAAAAAGAAAGCTGGATCTAAGTTTGGACTTTGTCTTTATAGCTACTTTGAGCGGGTCCGACCACCTTGAACTAAGAACGGAAGGACAACAGTTAACTTTGTACAACCTATTGACCAAAATTATGTACACACGAGAGGTTCAATAACGTATGCTTTGCTGAGGGGAAAATGCGGTCGCATATCTAAATCTAATTATGCAAATCTATAACAATATGATCATGATCTTTTAACGCTCATATCTATTTAATCCTATGGGAGATCTCGACTTTACCGTAAAACGTCATATCTACTGACGCACGTGCGACGGGATAGAATATTTAATTTTATCTCAATATTTAGTATGTATTTATAAAACGTAAGAGTACATAAACTTAGTACTCGATTTCAAATATTCTATGTTGTAACTTTGTAAGTACAGATGTTTAAGATAAAAGCTCACTATCACTGGATACGAGTTGTGTCGGGTAACGCATCAGTGGCATCATAAAACCTGTTATTAATTTTTAGCCTATCAAGTCGTTTGTACCGGTACCGAATGCATTTTTATTTGTGGCGGTCAATTTCGAAATAGATAAAATCACGGGAACGTGCAGATTAGATAATAGGGTTAACAATAGTTTGCATAACACTCTCAGGCACTCGAGAGAGGTTGGAATATTTAATTAACAAATTAATTATGCTGTTTACTCTTCATATCAAATAGTAAATTTTTTTTTTAGATATCAGATTATCGCAATAGTCATTTATGCTGCGATATAATTTGGGAATTGTATCAGCTCTTAATAGCTTGTTGGGTTACCATATTATAATACGTGTAGAATGTAGAGTAACAATAGTAAGGTTTTGTACAAGCGTAGTGTTAATTCAATATTTTATTTTCAGTTCAATCGCCAAATTCATTCAATGATCAACGCCTACAGGGATGACATGCTGAACGAACGCATGGTGATTGAAACAAACTCACTGGTAGACACGAAATACAAAGCCTGGAAACGCAACGCAGACTTAATAAACTCGCTCCTGGCCTTGCCCAAAGGCCTGAATGACGCAGGACGTTAGGCTGTGATCATAGCCTTGGCATTCTAGTTTTAAAGTCCTTAATTTCAATTTAATTTGTAATACTTGGGGTTCTGTATTTAAACAAGAAAGCATTTTCGTTTCAAAACATATAATTATTGTACCATATTTTTAATTCTACACTAATTTTACCTTCATTGAGGTTCACCACTAAAAATACGAGGTATTTACACAGTGTAACTACACAAGTATGTTGAATTATAATTTGAAACATTATGTGCATTCAACATTTGGCCGACACATACTTCAAAACGAACAAATCTTTTGCGCGTCAGACTCTAGATACATTTACATATAATAATGAAAAAATATTTTTTTTTATGTTATATTACAAATACATACATCAACAATGGCAAAGAGTTACAAGGAAATATTTAAATTTTAAGTAATTGTGTATTTGATTCATAAGTACATCAAATAACATTATATACATGAGCTTGTTGTTATCTATTATAACGTTGTTTGCAAATGTCGACTGCATGATTTAATTGCAATATATAGAATACTTATAAAAATGGCAGTTTTCTTTCATTTATAACTCTGATCATTGTCTAACATCGAATTTTGTTATTAATCCGTCACATGATGATGGTCATCTTCGTTTAGTTTTTTTTTATATTAACATTATCTGCTTCTGCCTGGGGCTTGCACGGGATTTTAGTGTTTATTCATCATAGCCTCGGTAATGGAACCTAGCTTTTTCTTCTGCAATTAAAGTACCCACAGCACGTATTGAGATAACTATTTGTCGAGCACGAAGCTAGTTCAGAACGACATTACACTAGTTAAAATGAGTGAAAAGTCTATCGGTGGTCGCGCCGGGCGGCGCGCCGTCGCTAGAACTTGAGCGAGAAGCCGGGCGCCACGTTGAGCGAGCGCTGGTGCAGCTGGAAGCCGCGCGCCTCGTCCGAGTCGGCGCGCGCGTACTGCGCGTAGGCCGCGCCGCCCGCCGGCGGCCGCGGGCTGTGCGTGCTGCGACGGTTGCCCTCCGACTTGGCGGGCCACGTCGGGAACATGGCCGGCTCGATGGCCACCGGCTGCTCCTGTACACACAGAGACCCCCGTCAGATATCAATCCACATGTAACAATGCCCATGCAATCCTACTACTATTATAAAGGCGAAAGTTTGTAAGTATGGATGTATGGATGTTTGTTACTCTTTCACGTAAAAACTACTGAATGGATTTGAATGAAACTTTACCACAATATAGCTTATACATCAGAATAACACATAGGCTACAATTTTTGAGGTTTCTAATGTGAGGTCGTAAAAAAGCACATTTTTTGCGCTTACATTGCAAACGCTGACTGAATCCTACAAGATAGATTGAAGGCAGATAGATAGATAGAAGGCAGGTATAAATTATAACTCATATCTTCTAACCACGCGGACGAAGTCGCGGGCAACAGCTAGTAATCTACATATTTTTTCATGATAATGTCATTTGAAATCGATATTTACCTTAAAGTAGGCATGCTCCAACGCTGCATCGGCCGTCACTCTTCTTGCTGGATTATATGTTAGAAATCCTTGCAGCAAAGACATGCCTGTATCAGTCAGCAGCTCGGAACCTATTCGCTGTCTAAGACCACCAGAAGGATGTTCGGCAAATGTCATTTTTTGTACTGCAGGTAATTCACTGTAACCAGGCCAAATCATTTCTGATGGTGTGCCCATATCCTGCAAAAAATAATCAATATTACACATTATTCTGTAAATAGTTGCTAGTTATGATTAAAAAGAAATGCAGAGTTCAGTACCTTAAATATTCTATTGAGTTGATCTACTTCAGATTTCCCCGGGAACAATGGATTCATAGTTATAAACTCAGCGAATATGCAGCCTACGCTCCATATATCGATAGGCGTCGAGTATTCCTTGCAGCACAAGAGTAATTCGGGCGCACGGTACCATAGTGTCACTACAATTGGTGTATATTGGCGGAGTGGGGATCCATACTCCCTGGCTAACCCAAAGTCTCCAACCTATAAAATAAATCACATGTC
The DNA here is from genome assembly GCF_003590095.1 of Trichoplusia ni. NCBI lineage: Eukaryota > Metazoa > Arthropoda > Insecta > Lepidoptera > Noctuidae > Trichoplusia > Trichoplusia ni. Next base: position 246,108 of record NC_039499.1, read on the forward strand.
AGTTCACCACATGTCCAAACAACGTTAATTTCTCAGTAGAAAGTAAATCAGCACATACAAAACTAACTTATGAAGGATTACTAAAAATAGCAACCATTTAGCATCGCAATAAAACACACAACATATATTATCTTACTTTCCATAAATGAAGGTGCGGAGGTAACTAAAACCATGAATAAAATAAGAGAGGCTTGGTCAGTCAGATCACGCTGGCGAAGCCGCCGAACGCTGGTAATGTATAGACACACAACACCCACCTTTAAAACTCCTTTGTGCGAAAGCAAAAGATTACTAGTTTTAAGATCTCTATGTAAGATCCAGTTGTCGTGTAGGTGATGAACGGCCTTTAGTAATTGAACCATTAAACACTTAACTTCTCCTGTGAAGACAAATAAGGATCATTCAGACACTTTCGGAAACAGATCGTGCACAGTTTTATTGGACTAAGGCCCGATTTTTCAATCGTCAGATAACTTTTATCTGAGGAATGAACATGGCCGTTTGACATATTTTCTATACAAAAGCTGTCAAAGGGTCAAACATATTCGTCGAATAAAAGTTATCTGGCGATTGGAAAATCGGCCCTCAATTAATTTAAATCGTTAAACAACATTTTTAACATACCCGGTAAAAATACTTGTTTCTTTCCTCTCATCGTCTCCATAAGACTCCTCAAGTCATGTTCAACATAGTCCATGACAATGAATATTTTATCCATATTGGAACCCACCACGATCTCGCGCACAGTGACTATGTTAGGATGCTGGCCCTGCAACAGCGGAACAGAATGTGCGACTTGTTAGTACGACGGCAAAGACAACCTTATTTCATAAAAATACCTTATTTACATTAACCCAATGGAGCATAACATACACTAAAAATGAAGGCTTCACAATACATACACAAAAATGGATTTGGAGAACCGGGTGAATATCAGAATCCATTTTGATATCTAGCTCCACATGAAGTACATTTGTATAGTTTAAGGAAAATTCTTATTTGAAATTACAGCGGTTATTATGTGTACGAAAATATGCAACTTTTTATAGTGTACAGGTCGCAATCCGAGCAATAAATTTACTTTATTTAATGCAAACTTTTTTGGAAAATAAAACAATACTTGATGAATATTTTTAACGGAAGATTACTATATCAATCAATTTAGCCCTTCTAGACAAAGCGGTCTCCGAAGTTGCAAAAACAATCTTCACTGGATGTTTTGTTTTGCAATATAACATATAATCGACAACACTACAATGACAAAAGATGTGTGATTTATTTTACTTTTGTGTGATAGATACATATAAACATTTTATATAGATTTTATATGTATGAACATATTTGCTACAAAACGAATAAAGACAATCCAAAATATTATTTCACTGCACATATTCCAGAAATTGTGTACTGATATGAAATTTACATGAAATTAATGTGATATTAATTATTTCATGCAATTTTCATACACGACAATGTTGTGTACATTGTGTACAATATTCACATGGAATTTTTGAAATGTTCAGAGTAATAATTTGGCAAATATGCTACAAAAATATGTACCTATAAATCTAAGCTCTTAAGGTGAGGTAATTCGTGTACATAATAATTAATACACAATATAAAAAATGGTAGACATGTAGGATTTATAATAACAAAATACGAAATATAGCCTGTAATTTATGGATCGATTGATGATAAATATAGTTTGCAAAAAGATTTAGTATCCTCTGCACAGGATACAGTGTGAACTTTTAAAATAATAAAAATGTTAATAAATATATCGTACACATATTGTGAAGTGAACATTTTTAGTCTAAAAGTGGTATTGCACGATTTTGTTGTTGAAAAGAAATTTAAACATTCTAAACATATTGATTCCAAAAATGTCAAGACAAATCCGCAATAGGTATGTTTAGCAAATCACAATATAGTAATCTCTTAAACAAATTGAATCGTTACAAAATGACTGTGGGTAAGGACAAAACCAATAGATTGTACTCCTGTCAACAGACACATGGAATAGTCTAATATTCATGATAAGTAAATTATCAATCAACGGTTTAATTAAAGTACGAAAACAAACATTGACAGTAACATGCACACATAGTATTAGTGGACGTTAAGTTGTCTACATTATTTAATTAAACCATTGATAGTAATACCCCTTATCGTGATTGAAGATAATTAAAATCACGCAACACGCGCATCACGTAATGAACACTATATTTATGAATATGTTGCTTTAACAATTGAATACAGTGTACGTGATTTTAATTTTATAAGTTTTTACGTTTTCTTACAGCTAATAAACATAGTTTACACATGAAAGAAGTAAATACGATCATGGAAGTTTTTGTAAGCAATGCATAATATAAAATATTGCTCAAGATACTTTCCACAACCATTATCTTCATAAATAAATATGAATCACTTGCCAGAAACATTTTGTAATTCCTATAAACCAATGCAGAACTTAATAAGTAAAAAATATTAATTACACATTTCATTTCCTCGCCGAAGACGTGTCGATTTACCCTACGGTGGAATGGAAGATTGTTTACGAAGTTTCCGGGTTGTGGTCGTTAAACTAAGCAGTACATATAACTAAAATGAGTTACGACTTCCACGACATCGTACAATTATGAATGTAACATGCCTTATACTGTATTCACAACAAGGGCTCGCTGTGCACGCAAAAATCTTATTTGCTTTCTGTTATTCGATAATAGTAGTTGGTAGAATTTTACGAACATCGAAAGTTACTCCGCAATAACGCATTCTAATAAACAAATCATCTTTAAAAAAACAAGCTTTACATATATATCATGTATTAATAACGTTAGTCTTGTAATTTGCACCGAAAACCAGATGTAACTGACACAAGTCTCCAGACGCTGAATCAACCTGAAATAATCCTCAAGACATCTAACGAGAAAATCATAACACATCTTACACTTAAAAAAGCAGGTCGAACATTTCTGAACGACTGCACTACAATACAATCACACGTAACTTGTGTTTTACGTTTAAACTAACTACAAAGACCAAGCATTTATTATGTTTAAAAGCAAATGCAGATGCCAAGAAGTAAAAAATCTACAAAACAGAAACTGTTTAAGGCCATAGATATCAGCTTTGATTTTAATCAAAGAGCGTATCCGAGATATTTCAGATTATCACCACCAACGACCACGCACCAGATCGGACGCTGTCGCACCTTTGAAATTACTGCGACGGAGGCATCTGTGCTATCATGGATGACCCAATACTTCTGCAGTACGTGCTGCTGTATGATCGTTAATGATGAGGTATAAGATCTAAAACCAACATGAGTGTAATTAGTCTTAATAGAGTGAATGTGTTATGTGCAACCCAGCAACGAATAATAGAATTTAGGCGATTATATTAAATTACGGTTATTATTTTTTTGGTTCATTAGCTGTAAAACCCACGGTTGAACCAAAACAAAAGCTTGCCTTCTAACAGTCTGATACTAGAAAAGGTTATTTCAGCTAAGTTATGTTTCAAGTTCAGCACGTGGCCACTTAGCAAGATTTCGATGTTGAACCCATCTGCAGTGGAACTTCGCTCTTGGATTTTCCTGGATTGCGGTTGAAAAAATATTTGACGATAAGCTAGGATGTAAATACTGCCATGTTTGGGAGGATGCCAACCTGGTAATATTTCCAAAAAATATTGAAAACACACATTTATCATTTTACGAGGACGCATTTCAGTACTCTTTTACTTTGATTAAATTAATATCCATTAAAGCGTCTTCATAAAATATAGAAATACGCAAAAAATACATGGTTTACGGTATTTTCTACTATAAACCATGTGCATGCTAACTACGTTCCTTAACTTTTACTTACATAGAGATAAACAAGCTAGAAGTAAATTTCTTGTAATAATATTATATTGATTTATTATCAAAATGTGGTTTGGTATGTAGTTAATTTAAAATCACCACAATTTAACGATTTCCTCAGCTGTTCGTCAAATATTTTATGTACCGATTATCCAGTTTCAGTAAAGTTTTCAGCCAAATTTCAAGCATATTAAAGTAGTAATAATTTAACTTGTAAAAGGTCGGACTTCTCCCAAATAATTGAAATTTGTCAGCTTGAAAGCCGACTGAAATCTGAGCATATAAATATGTGGCCGTAAGCTGTCTCATAACTATAATTAACGTACAAATGCACTAGCATAACACTTTTTTATATTATATCAGTGTATTTGCTTAAGTTAAAACTACCTACCTTTTTGTAAGTAAGCTTGTTACATTATTAACATATATACAAATTAAAAAAAGAAGTGTAAAGGTTCCGGAATCGATAAATCCGTTTGACTGCAACATGTTGATTTTGTTTTTGACTCGAACATTAATCATATTATTGTTGCATTAAACTATTTTGTTTGAGTCAAATCAAAATTTACGTGTATGAGTCAAACATCTTGACGAACTCAAAACTCTGAGGCTAAGCCCATGACGCATAATGGTTGATTTTTACAGGACTATTTTAAAATAACGACCATTATGCGTAAATTTCGCTATAAACTTTGATAGTCAGAAAAGGCAGAATTAATCGCTTTTACTATTTATTTTTAGTATTAGTTGAATAACCGAATCTTTCTACAAACAGGTTAAAAAACAGAATATGATTGACACTGGATGGTTCGAGCAAGATATACTGGCGAATTGTATCATAACAAAAGCCTTCTTATTGTTTATAGTTTTATACAGTTTTGTAGAATTATTGTTAAACAATATGTATTTACAATTATTTAACTCATCAATAAACAAACACACTAGCTGTTTGTATTTTGGCAACAAAAATCTTTATAATGTGTAAGCATTATATTAAAACAAAACAATCTATACTCACCAACTGCAAACAATAACTATTTTTGACAAAATGAGAAATTTACATATCATGCTTTTTGTCCTCAAAATAAGAGTTCCAATAAGATCAATTCACCCTTTTCTGACTGTTCAAAATAAATAATGATACGGATTATGCTGGAAACCTGGACGTTCTAATGCGAAGGTAAAGCACGCCTTACTAATTAATAAAAGACTTTCGTTAAACATTATCGTAAAGAAAAGTGCGTTATCTATGTCATACCACATCGTTATACTCTCCTTCACTTACAGTAGTGTCCCCTAACTTTACCTCTGTTACTGGTTTCTGGTAGACAAAGCCGAGGCGATTATCTTGATGATCATAATATGTACTTGCATCGTTATCTTAATGTAACCTTCGATGTTCGTATTCTAAGCATTGTATATTGGAAATTACTTTTGTCGAGCATCAAATTTGCAGATGTAGAACGCAACAAGAAGAAAGCATTGAAGGGTTTTCCCCCTGGAATAAATTCCTAAGATACTTAGGCCCGCCCGTGTATCGAAGTTGTTAACCCTTGCAATTGGGTCACACCTCTAGCACAACCCTCTTGCAGGTAAGAGGTGCCGGGCCTGTTGGAATAAAATACAAGGCATTAATGACATGAATTCAACACAGGAGCCATCGAGTGCTTCACAGCTCGCGGCTCAATCGCTAGCACATATTAAAGAGTAAAAATATTTAAAAGAAATACCTTTTAAAAAAGAGCAGTGATGCATTGTGATGGCTCAAGTGAGCTTACAGTATAAAGAATAAAAATGTGATCCTACCTTCAATAATGTGTTAATCTCTCTCAGAGATGTGATGGGGAATCCTTCCTTCTCCTTTTCCATTTTGAGTCGTTTTAGAGCAACAATTTCGTCAGTGGTTTTATCACGTGCTCTGTAAACCACTCCATATGCGCCTTCTTCTATTCTATTTAGACATTGAAACTCCTCAACTGACCGACAACCCTATAAATACGATTAATACACCATTAATACCTTATCCATAAAATGATATGATATGGCCGATACATCATCTTTAATTAGCATTTTACATTGCTAAGTGTGAGACCTGAACATAATACCCATCTCTAACTAGACTTGTAATACTTGGTTTTGCAAAAGTATGAAGTCTGTTTAATATATTCTGATGAGCCAAGCATTTATAGTCTAGGTTTATAAGAATGTCTCTCCTCCAGTCACCTGAAAAGTAATTTTGCTTTTCTTTTTGGAATAAAGCATTTATATTAAAATAACAGTTTTTTTTTTTCTTTTGATTATTGTCCAAGCATGAGATTCTGATGATGATTAAAGTGAGTTCTGGAAGTTATGAAATGTTTACTAGATAATAGGTAACAATTAGAAATGTTTTACCTGTAGTGCAGGGAAGTAAGGTGGCAGGGCATTAATAGCTTCCTCTCTCTGTCTTGTTTCCTCATCATCTTCATTAGGTTTAATTTCTTCCTCAGCAGGCTTTCCATTTTCACCAGGAGGGGGAGGTGAGAACGAATGGGATCTGCTTCTGCTCTTAGATCTGGATAATGACCTGAAACTTAAAATTAAATTAATGTAGTGTTGGTAGGCTTGATAAATAATGACAAAGAATTAAAGTACAGCAAAATAATTTGTTTAATTACCTGTGTGAGCCATGAGATGATGGTAGAGAGTCATGCTTGGACTTGGGGCTTGGTGATTTTGACTTTGATTTGGATGGTGGTCTTGTCTTCTCGTTAATTCGTTCTTTTTCCTTGTCTTCTTTCTCAGCCTTTTCATCATCCTTATTTTCTTCATCCTCTTCTGATTTAGAGTCTGCTGCTGAGTCCGATTCAGTGCTTGAGCTGTCATCATCAGTTTCACTGTTTGTGTGCTCACCTGAAATAAATATAATTTATAAAGTCTAACTGAAACCTTTAATTTTATATAATGACAAGATCTTATTAGAGAAAAAGTGACTACTATGCTGTAAGTAGGGCCTTAAGGGTAATCCAACAATGTAACCAAACTGCGTACCTTCTTCATGCTCTGAATGTGGTGATTCACTCTTCATTTCTACATCACTAGAATCTGATACGGTAACCACAGAATCGCCATAGTTAGGTGAATTACTTGTCTTGGTTTTCTTAGTGGCTGCATCATCAGGTGAAACAGAACGTTTTTTGCCGCGTCTTCGGTGCTCTTGTCTCCTGGCTTCCAATTCTGTGCGCGATTCATGTTTTCTTTTTTCCCTTTCTTTATCTTAAACAAAGTTTTTTATCTTTATTTAACTATTTTAACAATTCATACAGTTGCCATTAAATTAATTCATGAAATTTTTAGTAATATGCATTAATATCATGACTAAACAAAAAAATAAAAACTATTGCATCCTTACCGGCAAACAAAACTTTGTTCTTCCTATGCTCTTGATGTTTATCTAGTGATGAATGACGAGAAGAAGGTTTACTTTCCTTTTCATAATAATCAGAACCTTTCTTGACATCTTGACCTTGTAATTCTTTTGATATTCTTTTATTCAATAATCTTGTTCTTAAGTCTTCTAATTCCTTATCTCCAGATGTCCTGTCTCTATTTTCTTTTTCATTATTATGATTTGTGTGGCCTTCTTCAGCCAACAATCTTAATCTGGACTCTATTCTTTCATTGTGTTTCCGTTCAGCCTCTGAATATTTGTATTGTCTATCGCGATTTAGATACATGTCTCGTTGCTGTTCATTTTTGTCCTTGTACATTTCCTTTTCTTTATAGACATCTCTAGATCTAGTGGCATCTCTAAAAGAAGGATCTCTGTACATGTCTCTCTCCCTGTATAAATGTTCCCTTTCTCTGTAAGGGTCCTTTTCTCTATAGACTTCTTTTTCTTTGTACATTTCTTTTTCTCTCTCACGGTAAAATTCTTTTTCCCTCATATCTTTAGTATCTCTGTAAACCTCTTTGCCCTCTCTGTACATTTCTTTATCTCTATTATAAGCTTCTTTTTCTCGGTATGCCTCCTTGTCCCTAAATGTTTCTTTATTATCTCTATATAGTTCTTTCTCTCTATAATATGGTTTTTCCCTATAGTAGTCTTTGGCCGTATCCTCACGATCAGAATTCTTAGTAATCTCTCGTTTAGTTTTGTCAGACTTATCTCGTTCCCTGTTGAAAAAGGTTTATGATTGATCTATAACATTCCCAATGTCAGTAGGATGACAGACCTTAAAGCACATAATATAAGATATATAAAATGTTATAAGAATAGGAACCTAAGAAAATAAGTTTAATGTTTGATGCACAATTTAAAGACAATTACTTTAATGTATTTAGCAAATGTTATACAGTTTAGCAAAACTCAAACTCTGCTTTAAATCGGCTTCAACAGATTTAAGAAAAACTATACAGTCACATGCAAATATTTAAAAGCTATACAATTATTTATTATGCTATTATACAGAATCTAAATAACAATTCAGAAGCACTTTGGCAATAATAATCGATATAAGAAAATATTGTTTAGTATGTACTATAAATAAAGTAAAGTTACCTGTACAGATGTTTCTTTTCTTTCCTGACAGTATCTTTATATCTATCTTTTGCAGTCCGCTTATGGCCTCTTTTATCTCGATGTGAAGTACGAATCACTGCTTGAGGAGGCTTTATTATCAAGGAATCAGCATTGTCTCGATCTTCATCAGATAAACTATAAATCACCATAAGTATATTTTAGAAAAAACTATAAGAATACCAAATTATAACGAATTATAGAGGATTTGAAAACCTAAAGACATAGCAACATAATTTTATGTTACCATTTCACCTATATAACCTTAACATCATAGGTTATTTAAGCTGTTGAAAATAACAGGACAAAACAAATTACAGAAAAATTGACTCATGCAACGCGTTCGTATACGCTTTGGCCCAACTTGTAAACGGGCAGCTGAAAAGCAAAGAAAATGAATTCTTTGACTAAAACGTTGAGTAATTAATCGTTTATCAATCGTGCAACCGATGATCGAACCCAAAATTTCTACTTGGTTTAAACGAAAGTAACATGTGAACATGTGAACTGCGTTTACATGAAAATGTAAGAAATATGTAACGAAACAACGCAATCAAAGCAGTGTAGTAGTTCCGGATTACTTTGTTAGAATTATGACATGATACGTTAATAAAATCTTTCAGAAAGCTAATAACGTTTGTCAATAAAACTGTTGGTAACAATAGTCGCATAAAATAACATACCTGAAGTCCATTTCGTCATGAACTGGGCTACGCGCTAATTCCCCATCCTCACTCTGATCATCTTCGTAATTACTCATGATCGAACTTTGCTAAGTAATCCTAAAGAGTAAACCAACACACGGGAATCGAAACTGTAACCACGAACCACTATGACTAAATACAACAAGTAAATAAGTTCCAAGAGTAAAATTTTATACGGAAAATACAATTTCTTTGTACCACGAACGTAAAATTCTTTACACACTCACGCTCGAAAGTAACGCCATTTTGTTTAGTAGAATTGTTTTTTTTTAAAGATAGAATATTTTACTCTATGGCGTTACATTTAGTCTTAGATACTAAATCTATGCATTTAGTATTATGGCCTTTTCCTTGGATTTTTTCAATCTTAAACTCTGTTTCGGGTTTCGATCTCAGGTTTAAATGATATTTCCATATATTTCGTAAGCGAAAATAAAACTATATAATGATGGCATAGTAAGCTCGTAGCTGAGAGATGACCTACAACAATTAAGGTGCGGCCTCATGGAGTCGCTCGTCGCTCGTTTTCACCGAGAAATATGGTCACGTTACCCCAATATAAATTTCCCGCGACTCGAAATTTTGCTGATCAGGACGCGACCCTGTGTTGATGAGTTCCTAACCTCATTCGTACCCCGTCGCAGTGATACAAATAAAAGCAATAGGATTGTATAAAAATAACGATAAAATAGAGTTTTTTTTTAGATTTTTTCGATTCCATTATTTACGCGAATTAATTTAAAGACCTTTGCAGCACCACTTTTATATCGACTTGTCTCGCCGCTTACTCTCGATCGTTTTTCTTTTCACTCCTCAATTCTTTAGTGTATTAAATATCTATGATCCTTTCCCAGCGACAAATTTCAGCATTTTGAGCTTTATCGCTACATATCACGATTATCACGAGACCAGATTTGTCGCTGCAACTGAGCCACGAGTGACTCCAAGAGGCTGCACCTTTTGGGTTATTGCGGTTAAGCACCCTCTTTTGCGTTGCGTTAGCTGTCTGACGATATATGTTTTAACATTGAATTAAAAAGTTTCCCAATTATATTAACGGAAAAGTAAATTACTCTGCTGAGTTCAAGTCGGCGGCACTGTGTGCATGGTATATGGATGACTGCGATTTTTAAATTATTTCTGATGATCGAACCAGGTTGGATAAAAATAATAATTTCGGGAATATTATGAATCTACAAGGGAGAAGATTTAATTAAATACTATTTGTAAACAGCAATCTTTATTTGTCATTAATTAATTCATTTTTTTATTTAATAAATATTACTGTAAATGATGAATATTTCCCTACTATAATTCATAATCTTTTCACTTGTTTGATTAATAAATGAGGAAAAAGGTAATATAATTTAAAAGAACTATAACAACCTGTTTAGTAAATAGTCAGTCAAAATATATTTATAGTCGATTTCACAGGTGGTGTAATACAATAACTTTCTTTTGTTCTCAGCTTCAAGTTCAAACTGACTTACTGACAATACTTGTCATGTCACAAATACAACGAATAGGAATATAAATAAATCATGTTTACATAAAATTGTGACTGCTTAAATGTTTTTGTGTTAAAATAATTATAAAAAAATTGAAATTTTTAATGATCTAATTACGGTGTGAAGTTATAATGGTAAGGAATGTCCTATCTTATTTATTTAGTAATGAAGTTATGTAGAGTCAGGTAAATAAGAATCTTAATTAATTTGTTATGGATACCCTTGAACTATGATGATTCTTGAATGGCATAGAATTTCATATTTCAAGTAGGACTGTTTGCTGCTATCTAACGTAAATATATCGTGAAAACGTTACAATAATATTACTATGACAGGTTGTTCAGATGGGATGTATACAATAAAAGTGTTAGTGCTATAGATCTATGACAAATTCTCTTAATCAACGACTGTGGTATGATTCATATATTGGTGCTCCTACTCTCAGAATAACAATAAAAGATAACATTAACATCATAAATGGTTTTACATGTGTAGTCCCTGAAGGGTTTATAACTATTCATCACCAGAGCCTATGGCAAATTTTGTGAAGTTAAAACAGTGATAAGAGAAAATATTAGAAGTTATTGCTCAATTGCTAAGCATTTGTACTTTTCATATAAATGTTTGAGTAGGGTCCTGTGTTTTATTGACCTTTAAACTTGTTATACTATAAGTAATTAGGTTACTCTTCAAATCATGGACATGAAACTTCATCCTACATCCTGTAAGAAATATAATACATTTATTATTTATATTACTAATATTATGTATTCAGATCATTGTGTCTATTTTTGCAAAAATGCTATTAACTTTCTAAGTTATGATTTTTTTAGCTAGCATTCATTAAAAAACTGTAAGTTGAAAGTATAACTGGATATTACACAAGTCATTATGAGCATTTATTTTTGTAATAGTCTGGAAAACATTTACAGTTTCAATGCTAATTGGTGTAACTATGTGTGATGAATGTTTTGTATACTAAATTACTTAAGTCAATCTAGCGTTCATCTTATTGATTTAATTTAATCTAGCCTTCAACTCAAACCTACAGTAATAAAAACATTTCAATGGACAAATTTTCAGAATAGCAAAATACTGAATACAATTGCCAATGCTATAGACAATAAAGAGGAGCTGAAAAAACGGATTGAAAATGGCAAAATTATTCAGCAAGAATTGAACAACTGTGTACACAACTGCCAAAGCCGTTTTGGAGGGAAATCAGAGTTAGCAACAGAAGATGACATAAGGTATCACATATAAACTATTAAAATAAAACAGAAACAGGTTCTAACAATAAGTTTTAACTGGTGATTATTTCAGAATAGCACAACTGTGCGAAAAATGGGAGAAATTGCTTAGCCATGGCATTAGGACTAATTTGTCAAACTCTGCAATTCAAAATTTGGTTACAGCAGGTTTAAACTTCACTTTTAATATTGTTAATGTTGGTAAGATAATATTGTATAATTACAAGAGCACTTGAAAATAGATTTGCTTTAACACATGCTTAGACGACACAATATTTAAAGCATATTCTGATCATTAATATTCAGATTTATGACAGTCAGGAATTATTTTGTTGCAGGTAATTCTTTATGGAGCTATACTTGCTTACACCTAACAAAACATGAAAAAGAAAGATTTAAGATTCTTACGAATATTAATACACCACTTGGGTACTTCAGGGCATTTCTCAGAGCAGCTTTAAATGAGAGATCTCTGGACAGGTACAATTTATCCCAGTTTTATTATTAATATCATGTATAAAATTAAAGTATTAGCATTGTTAATGGTGTGTATTGTTTTAGGTATCTACAGAGCTGGGTGGCTCATGGTTTGCTTATGGAATATTATGAAGAAGGTGCTTTAGTCAGAGATGCAGAAACATCACAGTTGCTTCCAAGCTTGGCAGCAGGTAAGTTATGTTTATTCTCTGAATCATGCTTGTGTATGCTGAATGGTTGGTTCATATTTTAATGATTACTAATGTATGTCTATAAATATATATAATAGGGATAGATTTTTATTTACATATCTTTAGTTCCATTTTGTGAAATAATTGAAATATGGATACATTATTCATATCATTGTATATCAATGTTTTAGAAGTAGGTCCAGTCCAACTGAATATCAAATAGACCTACTTCATACTCAATCTACTAATGATATTGGATAAATAAATCAACATTACATTGTTTCAGGCTTATCAACTGTTCTGTTTGCGTTATCAATAGACAGACCAGAACTGAATGATTCACAGCAGGCTAATCATACAAATAAAGCTGAACATGTGATACCTTTGCCAGTACCTGTAAAGTCATCCAGCAACTTAAAACGAAAACCATTACGCCAAGTTATATCTTTCGACACTAACGAAAAGAAAACCCTTGCAGCTAGTAAAACTAAAGCTTCAGTACCCCCGGAACAAGCGGGTAATGCAACATGGAACAGTGCGCCAGCTACTTGTCTGAACTCGCCTGACCCTAAGATTGTAGCATCAAGTAGCGAACCCTCTAGTTCCGAGTACAGAAGTAGTTTCAGACACTTCTTTCCAGACAGTGTCAAATCTATCGACAGTCCTTCACAGATTTTAACGAAACTCTCAGAATGTGCAAAGGAAATATTCTCCTCTTCCAACAGTATAGATGTTAATAATGTAATTAAGGATGATGTCTCAGAATTAAGTGTTAATAATTTAAAAATATCTGAGAGTGACAGTGAGGAGGTAGCGGGAAGTATTGATGGGAGCACTTCATGTCTAGAACTATGTTTTACTGAAGACGAAAGTGCTCCCGACGATAAATCAATGAATACAGTCTTAGACAATAAGGAAAAAGAATATATGAATCTGCAAATAAGATACACTCAGTTGGAAGTAGCGAGCAAAGAAAAAATAAGTAAATTGGAAACTGTTGTATTGGATTTAAGCAAGTGAGTTATACTTGATAAATTTGTCTTAATAATTAAAAAAGAAAAAAGGTTGTGATATATAATGTCAATATTACCCTATTTACAGAGAAAATGATAGATTAAAGGAACAATTACGTAACTACATGTCCGCCGTAGAACTAGGAAAAGCTTTAAAAGGAGATAACGGCGATAGTTCAGAAGTAGATCAGTATGAAAGGAAACTGGTACAGGTAAGCATCAATAAAACTGAATTTCTTGTAAAAATCATACCAAACAGCTAGTTCAATATGGAAACTGTTACTTTTTGTAAACAAGTGTATCACAACTTCTTATTTTTTTTCACTCACTTAAAACTGTGTTTATTAGACGTGGAACATAAGACAAGCCGCATATTTAAAATGCACATAAAATATTGGTCAAATATCATGAATAAATAATTATTTGCGGCGATCGCTATATTTATTTATTTATTTATTTAATCTTTTACGTACAATTGTGGTACATAAGGCGGACTTAATGCCGCGAGGCATTATCTACCAGTCAACCTTTGGGTATAATAAAAAACAGTTGGAATTAATAAAAATAAAATAGCTTAGTATAAAATTATAGATAATCATTCAAACTTTGCAGGTTGCTGAGATGCATGCAGAACTTATGGAGTTTAATCAGCATTTACAACAACGACTGCAAGAGTACGAGAGTATATCCGCGTTGGAAGTACTAGATTATCCCGAGTCCAATGTAAAGGCGCATATTCCCAGTGCATTCCTGGTTGGAAAGAAAACACATTCATACCATGTTTACCAGGTACGTAACGATTGATGGGCTACTCGAATTTGAGTACTCACCAACGCAGCTAATTTTACCTCTGAAACTATTATTTAACAAAATTAAAATGATAACAATTATTAAGAGACCATATAATTCCACAAATTAAATAGTATCATATTATATTAAATATTTTCAGATATTTCTTAAGATAGGGTCAGAAGAATGGAATGTATATCACAGATATGCCAAGTTCCATGAGCTGCATACGCAACTAAAAAAATGTCACCCTGACATAGCTACTTATAAATTTCCGCCCAAAAAAACGTTGCGAAAGCGTGTAAGTACCCTTATAAATCAAATTATGATATTTATAATGACAAGTTTAATTATCTGGCATCATAATTACTTTGGTCGAATGCGCTAATCTAGAGCTAGATAATCCAATTACTGACACAGGCTATTAAACTTTTTCATACAATGCGGTTACAACCACGGGGGTCATCTAAGCTATTCGATTTACAGGTAGTGATGGTATTCTTTATTTTGGTTGACTAAAACAATGTATTTTAAAGGACGCTCATTTGGTGGAACAACGTCGCGTGGCTCTACAAGCATATCTGCGCCACATCTTACTCGTCTTGCCCGAGCTTAGAATCTGCACCAACCGCGCACAACTCATCACCTTGTTACCTTTCTTTGGGTATGTTTAAACTGAGTTACTACTGGTTTTCTACCATTTTGCATTATTTCAATATCTTGTTTAAATTGTACATTATAATTGATGTTTGTTTTCTAATTTCAGAACGTCATCTACCATAAAGGAAAATGGTATTAATCACATCCTCGACCGTCAACAGTCGAATGATTCCGTTGCATCTTATAATGCACTATGATTACTAATGTTTCACTGCCAAAGACTATACTTTTGGCTACATATAATTGTCAAAAATAGTACATTTCATAGTTTTAAAATAGTCTATCTGATATTTTACAGAGATAGGATACCAAAAACAAACTTATTATTTTTATATCACCTTGTTGTAACGATAATAATTCTAAAGAACTAGTTTAAATTAGGCTTGTAATGTTTTCATATAAAACGAATAGAATATGCACGTGTGTATAAAATATGTAGACAAAATAAAATGTATATAATTTATTTAGATTTTGAAAGAAGAGATTTAAATTATTGATGTAATAATATCTTCCTGCAATAAACATAGTATTATTTATTATAGTTTACAATTGTACAAAATGATTTAATGTCTTGTAGATAATATATTTATTAATTTACTAAACGCACTTCTCCTTTGCTTTATAAGTTGAAATGTTATAGTTCTCTTGATAAGCAAACATGTGTTACCTATGTACGAAATATTTTATACATGTTATTGGAAAGTAGAAAATGTAATTTATCAGTAAACTACCAAGTAATCTAGATAACTTGTTTTATTATTAACCTACATGGATTTCATTGAAATACGTCTAATCGCACATGAGTTAAGCACGATTAGTGATATTTCAATACGCTACTGCAGGGGCTTCCAAATAATCTAATTTGAGGAGGACCACCAAATATGAACTACTTAAATAGCTAAGTTTTATCTAATTAATTCAAGAAAACTAGAATCAATTTGCTTTCTGAAGCAAAATCCTGTTTACTAACTTCTGCCCGCGGCTTCGCACTCGTAAATGCAAGTAGTCTTTGCAGCGATTACTAACATGCCAGCTGACGTTTCAACACATTTTAGGCTAAGTAGAATGTTGATCTATCTCGTTCAGTGCAGCCAGGCTTTGCATGGAAAACGTAATAAATTTGCCCTTTTGCCTTTCATTAGAAACTTGTAAAATGATCAATATTTTTCCACTTTATTGTGTATGTACATATATTATACACTAGCTGTTGCCCGCGACTTCGTCCGCGTGGTTAGAAGATATATCATAGGCATTTATGAACGGAGGCCTTCGAAGATGAATATTTTACCCCGTTTTTGCCACATTTCCATTGCATCTTCGCTCCTATTAGTTGCAGCGTGATGTTATATAGCCTAAAACCTTCCTCAATGAATGGTCTATTGAACACAAAAATAATTATTCAATTTGAACCAGTTCAAACAAACAAGCAATCGAAATCTTCAGCTTTATATATTAGTATATAGAAGTATAGATAAGAGGAACATATATACATATATATACCTATTAAAAAAATTGCTTGACAATCTGTCTCGTAGTTGCAGACTTAAGCATATGCTTATCTCTGCAACTACGAGACAATGTATATACATAGACAGAGAGGAGCGACGAATGTATTGACTTAACTCTTCGACGTACTAGTGCATTAGTACCTATCTCCATGTGTTAATCAAGTATGTCAGTTATCGCTTTACCGGAATTTATTCAAATTACTCTAGCCGTTTGATTGAAATTACACTCACAAACTTTTGCTATATTGCAATATTGGTGTGATATCTAAGGCGCTACAGTTGGTAGTATTGTTATTTTTATACCAAAATGCGTATTTAATAAGAGGACCGGATTGGAAAGGAATAAAATACAACTTAGCAAATAAATTCATGATTTTATTTCATAATAAATAAAAAAAATCAAGAAAACACTTTCCTGAGAATTTTCCATATATTAAAATACATGATACAAAAGATGTCAATACAAACTAAATCACTTGGTGCAAAGGCAAGCCTGTCGGTTTGGGGTTGCCCACCATTGGGCGCGTCCGAGTCGCGTGGACCTCCGGCTAGAGCTATCTATGCAACAGGCGAGTGGAAACCGAGGTTAGCCTCATTTAACTACATTTTGACAAAACAACTAATCTTAAAGATTAACAAAGACACAATGTGCTTTCCTCGTGGAATGCATCTTTGCAGGCATCTCTAATTTTGAATGCAAAATATATGTATTTGATCATGATTTTAAAATAATGTAAGTAGAGGTATATAAAAAAGCGCATTTAGTTCACTTTAAAAGTGAACGAAACGAGATAATTTAGTTTTATGTAGTACAATAAATAAAATATGATAAACATCATTTATCTAAATTAAGTGTGAAATAATTTACTACAACTTTACATCTAAACGATATAAATGTATTGCAACACACTAAGGAGCTTTGGAACCATTGAGTAATTCGGGGCTTACATAAAATTTCCGCTGTTAATTAATGTGGAACAATAAACCTAAAAATTGTGATTTATCTTTGGTTTTGTGGTTATTTATTCGGCTTTAGTTCCATAACTCCTCAAAGGATTCAGCCAGACAATGGCTACTACACCGTTGTCGAGTCTGTATGTAGCCAGCCTCACCGGGCTGTGATCCGCCGTGATTAATTTATAAGTACTTATATAAGTTACAGATCTACTGCGAAGCTGATGCGTCCTAAAGCAAATAGAGAACTTTAACCAATCCAAACATACTATGTTAAATGTCGATGTTTTCAAAGCTTTTTATTCCTCCTGTAAATACAAGTCTGACAGTGATTCAAAGTGAAGTATACCATATATTTCATTAAAAATAACTCTTAACTGTTACGGACTATATTATAAGAGCCGATATTGTAACTTAGTGACTAACATTACTACTGAGACAGTTACAAGACAGGCGCAATACAAAAGTAAAATATTTGCTAAAAAAAACATCACAGCTCACAAGCTAACGTGAAGGTGTCGCGCAGTAGTGAGACTAAGCGAAAGGTGCAATGAATGATAACCTAAGCTACGTTGCAAGACTATGTATGTGTGTTACTAATATTGTTTCATAAGCAGTAACAGTAATGTTACACTTTTATATTTAAAGTCACTGGAGCTAAATGTGATTAGTTGAAAGAGATTTTCATATTCATTGAGGAATATAAAAATCACCCACTAAACTCGAATCGCATGTCAATCTGACGCACACCGTGCCTAGTGACAGTGAACTTGCTTGTTGTAGCAAGTCGTCCAGGCACACGCACATGAAACCAATGCAAACTCACTGGGTATGAATGGATACCTGAAATGTTAATCTGAATATGTATGAACCTTCTCGTTATCACTCATGACACCTTGTGAACATATACCAAAGGCTTTCGTTTCGTTAACTAAATAAATGCTCGCATGTCGGCATATCAACGCTTATCACAATATATAAAAATATATATTAAAGAAGCTTAAACTACAACTACACATTGAAGATGCACACTGCTCTGCATTTGCCACCACACGTGGAATTGATAACACGGGCCGACAGTAACACATATTAATATACTTTTTTTTTACGTTTTTTAGTTTTTACTTTATTTGTGCGGCAGCATATGCAAGTCTGCAATTAATTCACAGCATATTCTTAAAGATAACGAGATATTGCATCTTGGAAATAATTGTTTAAAATCCATATGAGAAAGAAATGAGTGTAGTTATATCCCGCTTACTTCGACACAAATTGGTAACTGGCTCGGTATTTCTTTGTACTGAATGATTGCTCACTTCTCAGTTGGCCACATTTCTTCCTCATTAGGATTAATAATCTCAAAATTCATAGTACATTTAAATCGAGTTTAAGCATCCATAATGGGAAACTAAATTAATACTTTTTGTCATTTCATAAAAATATTTTATCTGATTTAAAAATAGCAACATCAAAAGACAATTTAAGCTTCAAGTTTGCTTAAACCGTAATACTTTTAGAACTGGTACTTTATCGAATTTATATGAAACCTGACATATTATATCGCAGAAAGCTATTAACTGTTCTAAATCCATGTGCACTTATAGACGTTAATTATAAGGTAGCCCAAATGATTAAGCCTAGGAGAATACTACCAAATATTTTTCTTTTTTTTTGTTGCACTTATTATTAGGCTTTCCATAAACACATAGTTATATAACGGTTACGATTTTAAAAGAATTATTTCCTCGCCCCTGTAAGGTACATCTATGAAGTTTCATTTAAATTCTCTATGATGTAATTGCTACCTCTTCAACTCTCATCTGGAACAAGAAAGCATTTTATTTTATGACTATAGTTACGAAGTAGATCTTAATGTAAAATTATGTAATAACGGCTTACCTCGGGCGCCAACAATAATTGATTTCCGTTTGATGTCCTGCGCAGGCGCCGGCCGGACCACGCCGGGAGCTCCACCGCCCACGAGGTGGCCACCGCCAGCGCGGATGGGTTTGGCTGTAATATCAACCATGAGAGCATTAGTAAATATTCAAAATGACAATGATCACTGTTGTTTTATTGCTTTATGTTTCCGTACCGATTTGAGCTTGCGGTCCTCGCCGAGCGAGGTTCTTAGCTCGCACAGCTTCCTTAATTCTGTCGACTTCGAATTGATATCTCTTGCGGTCACGCATAGCACCGTCCTTTGCTTCCTATAAACAGAACAGGGGATAGTTAACATCCTTTATATATGAAGTTATTGGGAAATTTTAAATTACACAAAAATATAGATAAGCATTAACAAGTCTTAAATAGACGTGTAAAATTACCTTGAGAGCAGTTTCCAATGCCTTGACGCGCTCCATAGTGGCGCGCAGACGCTTCTCAAGCTTGGGCACTTCACAACGCAGGTCTGCGTTGTCGCGCACCAGCTGCTTGTGCACCTTTGTCAGCTGTTCCAAGTTGTTCTCCAAGAATGAGATCTTTTGCTTTTGAGCTAATGAACCACCCTCTTCTTCTGCGCCTTCCTCCGAGTTGTTGGACTTCTTTATCCTTGCCTAAAAGCAGTACATAATAATATATTTGTTTTTAAATGCAAGCAAATATACAAAGTACAGTAAGACATTGTACAGGAATTTTAAAGTACTGACCTGCAAGTCCTGCACAAACAGTTTGCGCAGATTGTGCAGTGTCTGCAGCTCCTTGGCCACGGTGTCTTCCAAACCTTTGAGATCTGCGCGGGCCTGTTCACGCCGTTCGACGCTTTGACTAAACATCAAATATTCAACATTATAATGTTGTAAAACTAAGAACTGTAATGGTAGTTAATGGGCACCGGTTATTACCTGCGAATAGACGTGAGTTATCTAACTTCCGGCACGCACCCATCCATATAAATCGCCGCTCCTTGTAGTTAGGCCGAATGTTTTTTTTTTTTGAAAATGCCAACCCTCGGCAGAATGAATATGAATGGGATACGTGCGGAATAAAATGACAACTCAAAAAGTAAAAAAGCGTAAGGCGTTACAAGACCTCGCACTACGTCTACTCATACTTACATTGATTATAAATGTGTATCACATTCACATTTTGTCGCTTCTTTAAAGCAATTTAATCTAGAATAGTGAATATAAATAGGTATATTCTAACATTGCATCGATTAAATTGCTAGACCAAAGGTACGCCTGGTGTGTTTAAGTTACTAGCAAATAACCAAACAGTTGTATACTTTATCGGGGCTTGGTAAAAATTAGCACAACATTACTGGCGGTATCTTAAACACATGGAGGCGACAATCACTCTTCGGCAGTTTGAGTGCACACAGACTAGGGGAAGTGACATGGACACTAGGAACAATATGGTAAAATGCCATTAATACTAAATAGGTGATTTCGGAGTGGAATGAACAATGTCGCATGCAGTTCAAAATCATACATAAATGCAATATTTCGTGATAAATGCCTTTGGAATGGTAGTGGTTATCCTTATTATATATGCCTTAAAACAGACAGGGCAGTTATAAACCTAGTTATTACTAAATGGTTCCATATAGCCTGTTTGATAATAATAATGTAATATACCTATGTTTCATCTTATCCTAATTGTTTGTAGTATATTTGATTTAGTGTACGATCTTACATGGACAAACAAGATAAGATGCGCACTATTGTACCGAAACAGGATATTATCCATGCGAACTAGCTATAACGGTTTTCAAATTGTATAAAAAAATATTTTGATAAAAATATTACTTGCCAACTCTCTATACAAACATTCAAGATATTTACAGATATATTTACAGGAAAATATTGTTTTAAATAAAGATTTCAATTTTCTGCTTCGTTTACTTTCGCGACTTATTTGTGCAAGCATTAACATTTTCTAATTTAGTCACTAACTTATACACGTATTACAGCAGATAAGCTGTTCTAACAAACGACTAGGGGTTCATAGAGTACACTATTATTAGTGTTTAGATCTAGATAATACTTTTTAAAAAGTATATTAAACAAAGTTTATAGCTGCATAAACATGATTACCTACTAAACAACGCATTAAGGCAGTGTAATTTATAATAACGTAAAATGCTTAACTGTTAAATAAAGCTGATATTTGGTTACGTAATATTAACATCAACAACCGAAACGATCACAACGCGGTTATCCCTAACGATATTGGTTATTTCTTATAAGGTTAGGTATCGAGTATAAGATTCACATTTTGATAACAAGTTCATGCTCAATCAATACTAACGATTATAATACAACATGCTACAAGTTAGCAAATCACTACAACATACATAAATACGAATCTCTCAAGCAAAATAAACGTTACAAAATAAATTACCTAAGATTGACTAGGTATTAAATGCTTCATTGACTAGTGTAATGATTAGTCTTTAAAAGCGAAGCATCGAAAATGCATAAAAAATACGAAACTAGTCGTCTTGAATATCAAAACAACAATAAATAAAATAGCAACTGGCTTACATTGAACTATAATACTTTATGATTAGATATTTTGTACTGTTACTACAGTCAAACAATGTAAACCAGTTGTGTTAGTCATGGGTAGCGTCATTATTAATACATTAAATACATTTATGGATCTCTCACACAAATCAATTGAGCTATGGTCATCAACATTATTGTTCAGCAATCTATTCAAGTTAAATTATCAGCAACCTGAATTGGTTCCGTTCGAATTATTTGAAAATAAAGTTTGGTATAATAACCTTACTTCACAACTATAACCAATTCAGGTGTTGCCGTTTAATTATTGCTGCATATAATATTTTTAAAGGCACTGCAAACAATATTGTCTAGTGTTAAGAGATCCATGTAGATATCACAGAAAATAAGTTACAAAGCTTAAACCAAAACAACAATCTGTGGGTAGCGATGGGTGAGGAGGATCATGGTGACAGATATAAGTAAATGTAGTTGGAGGGGGTGGATGTTGCAGGAATGGCGGGGACTGTGGGACTTGGGGATTGCCGAGAGCGACTTTTCCTCTTTGGCGGAAGCTTTCTCTATATCGAGGCCCATTCCATACGAGAATCCTAGTTTCTCCCTTTTTGGCGATAAGATGTAATCCCTAAAGTGATCGCCCTCCTCTTTTAATACCATCTGCTGATTGACCACCTCTTTCTCAGCTTTATCAAGAGTACGTCGGGGGGATCGTGACACTAACATGAGTTCCTTGAGTTTAGCCGACTTGTCGGCCTCCTCGCGCTTCAGCTTCTCGTAGTCGTCCTGGAGTTGCTGGCGAGCCAGCGTGAGTTCCTGGTAAGTGCTGTGAACAAAACATTACATTAGTATGTCATGGTATAGTAAACCCGAGGTTGTTTCGATTCTCCATCTGTAAAAATGAGGATGATAACTTTTGTTAAGATAATCCTGAGCAGGTGAGTGTTAGTGTCGGCGGTGTGTAAGCAGTAAGTAGTATGTGGCGCGTACTCCTTGAGCTCCTGGTTCTGGCGCTGCAGCGCGGCCAGCTCGTCCCGCAGCGCGGCGAGCTGCGAGGCGTGCGCGGCGCGCAGCTGCTCCAGCTGCGCCTCCAGCGCGCTGCGCACCTGCGAGTCCGCGCGCTGCTCCGCCGCCGCCAGCTGCACGCGCTCCGCCGCCTGCGCAACCACACACGACAACATCACTCAGGGTCGAAAATCTATTTCTTGATTCTTAGGAAATCTCTAGTATCATCTGGATACTGAAGACTTTTTATTTTACTATTCCTTTAAAATAAGTAGTAATAAGTGTGATACTGAAAATGAATACCAACTACTTATTTTCCTTCTAAAGACTATAAATAAAATAGGATACCTTTTTAACTGTAATGAAAACGTAGTAGGTACCTGAAGCCGGGCGCACTCCTCGCGCAGAGCGTCGGCTGCCTCCTCGAGTTGTCGCTTCTTGTTCTCGGCCTCGCGCATGGACTCCGCCAGCGACGCGCAGCGAGCCTCGTGCTGCGAGATCAGCAGTCGGCACTCGCCCAGCGAGCGCTCGTACTCCTCGATCTAATCAAAACAATAATTTTAGAATAATATTTCTTGTAAGAAAAATGTAACTACATACTAAAAATAAAAACAATGTTAACGCTATTTAAATTATGTCAATTATCTAGGATTCTAGATTATTAACGATTACGACAATCAACGCGAATCACAAATATATGCAATCTACTAAATTTACTAATGTACGGTAAAACTCGAATGAGTTTATGTTTGCATCTTTAGTATGTTTTTGTTCATTGTACCTTTATACCAATAAATAAATAATAATAATAATAATAAAAAAAAGATCACGTCATGGCAACATCGTAAAAAGCAAAATTAAAACGAAACCTCACCTTTTGGTTGGCGTCAATGTTAGCGGACTCGAGCGAATGGCAGCGCTGCACGATGTTCTTAACCTCGCTCTTCATCTTGCTGATGTGCAGACGGGCGACGGTGAACTCCTCCTCGAGCTTGCCGACAGTGTCCACGTTCAGCTTGAAGTCCAGCTCGGAGCCTCCGACGGCGGCGCCGATCTCGGCCAGGTCGCGCAACAGATTCGTCAGAAGCTCGGCGATACGCTTGCGCTGGTGTGCCGACAGGTCGCGGAGTTGCTGAAGCTCTGAAGTAGCGCTGGCCAAAGCACTCTGAGGGAAAATATCAGTCAGTTTCAAACAATCACTTACTTCTTTATTGTATAGAGGATTTTACTAACTGCCTTTCAAGATCATTCCCCATTTATGCTTGTGGCAATTATAAATATTAACATATAGTAAGCAATTCATCTTAGACAGGTTTTGTTACAATTTATGTAATCGTCGAGTTTCACATGCTACTTGTGTGATCTCTATGTACTAAAGGTACAAAAAAATATATTAGAGTTAGCTCAAGAGATGTATGCCTACCTGCTTAGCCTGGAGCTCCTCGGAGAGCTGGTCGCACTCGCGGCTCTTGCTGTCAACCTCCTGCGACTTCTGGTCGTAGTTGACGGCGAGCTCCTCGAGAGCTTGCAGCACTTCCTTCACCTCCTCCTTGGCGGCTTCGTTCTCCTGCTGGATGCGGTTCATGTCGCCTTGCAGGGCCTCGTAGTCGCGCCTAATAGAAATTGAGAAAACTTAATGTTACTCCCCTAACATTTTAACGCTGCCAAATAGTATGTGCTAAGAAAAGATATTACTTCTATGATAAAAAATGCATGACCATGTTAATTGCGTATTAATTGTCAAAATTGTAACAATCAGAATCCAAATCAGATATGTAGATAACAGTACGAAATAAACTGTTTGACTTTCTTTTCTGATAACTATTGTTGTTCAGATACTTCAGACATAAAATATAGACTTATATATTTTTTGATTAAGTAAAGAAATAAGTATTTTTACCGTGTGCCAGCAATAAGCTCCTCCTGCTCCATCATCTGGTCCTTGAGTTTCTCCACCAGCTGCGAATGTTGGTTGATCTCCTCATCTTTGTCATCCAGTTGTTGGTAGAGGGCCTCCAGCTTGCCTTGCATAGCTGCATCTTCGACGGCGCTAGATACAGCAACAGGAACAGGCTGCGACAGAAATCGATCATAAGTTGAATGTTGAATAAACTTGAGAAAAGTATACAAAAAATACAAAGCTTGGTGATGGGCTCCTTTTTCCGCACGTAGGCTCTAAGTCGGCCCATTGTGCGTCTTGAATACAAAGCTTTAAAAACTTGTACCTACTGTCGCTAATGACTGAACTAACAACTTTCCAGCAGAAAGCAGACACAATTTCAGATTCGCACAGATAAAGTGTTCTGTAGCACAGTGATAAAACACTACGAAACTTTTACACTTACCGCCGCTGGTGGTTTCTCCTCAATGAATGACGTAATAGGAGTGACAGCCTCAATTTCTTGCAAGTTCACTTGTTCTTCAATTCGTACGGTCTCACCCGAACGCCAGCGGTTAAGCTCCGCCTCCAATTTCTCAACCTAATAATTACAATAACATGTTATGAAATATGTCAACAACAATAATTAATAATTTTAGCTTGCTTTATACAGACCTTGCCCTTCAGCCTCGCCACCTTCTCCTTCTCCCTCTCATAACGACGCTTCCATTCCTCAGCTGTGAGTTCCTCGTTGACGCAGACGACATTCTTGACAGTCTTTGCCCTAATAATAATATGAAGTGTTACCATAGCTACGTCTTAAAATCGAACAAATTAAATGCAATAAATTATGCGTAAATCGCTATTGCATTCACAAGTTTTTATGACTCATCATGAAAAACAGTTGATAAAATGAATAATTTACCTTTTACCAAAGTCGAGTGTACTCTTGGTTTCACTCTCGTTGAACGAAGCCGGGGAGCAGCAAATAACGATGGTGGTCCTGGCATTTCCTCCAAGTGACTCTTGTAAGATACGTGTCAGTTTTGAGTCTCTGTACGGGATGTGCGACTTGTTTCCATCAGCTAATGCCGAAATTACGTTACCCAAAGCTGACAATGATTTGTTAATATTTTTAGCTTCGTCGAGGACTGTACCTTCAGCACCAGTTTTAGATACCTGTTAAAAATAGCATTATGAACTCGATTTCCTAATCGTACTTTCTGTTAAATTAAACCAACATTAATTGAGCAAACTGCTATATTCACTCAGTTTTTCGATTATAATTATCTGTTTATTTTATCGACATTGTTTAGTATTTTTAAGATATGTTGTTGATATCACGCACATTTCACACTCACATGATTTAAACACTAACACTAGAAAACCAAGGCTCATCAATCGCCTACTTACTGCTAATAAACAATGAAATGGTAATCTGATTTATGAAGTTAGTAATTATAGTTTCGTTTTCAGACATTTATTATCTTTTATAATTACCTCATATGAACAGTGCATAAGCTATTGAAGGTTGAATGATACAACACATATTTAGTAACATTAACTATAAATACCTTTTCAGAACCAGCCAAGTCCACCAAGTACAATTTGCCTGAAAGCTTCTTTTGATTCTCGAGGTTTTCTTGCTTAACATTTATGAGGAAGACTGAATGAGATCTAGATGAATGTTCATTCATGTCTGAAGTAAAAATAGGGAGTTAATAACTTAACATATTAACACAACTGAATTGCATTCAATAAATTTTTAGATACTTACTTGTGACTGCAATGTGTCGATTTGATTTGCCCTCCTCAATAACTTCAAACACTTCCTCTGGACTTGACACAAACCTTTCAGTAGCACCTTTGACAAATGGGACTCTGTTTTTGTCCTCATGAACACTAAGGTTCACTTTTGATACTAAAAACACATAGAAATTAGTTAGCCTTGTTATAAAACCACTTATTGAAATTTTGTATAAAACAACATTTAGTCTACTAACCATCCAACAAGTCCCTAATTTTGTCCATGTAAATTTCAAAGTATGAGACTTTAATGTGAAATTCCAAATTCTCTTCCATGGCGTAAATGTGGTTGAATATATCATTAACAATCCGTGGAATAATACCCTGTTTTCCTGGATCCCCTGTAAAACATTAACAAATAAAGAGTAAAGAATTTCTAACTAACAAAGATTCATTCCATCCATTAGATAAGTTATATAAATGTAGTACACTGACCTATGACACCTTCCATGGTATGTGTCTTTCCTGAACTGGTCTGACCATAAGCAAATATAGTGCCGTTGTAGCCAGCCAGGACATCAGATACAATACTCTTGGCAGCTTCATTGTAGACCTTTTCTTGGGTTGCATTTGGTTTAAATACTTTGTCAAACAAGTATACTTTGCCCTAAAAAAACATTTGTAGATTCTTAAAACTCTATTGCATAAATTTCAGACAGTATAAAGATGTGATGAAATACCTGAATATGCAATTCATAAGTTTTAATTATTATGAAAGTTTTATTCTAAATAACTGTTGTGTACTGTGCAAGACGTTGTTTAAGAATTTATTACATGAGTGTATCAGTCATTAATTATGTTCATAATAGACAAAAGTCTTGATGTAAATCTATTATGAGCAATGTATTAATTATTGTTCTCAGGAATGTATAGAGCAGAAACAAAGAAAATGCTCATCTATAAGTATAGATGCTTGGAATAAATAATAACTAGAACAAACAACTAAGGTCATTAGCAAGTTTTTTTTAATCTGATTTTGTAAACAGACTATGTTGGTAATATATGTAATTAATATTAAAAAAAGGTATTTAAATAATCTAATGTACAAAAAAGTTAAATAGGTATTTTAATATATTAAGGTACTTAAAGCCAGTAAAGATATTTATTAGAACATTTAGGTTAATGTAGACAACTTCATGCATAAAATAAATTACACTAACTACAACAAGATCTTTTTCAAATAACAAAGCTATTGTAGACTGTTAAAATAATTGCATAATTTTAACACTTTCACTCAAACCAATTTTTAAATTAGCACACATGCAAATTGAATAGACACATATGCATTCAACAGAAGTCACATGGATTGATAATGACAATCTGTATCTGCTTTTTAAGGCATAGTGATAAATTTAAGTCTTTTATAATGTGAATATTCTACTAAACCTTATAGTTTCTTTATGTTTCTAAATGATTACTATCTTAATTCTATATAGGATTGTTGTAAGAGTGGTTCATTGATACCCAGTATACTGTAGTCTAATGCAAAAACATAAACATACCGGGGTTATTAGACTATACACTGGATGAATCAGGTCAAGTATCTGACGTCATCACCTAGACAAACTAGCTTGTTTAATTCTTAAACTGAACATGACTCCTCCCTTCCTAATTTTTGGACTAAATTTTCTCAATTTTTTTTTTATTTTAAATTAGTTTAGTGATTCACTGGCTAATTTTAAAGCATTCGATTTTGATTTATAAGTACCCCCATTTGTGAGTTATTAAAGTAGTATAGTAAATTATCAGTTTTTCATGTTTTTTTTTTACTTTTTAAATTCTAATTCATATCTATCATTATGCTCTTTTATAAGTACTCAAAACATGTACAACAAATTTTACCTATGTTCATATCTGTTTATGATTATTATTATTTAATTAACATAAAATTATAAGGTTAATTGGGTCAACCATATTGTGATATCTGTAATGAACAGCATGCATAGTATGATGTTAATGATTAGCATACTAATAAAGAATTTAAGTACTTATCTCATTACAAGAAGTGAAATCAATATTTATATAATTATAATAAACCATATTATTGTAATGTCAGCAAATTCCTCTATTATTTGAATTAATATTATTGAAAAAAAAGTGCAATACCAATTTCTAATCTCTAAAACCGCATTATTATATTTATAAGTAGGTAGGTATAACATTTTTAATTATACAAAGCAATTGAGTATTGCAATGAATTCATTCAAATCATCACAAAAAATCTCAATTAAATTCGTGGTATACCAACTCAGGTCAAGGTCGAAGAGGTATTTGTATTGATTTTCGACAAAACAAAGACGTTTATGCTCATAAGAAGATTATTCGTCAAGATTCTTTAAATTTACACGACAATATTCATAACCATCGAAGCGGAATGAAAAAGAAAGGCCATTTCGTAGCAGGTGAACAACTCGTAATGTATTAGTCATCATGATCTAATTTAGGGCGATGATAGGGGAAAGCACTGCAGACATAAATATTATTTTACTTACCCCTATAGAAATGCAATTGTCATCGGGTCCAGAAGGGAATTTCACAATAAATTTAGATCCAGCTTTTTCTTCAGAGTCATTCAGTGGCCGAAATCGGCAAACTACTCTGATGCTGTCTTCGGCAGCAATCTCACGATCAGCTGCCATTTTCCAAAAATAAAATAGCTTACACTACACACCGTCTAAGCAATTAAAAAATAAAACGATTTGGGAACATAAAACCGTGCATGAAGAACTACAAAGTTAAAATTTTGTCACTGAAAAATCTTCATGACAGCAATATCAAAATGTCGGCCATATTCTTCGAAGAAGAAAGGCCTGTAATGTCTTATTGGTGGAACGATTGACATGCAACCAACATAAGGGAAAAAATCGATTACAACCGCGTTGTGTTCAGAACTTGTAATTAGACTCGCAAATTCATAATTTTTGACTTAACATTTTTAAAATTCATAAAACTAGTCTCTTGTTTTCTAACACAATCGTATCTTAGATTATTAAATAAGTTGAATATTAACTCAACTGCATTTCATACCACTTAAAATTTACACAAATAAACTTTGTGAAAAGATGTTGTCTTCATTTTTCAGAACGTTCCGCGACAAAAATAGAATGAACGCATGTATTTAGCCTGAATGAATGATGAGTAATCTGGTGAAGTAGTGAACGATTTGCCTGTTTCCTGTAGTTCATATTTGTACATTTTGTGGATTTATTTACTTGTTAAAAATGAATTAAAATGTGTTTGTTGTTTTCATAGAAGTTGATACTATAAGAACACAAAAGTGAGTATTGTTTCTACGTTTAAACCTAAAGAACATATCTTTTTGTCTTGACTTTTATGTTAAGTAAACTTTAGCGGAGTGGTCAGCCCACGGGCGACCTAATTATATATTTTGTCATAATCTTTTACATGGTGTATAGTGCATAATTTACATTTCGTTTGATATGTAAATATATTATTTTTTAGATAAAAAGAATTAATTCATTTTAAGCGCTGCTGGATTGTGGCATTTAACAATCCCAGGTGCACTATTGTAACTCAAAGTATTTTTGATTGTTCCAGTAATACCTATTTCAATTATTTTTCTTATCCATACATTTCACACTTTTATGCATTCCATTAGTAATTTAAAATACAAACAATGATAATTTCAATATATTTTTGAATCGAACTAATCATTAGTGCCCAGTGAAGTTTAGATTATAATTTGGAAATAAAAAATATTTCTTTCGTTCTATATGTGTAGGAAGATAATCTAGAAAAACAACTTGAAATGTTGTTGCTGAAATGTTGAAACTGTGTTGAATAATTTACACGATTTCTATGTCTATGTGTTCCCAACCACGGATATTTAGTTAATATCCATGGGCACCATGCTTACAACTTCTTATAGTAATATAATTTTATCCAATTTGTTTTTATCAATTCATTACTTTAATCTTGTTAAGAATGATTGCAGCATCATTCCCATTGTTATTATCCAAGAGTAAAGGTATGCCTAATGATGAACGACCTGTTTTCATGTTTGCTCAAATATTTCGCATAAACATATTACCTTATCCATAATTCAGTGTCTTCAATTTGTGATAGTCCAAAAATCTTTTATTCAAGTAAATCACAATTATTTGAATCTATCAGCATTTTAATACAATCATGTTCTTTGACAATGCTGAGACTAAATTATGAAAAAACAAAGCATGCATTGGTATCCTTAAGTCCACCTGTTCAAAAAGGATTTATACAACTGCTTGTAGCTGTCAGACAGTTTATTAAATAATAACAACTCTTTGTTATAACAGCTATTCTGTCAGAGGATAACAATTTGAAATTGATCTTGGCGTTCTACCTTTACAACACAAAATATATTTATAATCTATTTACTACTATTTATAAGGTAAAAATAGTAAAAAGTATGAGAAACTATACACATGCATAGAGAAATATAATGCTGCATGAATTACATAATTTCCTTCATGTAAAATAAAGCACTGCGTTACTGCATGATGATCATTGGACTGACCATGATAATATATGACTTTTCTGTAACAAGAATAATATAAAACAATCATCTCATAAAGCATAAAGTTGTTTGTCTGCACATAGCTTTACTATAATTCATTGTCTATGTCATGTTCAGTTATCACCTAAACTACGTTAAATAAATTGGTATTTCAGTATTCCATAAATCCTTTTTTGTTAAAGGCGACTCGAACTTTAAAAGCTCCCCTCATTAGTAGGAATTCTCTGCTGTACTTGGTTTACATGTCGTGGGGTTTGGTGCGGCGCCACCGCGCCCGCCAAAGTAAGCGGGAACGGTCGTTGACCCGTCTGGTACACCCCTTAACCGTTATCGTCGATATAAGGAAACCCGCTGAAGGTTGCGCGTGCTCTCCTGCTCGGTTACTTATTCTTGTTAGATACCAATCAGTTTCCGTGTACGCACTTCAATCGATAACAGTAAACATCTGGATAAATCTTAATTACTAAGCGCTATTTTAACGACGTAAAATGTATGATAAAGCTGCAGCTGAATCTTTATGTAGAAGGCTGAAAGAATATATTACAAACAGAAAGATTCCGTGCCATAGAAACACAATGCATTGTTATTGCTCCGCCCCTAATAGGAATCACTGTCATAGCAAATCAGCGATAAGATTTGAATTTTCTTATGGTCATCAAATATGACTGTTTAATAATGCGAAAGAATGCTAACGATATCACAACTTGAATCATCGGTTCGTCGGTTTGAGTTCATGACGTAATATTCGACCTACAGAAACACCGGTTTGTGTCAAGTTAAAAGTAGAGGTCGTCATATGTTTCTTATCGTGATAGACTTCGTAATCTGTTACTTAGGTTTATTATAGTATGCTAAGGAATAAGATAGCAAGGCTTGTGTACGACCACCGCTCAGGAAACATGTTTTATTTAAACTATGTATGTCCTAACTTGGATGAGGATGAAGACTTACGAGAAACAAAGGTACTTTTTGATTCGAACTCCAGACAATGTGTAAATAGGAGTGTCCCTATCGAAATCGATAAAACTAATTAAACGTGCATTGAGAGTTCATTGAATGGCGAATGTTTATTCCTAAGTCCCAATTTACGACTGTGTTGACAGTCACCGCCGATCGCTCATGTACTCAAGGACTCTTTTTACAACTCTCTATTTCGGGCTTGTATTTTGTGCTCATCAATGCAATAGAGATGAAAATGAAGTAGCCGAATGACACTAGCCCCGAACCCACATTTAAGTAGAAATAGTTTTAATAGGACGAACACGTAAACAATTACATTTTGCATTTTAATATTGTCCTTTAACCTAATTACTCAAGGCTGCACTCGGGGTCGTCATTGAGGCTTCTAGTTATTATATTATTGTTTTGATATGATTCGTAAGTATTGAGTATTGGTTCCGAGAAGAAACTGTGACGGCACTCGCTGTATCACCCGCTGACGAAGTTATTTTCTGTACAATTAGTCACGCGTGTATCCGGCGCGGGCGCACGTCGCTCTGTTACACATACAATATTACAATTCATATAATCGAAAATAACAATATAATTAGTTGAAATTACCAAAACAATTACCGCTGCAGGATTATAATTGCAGGATATTTTGTTAATAGTGACTGATGACTGACGTGTTTACATAGTAAAGTGAAGTGTGTACGTACATTGGAAAACCTGTTTTAAGAGTGAAAATTACTTAGTTACTAAATGTAGTTTTTAAAGATATGTTATTAAAAGGTTAACTGTGATAGTGCATTATCAGTGTATACAATCAGTGTTTTTAAGTAAGTAATACCTAAGAAAGTTGGAACGTGTCACTGTGACTCTTATTCCATTATATTTAACATGCTAATGTTTTTAATGTCTTCTCAAATTGAATTAATAAAAAAGTGCTGACTTATTTAATTACATAAAATATTTGTAAAATACCTACACTGTTTAAAGAAAGTTTCTAACGCGTCTCCAAAAAGTTTAAATTACATAAAACCTTATCATCAAATTGTATGCATTCCAAAAATATGCCTGCTCAGTATCGACAGGGGAATCTGTACTATTATTTACACTATCCCAGACCATCGCTAACAATGGTATGCAGGCTTTGACATATCTCGATAACTCATTTCTCTAACTCCAACTCTAAATAGAGAGATAACAATGATAAGCATACTTATGGCACCTCCAGCTCTTTATCCTTGAGTAAACGTGCTAAACAAACAACTTTATTTAGCCATCAAAATATCCGTTTCAAAAGACGAACTGCTATCAAAATATCCCTATTTTTATTAAGGTTTCATCAAACTCTGATAGAAAACTTGATACAGCGTAGTAACCATTGTAATTCGGTTAAAATCATGCCATGTGATAGACGAGGCGGACTGGATACGACGAGTGCGTGGGCTGCGCCCTTTCTCACCAGTTGCGGCCGCCCACAGGTGACCATAATATGTCCCAATCAGACGTTTACTCAACGCTATTTACTACCTGAGCGACTCGATGACGGCGCCGACAACATCATTCATTGAATGCGCTCGGGAATTCTCATTGCTGCATTGATATCTTTTCGTCACGATTTATAATAAAAGCTATGATGTCGATTTCATACTCAGTCTGTCCTTTCAGATGGAGTATACATCCTTGTTTATTTATAGGTCTTATTATAGAAAATTGATTCTTAAAATAAAGCGTAACTTATGGTGATCACTCAGACGACGTTATTGGTTGTCGACGGGAGCCCTAACTGCACTTACGTAAAGGCTTATTTTGAACAGATGGCACGCCTGACTTTTCAAAAACAATATAAGTATAAATGATTCATCTGATGTTTAAGTTCTTGTTAACATAATAGGGATTTCTTTGAAGTACAACTTTATTAAAGGTATAAAAGAACGGAATTCTAGGATTTAGGTCACCGTAGGGTTAGACCCTCGTAGGCGTTCCTTTCCAGAAAGAGGCAAATCAATACGATACCGCCAAGCCAGCAATGTGTCGAAGTACATGTGTTTCATAAGTAAAAGTATAATTATTTTGTTTTGTGAACTTTACTGTTATAACTTACGCTGGCAGTTTATGTAACATCGGCGATATAACAGTTAAGTGAAACAGCATTACATGTTTCGCAACTTTAATCACCTAGTCTGGGCCATGAAAATTGAAAACAGGACAACGTCGTTAAACGTACCGACACAAAAATTTGCTAACAAGTCGTTCATTGCCATTTATTTCCTTGTTGCAGAATTTGATCTGAAAACGAATCTGTAGTTTATATTAAACAAAATGTACACACATCGATCGAGTCTATTACGACTGTGTGTGTGGGTGAGCCTGTTGGCGTTATGTTGGGGCCAGCGGGCTGAGCAGCTCCTCGCACAGAACCCTTGCTCGAGCAAGACGACGTGCAGCGACTGCATCAGGACGGCAAGCTGTGCGTGGTGCTTCGCTTCCGACTTCAATGGCCCGCGATGCTTCAACCCAGCTATGGAGCGGGGAGGCACAGCGGGCTGTGATGAAGCCTACATCTTTAACCCCGACAACCAGCGATCTGTGGACCCTAGATATAATATGGAGCTGAGTAGAGGTATAAACCGTTATCTAAACTATTTCCTTAAAAAAAAATACGCATTTTTTTGTGTGTGTGATGATAGTTTTGACGACGTTAATTTATTATTTTCAGCGAAATCTCGCATGGGAATGGCCAGTGGTTCGTTTGAAGAATCTATGAGTGCTAAGGGAAGCAGCTTCTCGGCCTCAGGCGCTGGTTCAGCTGCAGCCGGTGCCGCCGCAGGCGAAAGCTTAGTACAAATGAAACCACAGAGAGTCTCACTTAACCTAAGAATGAGTAAGTATTCTTGTAATCGTTTTAAGGCACAAAGCATTTGATTGTAACTTTGCGTTATGTCTTTAATTGAAGAAAAAAGAAAGACTTAAAGCAGTCTGGTTTTACGATTGCGTTAACTGCGAAATCAGACCTCCATGAGTCGTCCGGTCCAATGTTAGTCACGGCAACTAATATTCCAGCGTGCCGTTTCACTCTGCAGCCAATTTGTGCAGTCTTCTCAGTTTCTTCACTTTAAAACTTTTATTATTATGCGCGTGAATAAATGAAATATTCATTACTATAACTTGTTTACGTTCAATGTTATGTTGGATTAATATTCCTCATATCTTTGATTTACATCCGGACAGATGAAGTTATTTATGTTCCATTTATCTATCAATATATAACACAACAATGGTTTCTGTAAATAGCTAAAGTATTTTACCGTATGTATGTACCTAATAAACTATAAAAAGGTGTATTTTACGCCATGAAATGGTTCTAAAATTGAGAATCTATAACTTATTTTTTAATTTCTCTTTGCAGATCAAATGCAGAAGCTGACGTTTGCTTACTCCCGTGCTCAGGACTATCCCGTTGACTTGTACTATCTTATGGACCTCAGTAGATCTATGAAGAACGATAAAGAGAAGCTCAGTACATTAGGAAGTTTGCTCTCAGACACCATGAAGAACATGACTTCTAACTTCTGGATCGGTTTCGGTTCATTCGTGGACAAATTAGTCATGCCTTATGTTTCGACTGTTCCCAAAAAGTAAGCAGTGTAACCTCATAATAATAATTATTGAGAAAATTTGCGTTTTTAATTGGTGTACTTAATTGAGTTTGTTGTTTTTAGTTTGATTTCGCCCTGTGATGGCTGTGCAGCGCCTTATGGATACCAGAACCAAATGTCACTCAGCAATGATACGAATTTCTTTGTGGTAAGTCTGACTATAGCATGCTAAAAAGATTATAACACGTACTGAATTCCGTTTACCAATACACAACATTTAACCCAAGTATCGCGTATTTAGAACTTGATTTTTCTATTAAATCAAATCAAATAATCATTTATTTCTTTAACAAAGTAAACTTAATAGAATTGTGATTGAGTGTTGAGAGACTCCTATGTGAGTTATTTTTTATTCTTTTGTTATCGTACAGAAAGCGGTAGCCAACGCCGACGTGTCCGGTAACTTGGATGCTCCCGAAGGAGGTTTCGACGCCATCATGCAAGCAGTTGTGTGCAAGCAGCAGATAGGCTGGCGCGACCAGGCTAGGAGACTTCTGGTGTTCTCGACTGACGCAGGATTCCATTATGCCGGAGATGGAAAGGTAACATTATATTACAACGAACTGATATATTTAAAACATTAAAAGGTAACTTCGCATGTTCCCAATAGTTTCTTAAAATATATTAGAGATATAAGCTATTTCCTGGCTAGTATGACATTTAAACATATCAATAATTAATTAAAGATGGCTATTAAGGATATTATAATAAACGCAAACCTTTACAAGTAACTAAAAAATGTTAATTTATTTACGTAACATAATGGCAAAACATTTTTTTTTACTTTATTTACTTACTTTCAGCTCGGTGGTATCGTGCAACCGAACGACGGAGAATGTCACATGAAAGGCAACACCTACACACACTCGACTCTGCAGGATTACCCTAGCATTTCACAGATTAATCATAAGGTATGTCTGGTTTTCCTTAAAGTTATATGTTTTAGTATGATTCATAAATACGTCAGCTGTGTTATTACTCCATAATACTAAGAACGAAATTAGTAATTAAAACTGTTTTTACAAGTTACCACAATTCATAGCTACCTAATCTGAGTTTACCAAATATTGATCAGTTGAAGATCAGTTAGAAGTTGAATATATTACTAAACGCGTCAAGAGAGCATGTTTTGAAAATCTTTTATTCGTAGTCTTGAACACTTTAATCAATAACTTCCAGCCATTCCAATTTTTTTATGTATGTTTCCTGCATGGCTCAAGTTTAATTGGCTAAACTCAACAATAACTATAATTTTCGTACTTTGGTGACAGGTGAAGAAACATGCTATAAACGTGATATTCGCCGTGACGGCTGAACAGATCAGTGTGTACGAACAGCTGAGCAAACACATCGAGGGCTCCAGCACT
The DNA here is from genome assembly GCF_003590095.1 of Trichoplusia ni. Classification (NCBI taxonomy): domain Eukaryota; kingdom Metazoa; phylum Arthropoda; class Insecta; order Lepidoptera; family Noctuidae; genus Trichoplusia; species Trichoplusia ni. The sequence continues at coordinate 283,234 of NC_039499.1, forward strand.
GGAGTACTCAGCAATGACTCTGACAACATCGTAGATTTGGTACGAGAACAATACAACGTGAGTATCACTTTTGCTTAGTATAAATGTATAATTTTAGTTCTAAGAGTCAGTTATCCTTAACGACGTAAAACATAGAACGATGTTGTAACATATTAAATGCTTGGATAACCGAGTGGCACAACACTACACATTGCGGACTTAGCGTCGAAGGGAATCCATTAGAAAAGATGGGCTCAATTCCCCACTTATGAAATAGGTACATAGATTCAAACCTTTGATAAAAACTCACGTTGTACGTTGTGAAATTAAAAAACAACTACAGATGCGGCAGACAATTGTCGTAAATCTGATAGTAAATCTTCAAATATAACTTTACGGATCCCAAAATTCGTAATGTTCATAGTTGAATCTAGTAAGCAATGAATTCATTGAGACTGCATGGCTAGTTTTAATGAGCTTATGACGCACGATTCGAGTACAATCAATGGTCTGTTGACTAAGATCGACAATTCATCACGATATTGCATAGAGTACCTATTGTTTTGATGATGGCATTGAGTTACCTGTTATTGTAAACAAATATACACCTAAAACATCGACAAATAGTAAACAATCGTATATTTATAAATTAATTATGAAGATTTTCGGCGGTTTTGATATTTGTTTTGTTTTGATAATAAGCTGCGGATAATCGGCTTCCGTGAGTTTTATTGTCGATAAAAATATTCATGTTGCATGATTATTTGCAGAAAATTACGTCAGCTGTGGAAATGAAAGATTCATCGAGTGACGCCGTGCAAATAGTGTATTACTCATCTTGTTTGAGTGGCAAGGAACTCATCCAGACTAACAAATGCGACGGATTGAAGGTATTGCATTGTTTTCTATAACATATTCTTTATTATGTTAAAAAACAAATACCATTAAAACGCTTTGAATGAAACTAGGCTTTATGTCAAAACAATAAGGTTGATTTTGACTCACTAATATCAGAAAAATTACCTACGTTTCTATTTACTTGTAGGTTGGAGATGTTGTTGAATTCACAGCTGAGATCACCCTCAAGGAATGCCCCAAGGACCGCAGCAAGTGGAGGCAGACCTTTGACATCTCCCCCGTCGGTATCTCTGACAGTCTGGTCGTTGACCTCGAGATGGTCTGTGACTGTCCCTGCGAGCAGCCTGGACATCATGTAAGTTGTTTGGCTTGTACTATAAGTGAAAGACTTCTTCTAATCTTAAAGATCTTTTAATCTTTTGTTTCTTTTATTTCAGTTTTCATATTTCTCCCTCCGTAGCTCAAAAATAATTTCATTTAAAAATCTATTAAGTATGTGCGATGGCATGTTTTTCAAAGGAACAACCAAGTGGTCAACGAAATTAGTCAATGGCCTTGTAAAATTAATTGAAATAAGAATCAATATTTTGCATATATTTATTTACGATATACTTATGACTTCTTTGAATACATTTAAACTCTTAATTTTTGCCATTTCGCGAAGTTTTTGTGTCGATGTCACTTCTACTCCATCTGTTTAACATGAAATGACGGCTTTTGAAACCTATTGAAATATCTGAACGGCGCTATGAACCTAACATTGTTGCAGGCCTACAACGACAGCCCGCTGGTGTGCAGCGGCGAGGGCGTGTCGGCGTGCGGCGTGTGCGTGTGCGCGCCGGGCCGCTTCGGCAAGAGCTGCGAGTGCTCGGCGCACGGCGGCGTGTCGGCCGAGCAGGAGCGCGGCTGTCGCCCCACCAACGCCAGCTCCGGCCCGCTCTGCTCCAACCGCGGGACCTGCATCTGCGGCGTCTGCGAGTGCAACAAGATGGACGACCCGCTCAAGGTACGCACACTACCGCTGCTTCACGAGCTGCGGCGGCGTGGCACACGATCTCATCTGCCTAGCGTTATCTCAATTAAATTGGGGTTGAAATTCACTCTTAACCAGATACACTGCACCTATGTACTAGTGTGTTACTAGAAAGTGTCTGCCTTCTTTCTGAACCATAGGCAATACGACGACCTAGCTTCTGAAGACCAGGTAAAAATGTCTGTCAAAAATGGATATATACAGGTGGGACTGGGTTCGCCGAAACACGAATGCACTCGTTATAACTTAGGTGATCACCATGGACAATCAGTGCGACTACGCAAACGTTATTCACTGTCATGTCATCACATGCAACAAATCAAGACTGTTTAATATGGAACTAGACACCATCGAAAATGTACAAAGAAACACGAATAACAACTCTTTTGTCAAAAAGGTGATCTCCGGTCCATTCTGCGAGTGTGACAACTTCACGTGCGACATGAACAAGGGTCTGCTGTGTTCGGGCCCCGACCATGGCGAGTGTGTGTGCGGCAAGTGTAGCTGCACTGCCGACTACACCGGCCCCGCCTGCCAGTGCCTCAAGGATCAGACGCCTTGCCGATCACCTGGTATGAACCGCTTTATTATCTATATTTTTGGTAGTGTCATTCAGACCAATTTTTGTTTTATCTAACTGTTTACAGTACATGTCTCAGAAAATTCGAGATTTTATTTTATTTTACGCTGTAAACATGGAATTAAAATTCGCAATCTTTGTTGCAGAAAACAATGAAATCTGCAGTGGAAATGGACAATGTGTGTGTGGTCAATGTATGTGTAATTCAGACGATGACCGCCACTACTCTGGTAAATACTGTGAGAAATGTCCCGTAAGTATACAGAAATATTATAAAATTGATAACATCGGTTGGCTGGTGGTTAAATTTGCTAAAATTTGAGAATATACAATACTCTCCCAGCATAGTCAATCCAACGTGACATCTCGTCACTAATTACGCGTAAAAACTTTCGTTCAGTGTTCGATCGAGTGGGTGAAAATGACTATTTTTTTTTGTATTTGTTCCTCATAAACAAAACGACGTTTTTAAGTATTCTTTATAATTATACGCATATTCTACAGACATGCCCTGGCCGCTGCGGCGAGTTCAAGGACTGTGTTCTATGCGAGGTGCACAAGCGCGGCCCGAAGTACAACGCGGACACGGACACTTGTGGCGACTGTGCCCTATTCCCTATCGTCGAAGAAGGCAAAATTGAAGGTACGGTATAATATGTCCAGATTGTTCTCGTTTACAGGGCTTATTCTGTGAAATTTTCATGGCAAAACGGTTTATTTTACCGTGAAAACACATAATATTGTAAAATAAGCTTAGGTGCATATGAAACTGATCGATAAATGCCGAAAGTTGGGCCTCTTAAACAAAAATTATTGCCAATTATTGCCATTGTGTCTGCTGCTGTACTACCAGAACTGCAATAATGTCACTTGAGAGTTAGCGATAGGCATCTAGTTTAGGAGAACGTTGGTTTCAGGTAAGGTGCAGATAAGGTATAAAGAACGTCAGTTTAATTGCATTGAACCTTTGCTTTAGATTTTCTGGTCGGTTTATACAAGTTCAGATTATATATTATGTAGTTACTGATGATGTCCTTTGTTACAGCTAACGAATCTCGAAACGAACATCTGTGCAGTTTCTACGACGACGAAGACTGTTTGTACGTGTATGTGTACTCTTATAACGAGAACCAGCAGCTCGTGATCAGGGCGCAGAAGGAACGCGAGTGTCCTAAGAAGGTACGCCATTATTAACATACAATTACATTATATCTATGAATGCGTATATTTTTTGCTCTGATATCGGATCAGATTTCAATCGAAACTTCATAATATGTGTTCATTAATACTGATACGATATCATGAAGAGAGAGAAGCTTGTGTTTTTATTAATCCAATTTTTCTTATCTTTTTCTGTACGACCCTTCTATTCCGTTGACATTCAATGCTAAAGTCAAAGCAGTTAACGATTAAACGCGACGACCTCCGTGGTCGAGTGGCGTACGCACCGGTTTCAAGGTGTCGCTAGCTCTGAGGTCCTGGGTTCGATCCCCGGTCGGGTCAATGTAAAAATTCATATTTCTATATTGTCTCGGGCCTTGGTGTTTGTGGTAGCTTCGTTGTATCTGAATTCCATAACACAAGTGCCTTCGCAACTTACTTTGGGTTCAGAACAATGTATGTGATGTTGTCCGCATTTATTATTTATTATTACGCTAAATAAATGTTACGCTTACCAATTCGTCAACTCGTAGAACGTATGGAAAACACATTCTAAAATACACTTGCCTACATAACATTATACCCAAAATCGAATATTAGTTACATAAAGATTTTATTTCTAGGTACCAATCCTGGGCATTGTGCTCGGTGTGATCGCAGCTATCGTGCTCGTCGGTCTCGCTCTGCTCATGCTGTGGAAGATGGCGACAACCATCCATGATCGCAGGGAGTTCGCGCGCTTCGAAAAGGAGCGCATGATGGCCAAATGGGACACGGTAAGCATATATTTCATTAGATTTAACTTCGAGACACAGGATCTTTGTGTTACTTGTATTCATATATAAGCCCTTGTTCCTGACAAGCTGTTCGATTCAACTCATCTTTCTTTTGTCAATAGATATGATTGGTTTACTAATTAATTACACTCCACTAGGAAGGTACTTCAATAAAGGTACACCTATTCTTACGTGGGTCTACTTATCTAAAAACCTACATTAAAAGGTTTACCAATTTGTTTACCTTTTTTAAGTACCTTGCCAAATTATATTTGGCTGGCTACAACTTATAGCACTAGACTTCAAGTTTATAAAACAAATAACTATTTAGATTTATTTACTTTTAGATTTACAAGACTTGGACAATTTCATAAATCACTTGAAAAGTTAAAGTAATCGTTAAAAAACACATTATTCTAACTAAAACATAAATGAAGATATGTTTTTAACCGGCCTACTAGAGTGGAAGCAAAGAAGTGGGCTTATAATCCTTTTTACTCAAAATCTAAGTGTTTTTATTTCATCATTAACTTTTTTGTTTCTTTAGGGCGAGAATCCGATTTACAAACAAGCGACGTCTACCTTCAAAAACCCTACGTACGCCGGAAAATAATCCTCTAGTGTATAACAGTCAAACAAACAACAACATACATGTACAACTATTATGCCGCATTTATATGATGAACAAGTCGACAGTATTTCAAGAAAATTCACGGTTTATAGAATTTTTATAAAAGAAGTTTTAGAAAGCAATAAAAATTGTTTATAGAGCTGCCTTAATAATGTGCCTTTCCATAGATCTTATAAAATTTTAATCGTGTATCGAGATACCCGAAACGCTAAAAGATGTATTATGAACTTCGTAGCAATACTAAATGATATTTTATAAAAAAAGCAAACAGTCTGTATTTATGCCTTCCTTATTTTATATTAAATTTTACAATATTATCAGGTCTGTGTAATCTCAGGATGTATATTGTACGCTTTTTGTACTTACGTGTGAATGTTGTATGTACTTATGTGTTTGTGTGGTAGTTACAGTCGAACGTGCTGTGTGCTATAGACCTAGATGCTTCTCATACGATACGTATAAGACCATGCTGCGTTCGATAGGTTGTAGAATAAAGCTTTATAATGTTTTAAAATAATCGGTAATGATCTTAATACACAACTGACATCGGTATTTGTTAACACAAGGCGGGTTTAATTAATCTGACAGAAGTACGACATGTAATTATTTTATATTATGCAATCCAAGCCTGCCTTTAGTCAAATTAACGTCAAAATTTATAAGTGTACATTAATAATAACTTGTTAATTTTTATTTTATTTGTAACATACGAATTGTAACTCACAGGGGTCGAATATCGAGTCACACAATGTAAAACTGTGCGTCACTGTAGTAGATTGTTTGGTATGTTCCAATGAGTAATTATAGTCACTGCCATAAATAGAATTTACAGTGTAATGTAGCAAGTGAGTTGTCATATAAGCTGCCCTTTAGTGAGCACAGTTCAATCATACACTGTAGTGGAGTATATGATAAACGTATAGTCCTAAAACCTATTTTATGTCATGTGATCTCACGTATTTCGGAAATATATTCCCCGTTCAGATCTGAGTGCTTATATCGTAATAATTTACGATATATCGTCGAATCATCTCAAGGATCCGCTGTAAACCTAATAATCGTAATAAAATATAAAGTACATGTTGTACAGAATCTTTGAGGAGTAATCTCTGTAGATCCCAAGACGACGTTACTACTGCTTCTCTTGTTCGTTCGTGCCTTGTTATAACATGAATAATAACTAGTGCCATTACTAATATTATAGTGAGTAAAAGAAAATTATTATTTATTTCAAATATAAAAGTTGATATGTAGAAACGTAATGTAATTAATTATAAGTATAAATAAGATAAGAATGAGTTTTGTTTTGACGTCATATTTTTTATTATTGCTCTGGTTTTATTGACATGAACGTGAAGGGTTTGTAATTGTATGTGTCTTTGTAAACAAGAAAGTTATTTTTTATATAACCAGCGATATTGGTTCGTTATAATTATTTTCAACATAAAGCCGCTGATGCTAATATAGTCAATTCTAAGAAAATACGATGGGAGCAAGAAATTTATGGAAGCGGAAAACGTATTTATTTGATACCGTAACTTGGAATGAACTCTCAATGTAATTATGTTTTTTTACGATTTACATTTGAACACCTTGTTTTATTAAATTTCTATCTTAAAAGTTTATTTTTCGATTGTACATATTTAGTTTATTAAATCCAGTATCTTATTACAAGCAATTGTGGCTTCTAATAGTAGTTAATAAATATTAACACAAGTACTTCTTTTATTTGATATCCTATAATTTTCTACCCTTTTGATATCCCCACGCACATATTCTGGATGGCTGGTTGGCTGGTCTAGTTCGTAATTCCCCATTGCGAACGGACTTACACGGCCAATTATTTTACCCGATTACGAAATGTTGCTGAATCATGTAGTTCTGCAAACTAGAACAATTTACACACATCACGAATAGACCGACAATACGATATTTTGAAGAAATATTGCTAGGTGATTTTTGGTTGTATTTATTATTGCTTCGTGGAATTACGAAACTGCTTGTAAGTCTAATGCTCAACATTATCTAACCTTAATTACATTTAACAAAGTTCAATTTTTTTTAATGTACAGGCTAGTCGATTTTCCAATTTTCATTGCGGTGAACGAACCCCTTTTTGCGGGTTAGGAACCCGGAACATGTCCCATGATGTGTTATGAGGTGAAATGTAGCTATCAATACTTCCTTATTAGTTCGTCACCAAACGATTTTATCTTCCTATTCAAACTTATTCCTAGTAAAAGAACAAAGGGCCATATTTACCTAAATCGTTTATTATTAGAAACCCTAATGATCGTTGAATCTGATATCCTATAAGTTGACTAACTGAGAACCAATATTAGTTCCGTACAAATATTTCTTCCAACATTATTTACCTCCCTTATCTTCACATTACAAGTAAATCAATACGATGTATCCAATACACACTCGTTTTCATTATTATGACTTGGTTGATAGGTACTTTCATTTATTTTATGTGGAAATCATAAAAGAAAAACATTCCTACGCAGCTACGGTAGGAGATCTCTCGCAGTAACTTACCTAATTGGCTTGTTTACGTCATTGCTCTTGTTTTTTTGCTTTTATCTTATTTGTTTATTGTTAAGTACCTAATTAGTGAAATTATAACTTTGTTGGTGAATGCTTAACCTAATTAATGATATTGTTATTTTGGTCGGCTTAATATAATATAGTCCGTCCGATCACCAGGAATAACTTTGTTAGGTATTTACTTATTTATTAATATTTTCTGTCTGAACCGTCTGACGCAAAGGCTTTTACCTTTTAGGGTTCGGTAAGTAAGGGGTAAAAACATTACCCTCTTACTGAGACTGCGCTGTCTATCCAAATGTCCGACCCCAGGCATCACCAGTACCCCAATTCTGCTATTTACAATGGCCAATGAATGATTAGAAATTGGATTAAATTGGCACTATTCGTATTATTCTAAGCAATTTTCCAACACAATATCTACGTATACCAAATATTATAGAATTGTCGTATGTGTCGTAGGTTTCGCAAACGTTCAGATAACATGTCAAGGACACTCAGTCTCAGGAAAGTATTGTGGATCACACAAATGCTTTTCCTACGCCGGAACCGAATCTGCGACACGTCGCCGTGGCTTTGATGTAGTGTAAATTTGATGGGAGATGGGAGGCTAGTTTTTGTTGTCAATTTGTTTTTTTTTTGGCCATTTAAACATCAGTGTGATTGAAAAGTTTCAGTTGAAAATATATATAAGTAGGTAACTAGCAAAGTAAATATGTAGTCAGACTACTTAAATATAGAAAATAAAACAAGTCTCCTAAAATAGGTGTCCAGTATAATTTGATAGAAATGATATCTTAGGGTGAAACTCTTCCTTCCGGGAGACAGGAAATAAAAAACACCGATTCGATTAAGGTCAATAAACGTCGTGACCAAATCTCCGGAGGAGATAGCTGGGCGTGACGTTATTTCGTAAGTAACAATGGGTTCATCGGATACCACTCCGAATAACTTTACACCTTGCCTAAGCTGACAGTAAATCCAAAGCTTAAAAGTCAAAGGATTTATCGCATTTTTATGTCACTTACTATAAAAAAAATACTCATTAGCTGTTTCAGGCACGTTTTATATATGAATAGTCTATTATTTATCCCTTGGTATATATTTTACCTTTATTTAGCTTTTCTTTTTTCTACATTATATTTATTTTCTAGGCATTTTTATTAACATTATTGCATTTGCACTACTATTAACATTATTTTATTTGTTGCCTTTGCTAGTTAAAGAATTGGAAAAAGGTTAACGATAAGTTTGTTGAAGTTTCAATTTGCGATAATATTTATTATTGAATAACTTATTTTAAAAAAGCCTTTGCCCAGCAGTGGGACCCCGTGGGCTAGAGAAAAAAAAACTTATTAAACATTTTCCAATGCTATTTTGATAGGACTATTACGCATTCATAATGTACATTTTCACAGTTGGTAGGTTATATATAGCTATAGACACAATTATGGACCCTGTTGGGCCCCACATCAGTTATTTTTTTTTAATACATAGCAAAAATTCTATCCAAAAAAGTAATACCTACTCCTGAATAAATCAAGTGCAAATTAGAACTTACACAGATCTTTTTTGATAGTAACTGTCGTGAGAATGATTCATTATTAAATGATGTAACGGTTTACTTACGCGTATTTAATCATGAGCGGCGATCCCGCCGCGTCTGCTCATGATTAAGGTCTCCGGTTGGGTCCGAAACTAGTCGGGCTACCCCGATAAATACGCGTCAGTAAACCGTTACATCATTTAATAATACACAGATTTTGTTTAAAATAATTTCTTAAAAATATGAAATTATTTTATGTAAGTATCATCGAACTTTTATGAAAATTGCAAAATATAAACCGTTTACTAAAAAGTAACACAGAAATTGAAAGCGACCGAAGTGGAAGCGGCATTAAACAAATAACTGAAGCGAAGAACGCTTTAAAGGAATAAAGTTATTCCTACGGTTGCGCTTTACAAGAACCTACTTCTAGTGCAATCATACCTTCGTTTGAGAGATCAATAGAAACACTTATACAGTCCGGGTCATGCAATCTGAAAGCCTAGCGCTACCTTTACGACTACGGCGTCTCTTTTCCACAACTGCTTACATTTATGAATGTTAACTCGCCGGTTCATGCAAGTCGTGAGCGAATTCATATTTAAAGTCATTTAATAATACCTATGTGCTTGTATTAATTTTAGGTACCTACTTGTCTAAGTTTGCTGCTACACATAATAAGCTACTTATTCATTTTAATTTTCATTGAGTAGGTACCTTGTTTTACTTAACTGTTTTGAATAGGAATAAAGATTGACGGAATTTGAAAATTAAATAAAACGAGAGAGTGGCAGTTCCGTACAAATAGGCAAAATATTTAAAAAGTCGTTTGGGTGATAAATAAATTTGTCGGAACCTTAAATTGATTTGCCACCTATACACCTACCAATAAGTTTAAGTGTAAGAAGTGTTGCTTAGCCGCGATCTTTATTTGTGGTTATAGCGGCAGCAGAAAAACATCATCTGTGCAAGAATCAACGATTCAGTCTGGTGACGGACGGATGGACGAACAGTGGAGCCTCAGTATTAGGGTTCCCTTTTACCCTTTTGCCCTAAAAAGGTTATAACTGAGCTTAAGGATAAACGTTACAAATATTGTTTTATCCGAATACAATGATTGTTAATACCTCAGCTTGAAATTAGACCAATTTGGTTACCTTAGTGCGGCTTTCAGCACGTAATTATGTGTCCTATTAGTGGTTTACAATTAATAGTGGAGTATCTAGTGGCATGGAACATCGTTTATATTAAAGCCGTGATTTAAGTTAGTGAATGAAAATACAAATTGATAAACGGATCTTTCGTGATGATTTATAATTAAAACACGATGACGAGTTTTTAAAAATATCCGTGAGTAGACCGGGGCATCATGAAGTTACCTATAGTTTCAAAATGGTAAAAATGTAGTTAAGTTATACATGGAAAAAGCATTTAGTATCAATATAAGTTTATACCCGATCACCAGCACTTATGTACAGTAAGAAGCTAACCTATAGATAATAATAGTTCAACGAAGTTGAAGAACTTCTTCGTCGTTGATATGGCTTCGAAGCTTTTGTTGTTGAGATAGGTAGTTATGAATCTACGTATATTAAATCAATAAATCTTAATTGAGAGGTGTGCTGCTTCTGCGGTGATGCTTCACGTCCAGACTAATATTTTCCACTAAGTACACGCTTCTTGTTGCCTGAAACATCTAGGTAGCTGTATGAAATGATTGTTTCATTGTTGGGAACAAATATTTCGTAATATCTGCGTCTATTACTTAAGTATACATTTGCAATTACTCTGCGTAGCTTGCTGTACAGTATGTCACATGTTAGCTTTAGACTGTTTTTGTTGAACTTAAGTTGGTTCAAACAGGCAATTTTTTTGTTGCTGATTTTAGCGGATGCCTCCCCTTCAAATTAAGAAATGGAAATATGTACGTAGGTTGCTATACTCGGCCTGTTTATATCGTCTTGTTCTGTATTCAGTCGAATACCAGCTATTACTAATAAATTATATCTATATATATACAACACAGTTTTTAAAACATAAAAGCTTCAAAAGTAAGCTTCATTTAATACGATTCGGATTGCACGCGAATAATGTCTCGCCAAAGAGCTTTCTACGAAATATTGAATGGACCGCTTCTTAGAAAACCCGTTCTTACTGATTTGTTCTTGGAAAATACGAAATAATCCTTTATTGATACTTTACTAAGTATGTACCCAGCTACAGGATTAGACTTTATTTTTGTTTGCAGAATTTCGTACTTATACACACAACATACTCATCATCCTACCCTTTTTCCAACTATCTTGGTTTCTGATGCCAGTCTTACCGGGTACAGCTAATCTGCTATCTGACTTCCTCAGCCTAGTTATCTGGGCAACACGATACCCATTAGTTAGGGTATTGTCAGACTTTATAGCCTCTATCTACCTGTAAACACTGTCAAAGATGTGATTCATGTTCCTTAGCTAAATATTAGGCTAATATTTAACATTATTATGTTAAATATTAGCCTTATAATATTAGTCATTATTATCGTAAGGTGAGTCAGGAAATTTCGATTCCGAAACAAAAAAAAACTTAATTTTAATTGATTTTGTGGTACGATAGCTTCATTAAAGATTTATTTGGAAACTTATAAGCCTGTAGACGTTTTATCAATCATTTTTATTGAGTAGGTGTCCTTAAGGTGGCACATCATGATTTATAACAAATATTTGCATTTCGTGTACCAAAAATTCGTTTAGAAATTCAATTTCCTTGCGCGTTCACAAATGTGTTTGTTATCAGTTCGACACCTCATAAGCGGGATTGTTTAGCGTGCCGCGGCCGTGGTCTCGTGTGTGGGTACCACATCGAGGCTACAGCTGAATTAGGCTGTTTGTATTCACCTCATTATTTCACGAAATAACTTAGCTAGCTACCCTTTTCGTAAATGACGTGAATATGCGCTACAGATATGAAAATACTATTAATAACAATTTATCTGCGTAGCCCGCATCATTCGTCACGGTACCTCGTTTAGCAAAATAAATTAAGTGACGGCAGCTGTCCGGGGCGGCCGGCGCGGCAGAGCGCCGTCCGAATCTGTTTACTCGTCGACTTCAAAGTACGCCAGTATCCGGGGACCGGGGCCTGCATAGAAAACTGTCATTGTCTCATCCTGAACTCATTCACCGCCTCCGTTCCTTTATCGCAAGAATTAATGGAACGAAAACCTTCTTTCATCATTTTCCTTTCCTACATTACAAAAGCAAAAAGAAAAACATTGCTTACATTTTCTTTTTCATTACTCTGTGAAACTTTTGTTGAAGAGTGAAAGTTTTATAGGTACTCGGCCTAATCTCAGTATGTGTAAATTTACATAAAAATAATTAACGTATGGAATTTTCTTTCAGCAGAGAAAATTGGAACTAAATTTTACGATTTTCTTTTATTTATAGCTACAGATTAGGTTTGGAGGACGTGAATAGCCTGGTTTTGGAGCAAAAAGTCCGGGGTTGTATAGTTATTGCATGCGTCCACCTGCCGCGCTAATGTGAATTTGATGGAAAATGTCCTATAAAGCTCTTTGTTATTCAAAATTGTTTATAGAGACGGAGCGAACACATTAACGATATACAAAAGGCTCCGCAGGTGGCTCGACGATTAATCACAGCAAGGAATTCGTCGGCGCGTGGGGCGGGCGGCGCTGGGCGGCGGCGGCGGGCGCGGTAGTGCCGCCGTGGAGCCGCGCCGCGACGCACGCCCCGCTCGCCCCGCGCCCCGCCGCCCGCAACACGCGTGTGCGACACCCGACTGCTGACCGGACCACCAACAACATACTCAACAAGCTCAAGCTGCTTCTCAAGGTATGTAACTCGCACTTTACTTAACAACTTGCCTTACAATGCTTAAACAACACTCAAACATCTGACACTTCCAAACAAACTTTTAAAAGTTACTGGTAAATCTGTTGTTTTGAATCTTTAATGTGTACAACTTAAAGAAAAATATATTGTAATGAAGAGAACGAAAGTTCCTTATTGGCTAAGCAAACCAACCTGTTGAACTTGGTTTTATATGCCCCTGGAAAGTTGTTCGATTCAATTTGTAAAGAAACTTCGTACTCTTATTTCCAAACTAATATTAGCACGGCAACTTTTCAATATAGCGGTACAATTGGTTCATTATTTATAACGCTATTGAAATTTATTCAACATGTATTTTACGGTGGCTTTGAGTGAAATGTAACTTGACGAAAAAAGTAATTCTAAAACTAAATTCTCAAGACAATGACTCCGGCATGAATCGCTTAAAACTGAAAAACCAACAGAAGATGGTATTTATTACAAGGTAAAAAGATTAGGACAACAACAAAGGACCTTAATAATAAGGTAGAGACAGCTTTTGTCTATTACAAGAATGTAGGTATACAAAGGATGTTTGAAAGCAAAACAAGAATGAGTCGCGCCTCGCGACTTGCGTACTCTCGGATTGTAAACAAGTATTCTTAACGTTCGACGCGAGACTGGAGTCGTCTCAGTTTTATTTAGGTGGTTTTGAGTCACGCACCGAGAGCATCCCGTCCTCAATAATTATAATAAAATATTCTGTCTGGTCTCGGGTTGTTTTGCCATCAGCCCCTTTTTTTCATTCCGCATCGTTTTCAAATAAATTTGAACTTTGAACAACATATTTGTGTGTTCAGCTTTGTGTATTTTGTACAAAGCCTTCCTGTAGAATTTTTGCAATCATTGTGTTACTGTTATTTGAAACGGTTGTGTTTGTTATTCGTCTAGATTGTTTCCATTTCAGTTGGCTTGTAATTGATGATGTAATATTTATCTTTACAATGTAGACTCACAGTTTTAAAGTTCTTTCATAATTTTGAAAGGCGAAAAATTTTAGGATCTTTAACTAATATGTCAAAATTTCAACACTACTATTGAATAGAACAATAAGAATACAAGATTCAACACTACTATTCACTATTAAATTGAACTCTCATCTCCTTTTATTAATTTAACTCGTTACACTATAAACATTTCGAGTATATCGGGCTTACTTCAATAATGTAACAGCAATATTACTTTCCCGCCTAGCCAAGCAGACGTCATTATGTATGTAAGATAATATGTTAGTTTACTCAGTCTATCGAGTTTCACAGATGTATTGGATGAACAAAGGTGTACGTGGGCAAGGAGAAAGGCCTTTAGGCATATATTAATCACGAAAACCATACGTCACAAACACATGTATCCGATATAGATGCTGTTGGGTATCAAAGCGTACTTACAAACGCAAACGGATCATTTTCGATTTGTAACGGGCGGGCCCCCGGACAACAGCTAGACTACTATAAATGCATGAAAGATAAGGGTATTATCCGAAATGTTCCGAAAGATTGTTGAACTTTTGTAAAAAATGCACAGTCATGCTCAGTAACGATTCGACATCGTAGATAAATACTCAAGTATTTAATATAATACCTGTCTATATTTAATACTATTTGATAGATTGTATTGTTTACTTACATGAGCATTAAGCAATTGTATTAAATATATAGGTACCTAGTTAAATGTTTTATATTGTATGTTGGTTGCAAATTATTCTAAGAAGTGATTAGAAAAGTAAGAGCCCAGTTTCATAACAAGCTCTTTGTTTACTAGTGCTTAGGATTCGTCCGAAACTAGTCGTGCAATCCGAAGGAAACGGTTATTAATTATTATGAACCCATCTCACAGGCTTAATCATAATATAAATAATCTGAAAATATTAAGTAAGTATGTCTTATAAAAAAAATGGCACAATTTTAAGAGTTAATTGCTGAAAGTCTTTAGCGAGTTATATAGCCAACTATTTACTTCTGAATATTAAACTTATATATAGGTACTATGCATAGCCAAAATTATTCGAATGTAATTATTTGTAACGAAAATAATATGCATCTATATTTATCTCTCATATTAAATACGAAAACATAATATCAAGCCTTTCATATTAATTAATTGGAAACTGAAACTGAATTTCATACGTATCGGAAATCCTAGAAAAATATGTTCGCTGCAGATTCGGCGAAATGCTACATTCATATTATTTGATCAATTATTGAGTACAACGAAAATAAAAGAGAAACATACCCCGTTTGTTTCGTTTTACTTTTGAATCGTTTATTTGTTTTGTTTACCGTAAAAAAATATTTTATTACTAGGTTTTTATTTTTCAAATTGTTCCTAACAGTACCCAGTCATCTTTAAGTGCCTACATGATTTTAGTACACTATAAGTACTTATTTGTTTAGTTTAACGTTTAAGGATCATTCATGAGAATTGTACTTTAATTTTGCAAAGTTTCCTTTAAGAATATTTACAGTAGAGTCCATCCCGGCATATCTCTAAAAATAGGTGACGCAGTTTTTTAAACGACGATCGATAAGTTGAGCGGAATCCTAAAAAATGACTCGGTATCTCTTTAAGTGGTGTCATTAGTCGTGGGGATTAGGTACGAACACACTGGTCTTAGGTAAAAGCAAATTCAGGTTGACCTGTCCCCGCTGGCCGGCAGACATAAGTCAGGGATTGTCTAACTCAATCCTATTTCACCTTGTTGCTGATTCAGTTACAGAGTAAACCTGTGTGTACCTGTGATATGGAAGTTATACAATGCGATTGTTGATGTTCATTTGAAACATTCATTCAATTGAGACCATGTTTATTGGAAAAATAAGTAGGCGTAGAGTATCGTTTGGCGAAGACGCAGATCTATTGTTTATAAAAAAGGTGAAGTTATATAGACTCAGTCTGTGTTTTTTTGTCAATCCATTAGTTGTGTGTGTTTACCTGTGAGTTACTCGTAATAGTTATGTTAAAGCAACCTCAAAATTAAAGCTATTAAACCCTCCTAACCTACTGCACACCAAAACATCAAAAGCGAGACAAAATAAATATTCTTTTGCTTTTATAATATGCACACGACAGGTTAATTTGTTGCTGTCACTCTAGCACAATGCGGGGAAAAAGGTGAAAATAACTGATTTAAACAATGCATAAAGTTAGGCGCTGATTTGAGGTAAAAAGGAATTTGTTTTCAAACTTTTACCAATTTCTATTCTTTCTGTATATTTATATACTCCCCGCCAGTAACAGTCCTTACTTACTGACACATATTTTATTGACTATATTCGAGTGAATGGAGAACCGCACAGAAATATTAATGAATAAGCTGTTTGTACGGTGGTTCTATATATTGTGTGCTACGTAAAATGCTTTCACAAAGAATGTTATGACGTCCGCACAAAGAGGGGTAGCCGCTCACCGCTACAGTCCCACTGTGGCATTACTTAAACCTTTCAATTGGCGATTGTGCGATCCTTTATATAAATTCACTTGTTTGGATATAACGTTTTTTACATTTTCATTGTAACACCAGATTCAAACAAAATATAAGCAATAAAAACATAGGCTCTGGTAAAAAATAGACCGATTTGCAAAATGTCAGATTGATAGCTCTGTCTCCAAATTGCTCGGTTTGCAATATGGGCCAGTTTTCGGATGAGGCTTTGTTAAAAATCACAACAATTTTTTACTGTTCCGTCAACGTGTAACTGATTTTCATCCTATTTTTTTCTTAGATGACGATGATTTTTCTTTTGGCCAAAGCAGCTGACTAAAGGGGTTTTCCTAATCCCTTTATGATTCTATAAGTAACACGCGCCATCACCGCTTCGCCTACGCTTAAAAAATCATATATAAAAAATTATGTCAGTAATTATAGGTATCACAACTTTAAAACTTGAACCCACTTTTCCAATAACTAATTTCAATAAAATACCAACGAAATTCATACAGTGTGTGGTCGACAGTAAATGATTTTTAATTCATTACTACTCGGATCGTATGCTCCAATTATTTGCGGTTAAAGTCAGGGATATCCCCGATATTCGATTTTAATTAAGTAAACAGTATCTTACAACCCGATCCGAAATGTTTCGCTACATGACGGCTAACGTCATCACAACATGCACGTATGTACGTATGTCTGTATGTGTGTGTATAGCTAGGTGCAGTCGAAAACCAGGAGTTATGAGAATTCTAATTTTAGGATGTAACCCACCTGTATCGCCTGTTAATTCGCTTACGGAGTTCAGATAGCATTCGTACCGGGTGAAATGTAGCTGGATTTTGTATCGCAAGCTCTGTAACTAATATCTCCTTTTTACTTCATAATATGTGTATCCCTCGAAACTATGAAAATCTGTATTTATTTACCATTAACTCCACACCAACGATTAATATCAATATCGGGTAAGGAAATGTTTTATCCATATACATTCTAAGAATATTAATATATTCCAAAAATAAAACGATTTAAAAGAAATCAGAGAGTATTTCAAGTACAGGGAAACAGAACATTTTCATTAACGTTATAAGGTTGAACAAATTCCATGTTATGTAGTCTGCTTCAGTTTATTTAATTAAATATGGAAATTCCTTAACAAAAACACATTTCCTCAATACTTCTAAAAATACCCCAATTAATTTTTTATTAAATTCGATCAATGAGCATTTAATTTTAAAAACACAAATATTTTACTTGACACCTACGGTTTCACTGAGAGCTTATACTTTATAGCTTGAATACAATGCAATTCAATTCTAGTCATTCTGTAGTGCACTTAATATTGATTTATGACTAATTAATTAAATGTCTTCCTTCCTGATCTTCTAATTTGTTCCTTGCGAAATGTTTCAAGAAACACTTTGTTGTCCAAATTCATTCCCAGTTTAGTATTATTTGATCAGCCGGATAAATACTCTTCAATGAACGAAGTAAATATACGTGAGTAGTTCGTTTAAAATGATGTAGATCTTTATTAAAACAGACCGGGGTACTTGAAACTCGAGAGAGGGAATCCTATTGAATTCCGTTCAGCAGTTTTGCTCAAATCGTTTGTCTACTTTTGTAGGCGACCCAAGTAACGGAAGGATAAAAATGTCGCAGATATTAAAACATTTTTAATACTGCTTTATCGAAGTCTGAAAATATGTTCTTTTACAAAGTAATTTATGTCAGCATTTTATTAAAAACGTCTTTTGGATTCTTGAAATTTTATTTACTAGAAGAATGTTATAAAATAGTAAAGGAAAAATTACGTTTCATAAAATTATTATCTTGTTCAACGTGAAACTCGATTTTAAAGTTTCAAGAAGAATAAAATTAATTTATGTTTTTCGTGTTTCGTGAAAAT
Organism: Trichoplusia ni; assembly: GCF_003590095.1. Taxonomy (NCBI): domain Eukaryota; kingdom Metazoa; phylum Arthropoda; class Insecta; order Lepidoptera; family Noctuidae; genus Trichoplusia; species Trichoplusia ni. The sequence goes on from NC_039499.1 coordinate 301,574, forward strand.
CCCAACCTCCTTCACTCTTTTTGTGTAACAGTCCAAATTACAAAGGCAATAATTTAATCACTTACTGCCCAATCAGTCGTAAAGCTGGGTGAATCAGTTGCCATAATTAACTATTATAACTAATTGAATGCGAAGAACTTCATACCCAGCGAAATTAATGAATACCACCGAAATGAAACGCATGAGAGCCCGCGGGAACCCGCTAACTTAATAACATTATTGTTTTAACAATGTATTTCATGATGTCGAATAAAAATGTGTTCCTGGAAACGGGCGACTTATTTAAGAGCAAGCGTATAAAATACATTTGACTGTTAAAACGAAGTAACGAAATCTGAAAACTTATTTTTTTTGATCTGCTTAAAAAGGATATCTGTAAAGCAAAATACATAAAAAAACAATCATCTTTAAAACAACGTACAAAGGAGAAAGTTTGCTATCTTTAACACTCAAACGGCACTCGGAATGTTGATAAAAATCTATGAAAGCTGATACCCTTGATAAATACATCGCGAGGTCCACCTATTTCTACATAAATATAAATGAACACAACCTACTTAGTGAAATATGTGTCGACAATTCAACTTCATCACTTGGAACGCATAAGAAGCTTACAAATCGTTTGCAATTACAAAGAAACAGTACAAACATTATGACTATTTATCACTTCTTACCGTTAAGTAACAAGTCCTAGAACAGAGAACGTATACGAGTGTTTTAAATTGTACGATGTTAAAGGTTGTATGTAACATCGAATGTTTCAAATACCCTGCACTAAGGGTACACGAGCCCGGCTTATCAATCATGACATCCGAGCTTTGGCTCAGCTACGTATCAGATAACGAGCCTAGTGCTACCACCTGAAATGTATCCAAGAGTCAGGTGAGACTCGGTAACTCTAGGAGTGCAAACCAGAACAATATCCATTATATTTACTTCACAAGTAAGCAAATATCTATTTCAAAAGTGTTCCAGCTATTTTCTTTCTGCAGCTTTTAAAAGGTCTTGTTGTTTTATAAAAAAACTGTCGTTTCAAAGTGCGCCATCTTTCTTTACATATTAAAGCATCTTACTACTTTATATACTACTTTGTTTGACTAAGTATTGTGCAGTTGAATGAAAGCTGACTGAAATGTTTGTTTTATGGACGGCATTTTGTCTCAAGGTTTTAAAAATGCTACAGAAGAGGGTGCTGAATCAAGACGAATGCTAAAAGTAAACTAACCTTAGTGAGGCATAAATAGCCGAAAAAGGTAGAGCATGCGTAAATCTGTCAATATATCATGATTAATTGTGCGTAGCCAAAACACAGCTCCGCATCGGCTAAGAGGGCCTTTATTTAAACTATAATTAATTTATCGAGCGGTAACGGTCACGTACACTGTAAATATTGTCGCACGTCTGGTTGCGACGACATCTTTGACTTTAAGACGAACTTGCAACTAGTACGTGATTCTTTTTACAAAAGAAATAAATATTTTAATTTCGACTTTGAAATACATACGACGAAATGCATTGAGTTCAGCACTAACTCAGCCGTGTTTCCTTTCGTGTCTTGTGATATCTAGCAAACACAAATCAAGCGGCAGGTAAACTAAATGCCATTGCGGACTACGGCGGCGGCGAAAACAAGCAAGTTCAGAGGGATGTGTTCAGTGAGCGAATTAAGCAACGACCTGTGCATCTGTGTGTTCACACAGTGCATTGTTGATGTAATGATGTCGGAGGCGATTGTATTCGCCTAGCGATGCATATCGACGTGCCGGCCGGCCAGCCCCGCGCCGCTCGCTCTCCGGCCCGGGCACCACCCGGACGGCACAGACAACACTCACCGTTTCCCTTTAATATTTTTCCCTTTTTTTGTTTTATTTACTCGTAGTTTTTCATAGTCTCGTTGTTCGTAAAACAAAGTTGGCAAAATTGGTCCTCTTCGGTTCTGAAATGGAAAAACTAAAAATGCCTTTTGTAAATAAAGCCTTTGTGTAGTATTTGGGTTAATAAAATATTATTTTTCTTTGTAGACTATAAGTTTGCAACTAAGTTTGTTATGATTGTTATTTTAAATCTAAGTAAATAAAAAGCGTTAACGGAGAGACAGTTTAGTGATGGAAAGCTTTAGAAAAATGTAAAGCTATGCTGTGCATGCCGCCGTCCATGATAAATTACCTTTTGTAAAAGAAACTTCATTGTAGCCGAGTTGAATAAGCAGGTATTTCTGTTTGCTCTGTAAGTTTCATTGTAACGAAGATATTCAAATAGCATTTGATATTTCTTCTCTATTTTTACATAATACTATCCGCTGAAAGTCTTTTACATTTGTTGAGCTATTTCAATACTCATAAATCATAATATACTTAAGTGCCTATTTTTAATAGCAAAGTGAAAATAAAAGTTTAACTTTATTTTATGGCATGAAAGTTCCTCACCTTGTTAGCAAGATTGTTTACAACAAAGTAGCAGTGAATTTAGACTTTTAATATACAATTTAACCTGGGCAAAGCAATTTTCTGACCATTGCATTGCAGAGAGCATGGAGATCGACCTGTGATGACTGCGCATGTATATTTATTGATTAACTTATTGTGGGGCAATTAATTATGTAACATTCGCGTGTAATCTATTTGTAGACGTACATGTTAAACTACCATTTACACTAATCGCTTTCCTTAGCCACGTACCTTCAGTGCACTTTCTTTCAAATCGACTTCATTTTATCGTTCCATTTGTGAACAATTATTTTCGTATTAGCCCCCAATACAACGTGTGACGTCTGTAAATGCCAGTTATTGAGATTGATGTATATTTCGCGGTTGGGGAGAGTAACATAGATTTTCATCGTAAAATGCGCGGATCGAGTTCGCCTGGTCGTTCGTAGTGAACCATTAGCATTGCACGCTCACCGCACTTCACGCGTACATTCCAATGTTAATATATTTTACCGATTAATTAAACAAAATTAATTAGTGTACTACTTTATTTTTTATAGTGAAACAAGCGGTTTTATAAGTTTCCGCCTTCGATACTTTTTATTGGCTTAAAATTACCTAAGTAAATAGTAAAAGTAGGTAAAACCTGTATAATGGAAGTCCGATACAGATTTTCATTTGATAAATTGTTCGGTAGGCATTAATCGAAATTACATTTGATAAAAAGGTCTATTGTAACTTTTATGGTAAAATCGATACAAAGAAAACACTAAACTTTTAGCTTCATCAGCAAATATATTAAATAAAACAACAAGTTTGATTTATTTTGATGGCTTGCAATTAGATCTAGTGAATGATTGTACGGTGCGTCCTTTTCCCGAGGCTCAGTATTGCAGCATTTGTGTTGCAGGGAACGTTTATTGTGAATGAATGGTGGAAAGCCGAGACGACTACGAGTGCATTGTAACATTTGTAGTGTGCTTTTAGCGGGACCACTATGCAGCCAGACCAATATCGCCGCTCATTTGTGGAATGACAGAAAACTTTTTCCTTAATTGTTCACTGCAATTAATACGATTTTATAAACTGATACAAGCGTTTTGAGAGATTGTAGAGTCGCTTTTGTTTTGCGCTTTTCGTCCTGATATTTATTCAATAATGTATTGTTATTTATATTCGTATAGTATCTTATCTGGTATCTGTAATAAAAAATCCCTATGATTGTTAATATTTAGAGGTTTGTGTGTGAATTTGTAATGCTGGGTTCAACAACGGGATTAGGATAAAGGATTATTGTTTCTGTTGGAAAAGGCACGCTTCATAAGACATGAATCCCGTCAACCTTTTATTAGAATAAACTGTTGCTTTAACATTCCGAAATGAAATATAATTTGAATGACCTGATTTACTTAGAAATTTCTATGTACAAAATAATAGCATCGAAATAGAGTCACCTGTTCAAACGATTTTTCGGTTTTGGATAGGTAGCGCTTTTCAATTTAGAGCCTTTCTAGCAATATTTGTATAAAATATACAAATACATTTATATATTCCCACTCGTTGCCGCCACATTATCGACCGCAGCCGGGGCACGTCGCTAGTTTACATTATTTGTTATTTTATAAAAATGTTCTACCTACGCCTGTCCTGGTTACAGGGATTATTTTAAACAAACGATATAAACGTCATCATTTATTAAATCTTATATACGCTAAAGATTTTATACACACTACGTTACGATACTATTTTAAACATTAGAAAATAAAAGTGGATATATTTATAACTGTTACAGCTGGAAGCGTTGCGATTGTTCACGACTACAATTGTAACATTTTCCTTTCATGTTTCAAACAACTTTTCAGTAAAGCCACTCTTGAAAAAGAAAGTACGAACGTGTAAACGGAAGAAATAAATCTGATTTCGCAAAAAGTATGCAGCGGGGGTGTTCCGCTGCTTGCGAGGGCGAATGTGGTCGAAATGCCGAGAGCCGGCGGAAACTGGTCTCGACTCTACCTTATCACTATGCGTGCTGCCGTTTTGCATTCATTGACGAACGACTGACATTTTGAATACTTTAGGAAAAACAACGTAAAGTAAACACAATACAATCTCTACATAGTTAAACTTCAGTTAACCGACGAAGGTACCTTTACCTAACTTATTATGTTTTATGAAGTTTGCGTAGGATTTTTTCTCTGCGTATAATCTCAGACTAAGACGCGTCATAAGCTTTACCAATATTATACGAGCGCAGACGTACTTAAGCTCATAATGGTTTGGATATTGCCGAGTGATGATATACATGTACGAGCCGCGAACAACGCACGGATTCCTACTCGTCAAAATAAAATTCAGATGCGTAACGCGAATCATAAGACCATCCCAATCCGATATTTCAGATTGATTCCCATTGAACGTACTTTTGCGTGTAAGCCGGGAATACCTTTAGATATTTAAGAGATTATTTTTATGAAAAGGAATTAACTTACATAAATAATGCAAAGTGAATAAACTTCGTCGTCTTTTGAAATATGCCGCAGATTAATAGCGTCTCGGTCTGAGTAAATTAAATTCGGCCAGTACCTTTATTTTCACTTAACGCACAAAGTGCCGGAGCCGAGGTTAAATTCAATCGAACCATCATCTAATCACATCACAACAAATAGGCCTGAAGTCGCTCAGATAAAGTCGGCCTGACTGGCACGTCTCCGTTTATCGTAGCGAAATAACATTGCCTAATAGTCGGAAAATGTTTGGTATTTACGCAACTAATGTATCCCGATAGTATTATTGTTCCACAATCTATTTTAAATCTTAATAGCCGATGTCGACAATCTATTACCATAACGCTTAGTGAGATAATGCTGAAAAGTTATCTCTGAGGGTAAAAAATTCAGACAGATAGGTCATTGTCATAGCTAATGAATGTTCGCATATTTTTCGCGTGACCTCGAGATGCCATCTGTCTTCGCTCCTTTTAAATCCTGGTATTTTTGTGAAGAAATTAGAGCAGGCCGCCGCTCATTGTTAATCTTATTATAGTCGCTGTGTTATAAGTATACGGGGAAACACAACAAACGGATGTATTTCACTCTCCGTTATTGTACAAAGTAAATGTACCAAATTCATCTTTGGATGCTTTGGGTTATTTGTCTCGTTTTGACTAAAATAGAATCTTAGTACTTCGTCGCGGTTTGTGTTATTTTACTGGTACTTGGGAATAAATTACAGAAGCACTTAAGGAACGTCCTAATTCTGCCGCGATCTAATCAATCAAGGTTATTTACACCCTCAAGACAATGATATTAGTGCGGAGCTTAACTGGTAATAATATTAAGTTAGCTCTGAATATGGCGCATTAACGTAACGCAAGTGTTCTGTAGCGGAGTCTTGGATTGCTGCGTGCGCGTAACTTGAAGCTATGGTTATGGCAAGTACTGCACTGTATCCGCATAGCAAATGTTTAATATTGTTTGTTCTTCCGCAAATGAAATTCTTGAACAATATTCACAACTGCAGCCGCGCACTTATAATGCAATTCTCTTATAAATCAACCTCTAACTGCTCCACAAATTTTTTATCATTTGCTACCGTATTAATTATCTCCCTATCTTCGTTTACGGTAGAGAGTAAAAGGTCTAATCCAGGCTTGTGGTTAGTCTATTGTCAAGAATACTATGAATAAACCTAGGGCGTGTCGGCTACTTAGCGCGGGATCCATTTATATAAAGCACTACTAAATGAGTTGTTATTTGTCAGATCTAATCAAGATGAAAAATACACACGCCTTCGCATACATTCCAGGTCTTTTACGTTGATTAAATGTGATATATAAATACAGTAAATTATTTATTATGATTAGGCAACTTAACTACTGAAGGAATTAGTAAAAAAAACGTAAAAGGTAGAGGGAGTTTGCGTTTAGATTAAGTATTAACTGAGTAAAGATTTTAACATGATTTAAATGGAGCATCAAGATAAGCGTAATAAACGTGAAAACTGAGAAAAGCTTCAATCAACTGATCGCGATTTGATTAAAATAATCTCTCTTCTAAAATCCGAGCAAGAATTCAAAACCAACTCTAGGTACAGAACTTAAATAGCAAATAAAACATCGTAGGTAGGTACATATCATTATAACCAAATTAATCTAAACTTCTTATAACACGAAACAGTCACAAAACAGCTGCTACAGATGCCATGAAAACATCTAGTTTAGTGTTTGATAGTTCACGAGTTATGCGGCCAAATTCCCAAGTTAGCGCGGAATAACCGCGGCCGAGAATGATGGCGCTCCAGCCAGGCCATAGCTTACACGGGAGGAACATTCCATCACATTGTGTTAGTAGTAAGCATGTACGGTCAGCAACGACTATGAACAAATGGACGCTGTCAGATTTACAAACTCCGAACCCTACAATACTGGTATTTCGTTTTCAGTAGTTTCCACATGTTTTTTTTGTTTCCAAATCCCTAGTACTATGTTATTGCAATTATTGTGTTAGATAATATCTTGATTTGAGTTCATGGGCTTTTCATCTGCCTTTACCCAACTAAGTGGAGGTCGGTTTCCAGTCTTACCGGCTGCAGCTAATTACAAGGAGCGACTGTCTACCCGACCTCCTCAACCCATATAACTGGGCACAATGATACTTAGTTAGACTTTCTACCGTCTGACTACTCGTATAGACTATAAGGCTGTCCAAGATGTAAACAACAGCCGGGGCCCACAATTTAACATGCCGTCCGAAACACGAAAGAAATTTGTAATGAGGTCACCCATCCACGGACCGACCGTGTCAAGCGTAGCATAGCTTGTGATTAATTAACTTATAGAGTTATAGCTAAGCTACGAGTCCCTCACGGCTCCCATTGCTGACTATACTAGTTCCAAGAATCACTTATTTGACGAATGCTACGTGGACTGCTGACGCTTAGTTAAGTACTGGAAATGTTGGCTTGTTTGGCTAATTAGACAGGCCTTGTGGTTGCTTTTTGTTGTTGTGACTTCTTTTTAACTTTTAGATAGATCTAAATTTGTAAGACTTGTAACTTTTTAGTCATTAAGATAAGATTGAATGCATCTTATCTTCGAATGCTATTAAAAATAATTGTATAAAATTATGACTTAATTGATTAGTCAACAATCTTACGACGTTGGTCATAGCGCGGCTCCTTGAGTACTAACCGGCTTGTAATACCAACAGAGTACCTATGAGGCCACATGTTAGCTTCAAACAAATGCCATAAAGACTTTTCACGTCTGAAAAGTGTATCTGTCTAAGTTGACTCATGTTCTCCCTGAAGGCATGAAACACTTTTGTATAATCCTACTTAATTCAAAACCAATACAAACACATACCTCAAAGGGCTTTTGAACTTACTTTGAATTTAACTTTCAAACAAATCCCGATATTTGACGAAGTTAAGTAATGAACGAATCTTGAACTAAACTTAGCCAAGTTAAAGTGGGCAAACATTAATCATATTAATGTTTAATAACAAACTGACACGTGTAGGTCAGACTGCAACAGGGTACAGTACAAAAAGACTTAAAATAAATTATACAATAGAAAATGTTCACCCATTAAATTTATGGCTGTACCAAGTGTTACTTAACCTTGATTTTTATTTTTATTACAGAAATACATCATCTGTGTAAATTTGAACTGTCTAGCTATAACGCTTCAAGAGAAGTTGGGTGTCAGCTGGACAGGTAGACAGAGTGGAGTATTAGTGTCCCGTTGAAACCCATGCGGAATCCTAAAAAGAAGCTAGAAAGGCAAGTTTAGGTTTTGTCATGACAGGTACTAAACGAGCTGTTATATTGCAGTTAGACTTGCCGAGTGCAAGGCGACACGAAACAGAGATAGCACGGAAATAGTTAGGAATTTCGCGACAACTTTAGTAGCTAGCTCGCTTTAAACCAGGCTTATCTCAGACGCCGCTCCTCGCCATACCATATAAATGACATCCGCGCTACTTGATATAATACCCAATAGCTTTAAGTTCAAGTCGATGGTTAATAAAGTAAAATACAGCTTTTGATTATCTGTCCTGACGCTAAGAAACTTTAGTTACGTGTTGGTGTTTTATTTTTTCAATATTATGTGTAATTTGAAGGTAATTTTTAAAGGCTTGCTATTAAGATGTCTACAATTTTAGGGTTCCGCAACCAAGTTGTAAAACGGAACTAAGTGTCCATCTGATATGCTTCTGATGCCGCTTTGACAACAAATAAATAAAATCGAGGTATCGTACCTCAGTTTACAGTACCCTCAGTGTCGCGAGTCCGAATCGCACATGACCAGGTTCTATTATTGTTTTTCATAATGGAAAGAACTAAAATTTAAACATCGGCGATTGGTATTTCAAAAGAAGGACAAAAACCACTGAATTATATAATTTTTCTCGCTAGATAAAAGTCGTTTTAATGAAATTTTCTGGATAAACGGACACCTTTTTGACCGATTATAATTTAATTACGTAAATATAGGCGGACTTTTTTCCTCGACTATATATTCAAGTTACTTGGCATGTTCCGTAAAGCTTTGTAAAATAACACTTTAATAAGAGAGGGTTCCTTGTTAATTTGGCACGGAAAGCTTCTCTATAATATAATAGGAATTTCCTCTAACCCTTCATTTGGCACTGCCAGTACATAAGCGGACATTGCTTCGCCACCAACCTTTGAGCATGGAATAAGAAATGAATAGTAATGATTAACTGCCAGAAATATTCACAATCATGCCACTCCGGAATCACACATGTTTTGATTATTGCGGTTGGAAAAAGTGGCAAGTAAAAGGGGTGATTACTTTTACAGATAAATTCATAATTTGCATGCATATATGTAGTAAAAACTTCAGTTATTTCAATATAACAAACAGAATACTCCAATTTCATCTCACCACGTAGATAGATAACGAAACATTAAAAAAGAATGGAATAATCGATTATAATATTTGCGACAATCTATTCAACACAGATTTGAGGCACGCTCAACAGTACGCACAGAAAATTATACCAACAATATTTGTCCAAATGGTTCAAATAAATTGTATTATTTATCAGCACGAAATACGGATAATATAATCGGATCACTTCAGACCCTAACAAGCCACATTCTATTATGACCCGAGGTTCACAATAAGAAAAGCTTTTAAACTATTAATCATTTAATTGGTTTACGAGAACATTATTCGCGAAACGGGTCGGCTATTTGACTTACCTTTCACTCCTGTTAATTTTAAATGGAATTAAATAATTATACTGTCGTAATAAGATTAATGAATGTTTTTATTGGAAAACCTTTTGTATATCTTTGATTAATGAATGAGTTAGAAAATATTAGTTTTTCTAAACATAGTGAATACTGGAGTGTTTATATATTGGTTGTTTAATTTCATTCTAAACGTTCACTTCATCCATCATACAAGTTTAACGTTATGGTCAAGTTTGGACATTTCTCGTCAACGCGTCAAGGAAGCGTTTAGTGAACCGAAGTGCCGCGGTCCGCGAACCATTTCAATAGCGGCCCTTAAGCCTTCGCACCCTTAAGGATGAAGCTTCGAACCTCGTCAACCAACTTAACACCTATCCCTATAAACCCCAACAGCCCATTGAATTTAACGGAAACTGTTTGCCATTCTAACCGATTTTTACCAAGAAATAGGTTATTCCTTTCAGTTTTAAATTACCAAAATATGATGCAGCAAATTCGCTTCATTTATTCAAAAGCTTTGGAACTTTTGTTAATAGCGACCATGATGTACGCAGTTTGCTAAGTCGATTTTAACAACGGGCTCGATTCAATAAGTTATTAGAATAGCAACGTTATTTGTTGTTAATGTATACGGGCACGGAGTATACAGGGTGTACCGCGTATATAAAGTGGGTTGGCAACAAACAGCTGACCTTGCTACGCCAAGCACCACGGAACAGTACCAAGTAATTGTTGGCTGCGCTTCCGTTTGTAATTTGAAATCTTTGATAACATATCTCAATTAGTTACGGTAAAAATTGTGCTTTAAATTGTTACAGTTCATGTAAGGCTTAAGTTAATGCGCTAAAATTATTTTTTGAATAATATTGATTGAAGTTTGGGTTACATTGCATTTCGAATGTTTTCTGTCATTTATTATGTGACATATCAAAATTTACGAACCTACATCCCATGTGCAAACCATGAAATTATGTCACTATAATCTGTGGCAATACATTTGCGAATTCCGTAAATTCCATCGCAGCCATTTATTTTCTGTAGTCATTACAGCTGCGCGAGAACAAAAACGCTTTGAATTATTTTTTCCATCTTCCCTTAACCACAATTTTGTGCCAAAAGATTCATATTCAATTTATTTCAATTAGTTTGTTATAACTAGGTTATTCAGACACAACACAGAAATTCTAATTACCATAATTGTGAGGCTACGTTTCTACGAAATTCGAGGTAAATTTCGAGCTGCTCAGAGATATTACATTCCATATTCATTTGAATATTCACATAAACCAGAGATAGAGATAGCCGCCGTGGAATATCGGTCAAGAATCAACAGGCGGAACTCTGGAAAAGTTAAATTCGTTTGACATTTTCACAGAGACGACCGGATGTGTTTATTTTGCGCGATGCCTTTTGCGCTGAGGTAAACTGAAATATAAACAGCCAGATCGAATATAGAAAACAAATAAGTGGCTTGTTAAATCGTTTATTAATGTTTACGTATGTTGAATTGGAGTATGAAGTTGCACATATTCCCGGAAATGGTTGCAAATTTTATCTGCTAGACGTTTTAGATATACGTATCTACGGTATGTGAACCGTTTTCAACAATGTAATTTAATTACACGCCTTGCAATGTACGGGGTTGAGCACTTCGACAAGTTCCAGGAATTTCCAAGCCTAAATATGAACCCTAGAGCCATGATCGACATTCGTGTTTGCAATAATTGGAACGATATAGTGACGAGAAAAAATTCTTATGCTATAAAGTCATACAAATAGTTTGTATTGTACGTGTACACACGCGATGCGGGAAAGTTATTATTAAAAGACCTTAACAACTTTTTCGCTATTATTTCCAAATACGTAGGAGAAAGTTCATAAGGGGTGTTTATTGTCGGCGCAGCGGTGCGGGGTGCGGGACGCGGGCCGGAGGGGGGGGGCATACAATGTTCATTTTATATTGCTCTACTCACTTGAGCCCTGGTCACGCCATTAATCACGTCAACACTATTGTATTGCTGACGACTCGCTTCTCAATTTATATTGAACTTTTGATACATTAAATGTCATCGTAATTGAAATCCAAGTTGCTTGTAGTTGTGCGAATGACTCTTCATTATTTCAGTTCTAGGTAGAACCACAATATAAAGACATTACTTGTTAGACTCTGGTGTATCTAATCAACTGAGGTATGCTGTATGTATACCGAATATCTTTAAAACTAACAGATGTCTCTATAAAAACTTAAATTATTGCCATCAACTTTGCTTGTAACAGGACACAATAACCAAATTTTTAACATATTTCTCCCAATTAAAAAAAATGTTCATGTTTAAGTTGATTAATCACCGTCGAAAACAACATTTTCTAAAAATTAATCCTAAGCTAGCTAGATTAATTTATTGCCCCCTATTTTTAGCTTAAAACCATTTCTTTAATTAAAAAGTAGAGTAAGATACATCTTTGCACACCTCTTAAGTGTTCGTAAAGGAAATGTAAGTACGTGAGAACATAAGAACGTGTTCGCAGAAGATTTTTAACCACCCCAGCTGCATTTATAAAGTGCTGTTTTCTAGCGCTAATAGACACGTTCTCGGCAAATAAACGGCCACTTCCACTAACGATTAGATGTTATAAATAGTGTTTAAAAGAAGAAAGCTTGGATATCCATGGATACCCAATGATGAATGTCTATCTTACACGAGATCTCCAGCTAATAAGGAATAAATGAGTTTAATCACCAGACGGAGAGCAGTGATTTGAAGAACTACTTTTTTGACGTATTACATTTCAAAAGGACCACGTTCAATACAATTCACAGATCACTTTTAATTCCATTGTTTTGTAAGTGACAAACAATTAGACGACTCCTGATGGGATCTGAAAAGACTTAAACAAAAACTTTTGAACGAACGTTGGAGGTCTTAGTGACGCTTTGCCTCCTTAGATCCGCTCAGAGTCAGAAATATAACTAAATCCATTGTTTTCAGACGAGCTTAATAGACATTTCCAAGTTTAGAAATCGGCTTATGGTAAGTCAATAAACAAACCTTGATGCGGTTACTTAATACATAATACTAAAATGGCGACCCTTTATCCCGAACTTATGTCTGAAACTTGTAATCATAATCCTGAAGATGTTTCGACTGACCCTCGGCCCCGACCTTAATGACCCAAAACTTGAGTTAATTTATACATTTTAGAAATATACACTTCGATTTTATCTTAAATGGTATGTAGGAATTACAATATAATGTGAACATTATTGTGCACTCACTATTAATACCTAATTCTAATTATGTTTGTTAATAATGAGCTTATTTATAAATAACCTCATTTCCAACCTTTATAAGTAATATATACTTATTGTAACTTAGCTGAAAGAAAAAAAACTAACATAATGATTAATGAACAATGTTTTCCAATGCAAATCGTCACAGATGTTATAAATATAATTATGTTTCCCTTACGTTATCGCGTTAAAGTGTTGCGTGCAATCCGCTGGAAAAATATTTTATCGTAAGCTCGGCTGAATCCTTGCGCGCTGTACGTTGGTGTAATGCATTTAATAAACGAGACTTTATGAACTGAGCCGTAGCAACAAATTGCAAATATTTTTTTAATGTAGGTGTTTGAATGCACTATCGGGTCAAGGGTGGCATTTAACTGGTATTATAGAATGATTATCCGTAGACTAGGCAGCAGTAATAGTGCGAGGCACGCGATAACTATTTACCTACGATCAACGGCGACTACGTTCGTAGCTGTGTAGCGGATGCTACGAAGCCTCGTTTCGTTATTGTTTAAAAATAAAATACATCATTTTTATTGTTTTTCTTTTTTTTATTATTGAATTAGATCCGAGGTCAGTTATTATGTTTTGTGTCTAGTCTTTATGTTTACACGGGTGGCGAAACAGTGCAGTCAGATTATGAAATATTATCTAATGTTAAATATTTATTTTAAAAATTAAAATTATATCCAAGTGTCAAATCTTACAAGAAACTATAAAAATATCATAAACATAATTGAATACAGGCACCTATCAGCTTGTTGTAACGACACGCCATATAATTATAAAACATGCTTTAAAATTTAAAATACACGGAGCATGTTATTAAACATGCTATTACATTTAAGCAATTTACCCGGACTTAATTGCTGCTCAATTTAGCTGAATCCAATTTTAAGTAAAAACCAATCTGTGGGCAGCGGTATGGCAAGCGGTGTTTTTCACTAACGATCCTTTACGTCACGCGATACCGCGATACCGCGATACCTTGTCTTCGTATCGTATCAGATCATCTGAGGAAATAAAGCCTCGATAATAGTTCTGAGACAAGGTAATCTCTATTTGATTGATTGCGAAATTATGGAGGAGTTCCTCTATTTGTGAACTGTCAGTTTTCAAAGAAGCGTTGAGTCAACACTGTATTTACCTACACCGACAAGAGGTTATGTAAACATCATCATCTTTTTTAATTATTTATTTGCGTTGAATTGTCTTTACCCTAAACCTATTCTAAGCATTGACAATTTTTTTTATAAATAAGAATGTACGATTACAACTACGAACACTCTTACGTGTTTTATTTTAATTTCTTCGTACATACTCGTACGATTTGGCCATCAGATGAAATTCCTTGTTTATCAAACAAATATGAGTTTGTACCCAGAAATACTTTTCGCAGAACTCGGTTTTAATTAAACAAATGCCCGTTTCCAGTTTTAAAGCTGAACCAGGTTTCAAATGAATTTCTGCTTCTGGTTTTTTCAGAGCAAATATATTTTTAATTTAATGAAAACTTGATAGATTTTTCCACATTGTTTTAAGACAAGTTCTGTTAAATAATAGATCATGAAGAGTCTTTCTAGCCACACAGTATTAATTTTTTCATAGATGCTGTAGCAATTGTAGCAACAAATACTAAAAATAAACATGGAGGCTAAGCAAAGGTTGTTACGGTCATAAATTTGTTGTAGTATTTGTTAATCATTAGCCTATATGTCTAGCTGTATTAAAAGATGACACGTATCGATTTGATGTATCTTTATTTACATACATACCTATACTGTAAGCTTGGGAAGAAGCGCTGACTGTTATTCACACCAACAAAAACAAAGTGCCATTTGCGAAGCATTTAAGCATAATACCATTTTAAATATATTTGAGCCGTCACTGTTTTAGAGTGTTGCGTGATTAAACGGACGCAGCACGATCATCAATCTCTGTCTAGATGTAAGTGTGTATTCAGCAATCCCCACATTTCATGGCCACCTGGGGGAACCGCGAAAGAGGCTGACTACTGACTGGCTAATTATAAATAATAAATGTAGAGTTAAGATGCGTCGGCAGGTCAAGAAATGGAATAAAATAGTGGTGGCTATGAGGAATACCCACAGCTGACGAAACAACAAGCTACACTCACAATTGTTTCAGTAAACTATAATTTGCAAGCGCCACATTGCAAGCTTAATTACGTTGATAGCGTTAAGGTTTCTTGGAGTATAGTTAAGTTTTTTAAAGTGTTTGCGTATGGGTTACTGTTTAAACCTTATAAAAAACAAGTGAAATGAAGGGATAGGGAAATGGAGAAAGATGTCTTGGTCAGACATCAATAAACTGACTTTTTCAACTTGATCATCAACATTGGTTGAGTGGCTTAGCAATAAGACACTTCAATGAATGATGATTATGAAAATGATGAATATAATGATGAAATACTTGATATATTGTGAGGAGTGAGAGTCGTATGAAATAACAATTTAGGGAATTACTTTTAATTCTAAATACTGCAAAACAAATAATTAGATATCACGTAACTGAAAAAGAAATAGTTTTACATAGAAAAGAGGAGTACAAACTATTAAAATAAATAAAAGTGGCCATACAGAAGTGGGTGTCTAAAAGTGGGCCAAGTTTTCCTCAAACTGAATAAAAGTTCTCCACTAGTTTACCAAAAACATTTACCGGATTATACTTTTATTTCATCCGGCTGAGCTTTGAATTTAGTTGGCGAGTTTCTTAATAAAAACTAACGCCTAACTTAACTAGTAGTTAGCGTTAAAAACTTTCGGAGTGAACTGTCGCGAAAGGATTCGTTTAAATAATCCACTCAATTATTTCTCAAAGTTGTTCTACAGTTAGCTGCTGTTTTATGTTGTTAATAAAATAATGTAAATCAACAAAAAACAGATACATTTCAATATGTAACACAAAGAAGGTTATTCAATTCAACATAATAATGATTGAATATGGAAACATTAAAATCCTGCTCCGAATACGGCTAATTTTACCTTATTTCCTACAGACCCTCACAAATGCGTATCTGGTTTTGCACCTTCACACCTTGTTAGGAATAATTCTCCAAACAAGAACCTCTCAAAGAATTCTCAGGCCTTTTACGGCCATTCAAAAATTGCCATCGCGGACGGTATTTCACGTCCACACGGCGGGGTATTGGTAAAGTTTTCAACTAGCAATAATCGCACCTCGGATTAACCTCATCGGTTACGATATTGCCTCTGCGCAAAGTTAAAAAGTAAGTGTCGACAGAATTGCCTAGGTGAATCCGTGTAACAAAACGATTGCGACTTTTAATTCGATCCCAACGCCATCTAGTTGCGTTTGTGGAACTAAATTTAAACAAGAGTAAAAAGGGCGACCGCGCGGCCGAAAAATGAAATCCGTGTCACTACTACTTGAAGAAACCGGTTTCCACATTACTCTGCTGCAATTTAGCTAGAACTGTAGGTAGCTGTAGGTTTTGTTACATCTGTGAAGTTTTATGGATTTAAAAAAAAGTAAGTATAACAATTTAGTTAAATTCAGTGACAGTATGACTCTACAAAGAACAGTAAATTCCCGTCATGGACAATGTTTCTCAAAACATTTTTATTTACTAATAGAAGCGATGTTTGCTGTCAAGGCTTTTGAATACTTGATGCTTGATTCCTCCGAGACAGGTTGTAGTTCTAATCGAAACGCCAATTAATATGGACAACACGCATCAGTGAGCACATCCATCCACGTAAGCGGAAGCTTACACAGCCAAATCATAATATAATCCTTATCCACTATGAATAATTTAATATTGATTGATTTATGTTCAATTTGAAGACATTACGATATTGAATACAATTACGTTTTCTATCGTTGTTATTGTTGGCTGAATGCGAACGATCCTCGCTCGTTAAGATACTACTCGATAAGCTAACGACATAAACCCACACCACTTATTGTTTATGCCATCAGTCTGCCTTACGCTATACAAAACTTTTTCATGTCGGCTACGGTACGCTGTGGTACGTCTTCGCTGTAATTCCCGAAAACCTGTTCAAAGAGAGCTCTCTTTTTGTAGTAAAAGAAAAACTTTTTTAATAAATACCACGAAAACCTGCCTTTGGACTCAGATACAAATATTACAATTTCTTACATTCGGAATTATTATTTGGATGTGTTAAAGGAGCTTATTTGAGAGTAATTATGTAATCAGAAGGAGAGTGTGTGATGAGATTTCGGCAAAGCTTAATAGGCAATCGTTACTGATAAGTTTATTTATATACGGCTTTCTGGATCAATTACTTAGTTTCAACAAATCGTATAATCGAACATCGGCATACGAAACTCGTACTGCCGCCTCGCCTACGCAGAGAGCTAATGACGTTATTTTCTTATCGCACATCTATACGATTCACCCTATATGTACAAGTTTCCGTATCACATTAGTGGCCCTTGACCGATTTCGTTATATCGATTAAGGGGAACAGAGACGCGTAAATGCTGCTTAGCTTTACATATTTAGTAGATGATAGACACTTGGCCGCAGACACACTACCCGAGTCTTCTAACTTTCCCAGGTCATTTCTAGAATAGATAAGGCATTAAGGTGTCCTCCACCCCGACAAGTATCTATTAGAAGGGTATTAGTGTGAAATTCCCCTGAATTCTTAACATTTATCTAGCTAATAGAGATCTCATTGACTACTAACCAAAATTACAAAGTCAGTAAATGGTACTTTGCTGGAAATCCTGAAATCGCTTCCCAATGCACATGAATTATGTACACTGTGTTTACATCGCGGCAAGTTAGTGTTTATGGTTTAAACCTAATCTGAAAACTGTAACCAAGCCACAAGCTTGACTGTTAAGTGCTAACCACAAAATCGTATTAACAGTGAGCACCTGACTAGAAACAAACAATTCTCGTAAGAGCTTTTAAAAAGCTATAACACAGTAAAACATTTGGTTGCACTTTATTTTTATATCAATTACAAAAAGTAAATTTACTTACAACAAGGCCAGTCAGGCATGGTATTTGTTGGTAGACATAGCTGTCTCCATGTTTCCTTATTTTGCATTCTTGACGTTAATCAAAACACTCTTTTTAAAAGACTTTCGTAGACACATCGCTTAATTATGTAAAACTGAAACAACAAACAAAATAGATAACAGAATGTATTACTGTAGCTTTCTTATACAGTTGAGTTTTCTTTCACCCTTTAGGACGAGCCTAAGTTAAGAAGCGTTGAACTTAATCTCAATAACAGTAAAATGGTAGGAAGTTTTCGTTCCGCTCTTTATATGCTAATGCTAGAGAGAAGATTGTACCACTAGGGACGATTTTAAGACTACGACGCGAATAAGCGTTGTGTTCCAGATCATAAAATATGTTCCTGTAAACACTAAAAGACAATAAGTAGTCGAAACTGTGTAAATCTTTTTCACTCCGAGACTGATTCGTATTGTCAACGGCAACGTTAAAATAATATTCAAACTTATCGGTAACCCGGTCTTAAAAGTAAGGTAATAGAAAAATTCTATTAACCGACAGCGACACCGGAATTGACAATCGACAACTTCACGCCTCGCAACCACGACTAACAAACTTGTATGAGAACTTTGCAACAGCTGTAGCAAACATTTGTCAACGGTAAACTATAGCTATATTTTGTTTACCTAATTCTTATTACACTAAGAATATAGGGCCGAGTATATTTCCCAGCAAAAAGGACCGAAATAAAACAAGTAAAGTAATGAAACATCCCTTTTCTCGTCATTTTATCACAGAAATATTTTGTTTGCGTATCGAAATACCTCCCTAATATCCGCTAAGCACAAATATTACAGACTATTTACGTTCATACCAACGCTCCGTTTCATTATCTGCGACCCACGGATTTGTTTGTCAATATACAATACGTAAGTATAGCCATAAGATTTTATTAAGGTCGGGAGCAGGGTTCTGGTACAACGTTGGTGAGTGGGCACTGCAGTGTCATGGTTTCAATTTCCGGCAAGCTTTGGCACCCGCACCTACTCGTTGATGCAATGTAAACGAGCCAATCATTCGATTTGTTTTTGATAGCATCGGTTACAGGACGGTTCGTGATCCATGATTTTGAGTGCAGAGTTTAAATCATGATCGTGCTTAAACGAGCGAAACGATTTCGTTAACGAAATTTTAAAGTACTGACTACCAGCTGACCATAAGTACGTAAGAAGTTACTATACCTAAATATGAAATTAAAGATTACGCTGTTTAAGTTGAGTCAGTTTTGTTTGAACGTCTAGATCACAAACTGCCACAGTTAATGATCAATAATTCCTGTTGGAACTGTAAACTGTTTCGCAACACAAATAATTACAACATTTCTTCGTAAATGAAAGCGAGCTGAACTATTCACCTTTAAAGCTCGGTACATACTTAATTGCAGAAATAAATACCGCTGTTACTTACATTTTAATGAAAAACTCGCATAATTTCATACAAGTAGACACTGAAAACATTTCATTAGTCAGAACAGGTTAGCTTTACGTAATGAAGCATCATCTTTTTAATTTAATTAAGGAGCTTACCTTGGAGAATTCTCAATCGTAAACGGCTTTCCGTTTTAATTACTTTTGGCGTTAGTAATTATGCTGTCCGCCGAAAACACAATTTAGGAAAGTTTTTTTCCTTATTTTTCGTAAACTTTGGCCCTAACTTCACTGCACTCACTTTAAGAGTTCGCTAAGAATGTTGTTATCTTTAATTTAGTTGTTCAGCCAGCCCGTCGTAGATTCCGTAATTCAATTAGGTGTAAAAGTGTTAGCTTCGTATTTCTTGGAAATAATATGGATGATCTAAGGATTCTAGGGATTGTTATTTTAGGATGCCACTACTGAATTGTTTGATTTCGATTAAGTATGATTGTCTTGTCAGGCCAATTTGAAATTCTTATTAATAGCTATATTACATTAGCCACGAGTTTAAGACTGGAGTTAAGTAAAACTTCTTGATCCTAATGAATAGTTAGTGTGGGTTTACTTCGGTGCGTTAGTCCGAAAGAAGGTTATATATCTACCTACCAACTCTGTGAAGCTAGATTGTGGGCTGCGTACTTACCTGTGCCGCGAGAAACGCAAACGGAATCCGTAATGATGCAGGCCAACTAATAAGTGTAACCGCTATGGACATGTTATGGGGCTCATTAAATAACCAGTGGAAAGGTTAAGGTTTTTGGACTACATAGAGACTATAAACATTTATATCTCGATACATTAGTGTATTTTTTTAACTGAAGATAGCTCCTGTATTATATATTGAGCTAATCAGAATATCATTCAGCAAAAATTAATTAGCCTTTCGATCTTAGTACTACGTATCTGGTAAAAATTGGTAACTTAGTATACCTAAGGTGCACTGTTGGTATGAAATTGACGTACCCAGAAAAAAAAATATAAATAACCAAAAACCTTTTATAAATAGCCTTTTACACATTATTAAAATTGAAATCCATGGAAATGTAATAACACCCGGTGAATGAAAACCAATGCTTTTAACTTAATCAATTAGCAGGTCTATGTTAATTGACTTGCCTATAGAATTACAGAGAGCAATGAATTAAGCATTACATTACTACGCGCACACAACTAAATGTACAATAATTAACCCTTATTCATTAAGCGTTATTAAGCTAAACGATAAATTAACCCTCTTGTTATTGCAAAATTGATGTGTCGTTTGTTGCTTGCTCCTTTGGTTACATTTTGGTTTGTGGTATTGTAGCATTATTTTATACAAAAGAGGAATATTTAAAAGTCAGATTATTTCAATGGTGAAAGAGAAATGCCGCCCTACGAAGTGTCGTGTCTCGGTTCTTCAATAGCAGACTTATTGTTTGTGGTTATGGTAGGACCCCAGGGTGACTGTATAGGTCTGATAAAATGTAGAAAAATACAGCAGACTATAGAACTACTGAAGATATGTCTAGTCGACTTAACTCCAAAACCTCAAACGAAAATCGATATTTATAAAACAGTTTAAGACTAAAAACAATTATCTAGTCATTGTTAAAAATAAAGTGAAAAAGGTATGATTTTTATGATAATTTCTCGAAGACTATTAATTCCTGAGATAGTCGTTTTATAATAACACTTTTAAAAGTGGGCGCGCGTTAACAAGCTGAAGTTAATTGTTTGTTCAAGTTTTATAAGCAGGTAAACTAGGAAAATTACTCATAAGTAAATTAAAAACTTTAGTGTTAAAGGTTTATAAGTACACTAGCTGTTGCCCGCGACTTCGTCCGCGTGGTTAGAAGATTTAAGTTATAATTTATACCTGCCTTCTATCTATCTATCTGCCTTCTATCTATCTTGTAGGATTCAGTCAGCGTTTGCGATGTAAGCGCAAAAAAATTGTTTTTTTACGACCTCACATTAGAAACCTCAAAAATTGTAGCCTGTGTGTTATTCTGTTATTAGTATAAGCTATATTGTGGTAAAGTTTCATTCAAATCCATTCAGTAGTTTTTACTTGAAAGAGTAACAAACATCCATACATCCATACTTACAAACTTTCGCCTTTATAATAGTAGTAGGATAATAAGCGAATGAATGTAATTTAAAACTTCTTTGATGGTAAATAAATGAGCATCGCACGTCCTTAAACATCTTTATAGTTTAAATATATTAATTTAACTGCTGCTTATAATTATGCAAATATCTGTAAACATAAAATCATAAAATTATCATTTATTTTAATTCAACAAAAGATAATAAATTGATTAAGCCCGTAGGTACTTGCTTGAAAGGTAACTGGTTTAATTTTACAGCAACGAATATTTTAGCATTTTCATATTGAAATTACCGGTGTTATTAACGATGTTCATTATTTGTTGGCTGTTTGCTTAAGTACTGAATATTAAACAGATATTGTTTTATGCAAAATTCTTCTTCCTTTTATATAAATAGGTAGTAATAAAATAATTATCTTTAATGAAATTGTATGAATATTTGTAACTAGCTATTGCCCGCGACTTCGTGCCCGTGGGTAGAAAATATAAGTTATGATTTATACCTGCCCTGTTTTTTTCACATGTTCTATTGTGTCTTCGCTCCTTTTAGTCGCAGCGTGATAATTTATAGCCTAAAGCCTTCCTCGATGAATGGTCTATTCAACACAAAAATAAATTTTCAATTTAGACCAGTAGTTCCTGAGATTAGTGCGTTCAAACAAACAAACTCTTCAGCTTTATATATTAAGTATAGAGTATAGATATAGATACAGATAAAGCTTAACGAAGCATGTTTAACGGAAAGATTTCCTCAAGATTTTACGTGACTTACAAAAATTTAGACAAAAAGACAACACGGAACAAACACCATTACTAGCAAATACCACCTTAACTAGAAAATACCACGCGCTATCTAATACAAATGCAGGTAAGTAATGACACATTTAAAAAGGGTTTCGAAATTAATTATCTGTGGTGTGAGAATAATGGCCAACATTCATGGTCTGTTTATGATGTCATTGGTGGCGTGTGATTTTTCTGACACGTTATTGGTTCGAGAGATTTCATTACTGTTCACCCTTTAAGTTAGTATATCCTTTCATCTGGCGCAACAGAGCTCTTTTTGCCTGTCGGACTATCCTACCCTAAATATACTATGTTTATAGCCGTAGTTACAATGGGACAAGGATATCACCGTGTTCCTTCGATTTCGGTACATTGTTGTGTGATAATAAGTTACGTCCATGTTGTGATATTCCGGAACTATATTGGTAGTTGTGTCCCCTCAGGCATCAGTCCCTCGCGATCCTTGTAATCCGATTTCTAACAACTACTGCGTGTGCCTGTCTCGATTTAATGTTCTGGTATTTATTCTTCGTTTCAAATGAGATTAGTATTTGTTCTATGATTAAACTTTTCGTCGAAGACTTTAAATCCAATTGAAATATTGAGCTGTGGATTGAAGTTATGTTATGCAACTATCTAGTTTCCTTCGTGACAAAGTCGAAAGAGTAAAAAAAACAAAGACAATGCAGAAGAAAATACACTAGAACCTCTAAAAGATCTAAACTTAAAGTAAAGTCAGTGTATTCCCTTTTTATAGTACCACGGTACTGGACTTTGGTATAAAAGAGACCGAAGTTCATACTTTCATATCAGCCAAGCACATAAAAAGGCTTCTATTAAAAAACGTACAAAGTGCAAGCTTTTGCTGTGGCTTTTGTGAAGCCGCGTAACGTTTACAGGAATAGTACCAGCTTCGTAAATACTGTGTTAAAGCAGTTAGTGTTAGCCTTTTGTGAACTGCTATTAGCTAAATTTCCTTAAAAAAAGTTAGAATTCATTGAGATTTTAAGATAGAGAAATTACTGTTAGGTAATCTGACTTCAAAACTTGACTGACTTGGTCGTAAATTGGTCATAGAGATTCATTATCGTAATAGTAAGGTTCACTCTTAAAACATTTCTTGTGAGTAGATTCTATCGCAGAGATCTCATATTATATTTTTAAGCGACTTTACATTATTAAAGATAAAAGATGAAATTTCTTACACTTGATTGAATTGTTATAGTAATCGAATTACAGAAGTCGTTGTCATATTCTGGCTATGGGAAGATATTTCATGAGTGTAGAGTGTTGCTTTTGCAAAAAGAGACGTTGTGTTAGTCTTTTAATTATAAAATGAAATTACCTGCGCAGTGAGTCAATCAATTCCAACCATAATCTATTTTTAGAAAACGCTAATTACCAAACGATGTTCTCTTCACGCTTTCACAGTTCGCTAACTTTTCTACTTTGCCCATGTGTTATTTAATTTGTCTTGATTAAGAGATAAACAAACTTCTGAATTGACTGCCACTTATCGGAAACAAAACTTCCTTAATTTCCTTTAGAGAAATGGACGCTTTGTGGTAAGTAAGGTTCAACGAAACACTTTGTTGGCAGGTCCATAAATCAATGAAGTATATTCAGACAATTAAAGTTGTGGAAATATTCAGATGAAATCTAGGATTTGTGAAGTTACTCAACAGTAGTCTCGAGCCAATTGAAGCATTGTTTTGTATTATGAAAATAAATTTACACGTTTTTGTTCTGGCTGATGTAGACGGTAGCCAAAAGTAATGTTAATAAGGTCCCCAAATCCGAGCGCATGTCACACGTGGGGGGTTAACTCACGTACAAAATGGTGCGTGGCTGAATGATATAATATGAATATAATAAAATACATTTTGACGGCACACGAGTAAAAGCTTATGTAGACCGGTACCTAGTCTTCAAAGAGACATCTGACACGCTAAAACTAAAGCCTACGTTTTCAATATACTAACTGTACTAAATAAAACCTAATATAGCTCTTACTTTGTTAGACAATGCTTTTTGAAGCTTCGAAATCAATGAAATATTTTCTTCTTTTATAGAGCCTGTATGAATTCCCACTGCCTGACAAAGGCGTCCCCTATTTCCTACCAAACCTGTCTACCTTTCGCAACATCTGGCCACAATTTATTTTCTGTCATAAAATATCTTATACATATTTTGGTGAAAATGTTTAATAGTAGTACATGTACAAAGGTGAATAAAACAAACCATATTCAAATATTAAAGTGTAACTATTAAGGTATTTTTATTTATTCGATTATAATGAAATACCTAAATAAAACCTTCAAAAGAATTTTAATATAAAGCTGTTATCAAAGTATTGAGGAATTCTGGGAAAACATTTGATGAGGCAGCAGGTATCTGGGTGGGTATAGAATATGAGATGTTTTCACAACTTATCCTAATATAAAGAACATAACATTTGCATGATTTAAAGCAAAGGTTAAACTAACATAGAAATATGAGTGTATTATTTGATCTAATTATACTTTTCCATTTCTAGAAACTGAGTAGGTAGGCGCCACCCACCTACTTATCATAAAAACTCAAAACAGCAATAGATTTTTCAGAATAGCATAAAATTATAACAATACATTTTTATATTACCCTTCCAGTTTTAATTCCTACTAATGGGACTTCAAACACTATTTCCCTAACTTCATTACTTTAATGCATTGAAAAATGAAGAAACATTCTTTTAGCTATTCCTTACACACAAAGAAAGTTAGAAGACGTTTTACATAGATTAAATATTTATATCGTTGCTAGGAACATGTTCAATGTACTGAGATCTCTACATTTTACTAACATTATCTTGGAAGTTGCATCTGAGAGACGTGCTTCTTGAATTTCTGTTTTGACTCACATTTCAGATGTATTTACACCGATAACTATGTAATAAAATATTAGTTATCCATCCAATAGACATAAGAATTCTTGTGTTGCTTTTAGGTCTGAGTTTTCGATCGCCAGATAAAACTCCAGAAGATAACTTTCATCTGACGAATATGTTTGACATTTTGTCAGGTTTTGTATAGACAATATGTCAAAGGGCCATATTTCTTCCTCAGTTAGAAGTTAACTGATGATTGAAAAATCAGCCCATAACAAATTATGATTTCTACCAAATCAACAGCAAACTCAAATACACGCACAGTTACGGTAAGTACCATTTTTTCTATTAAAACACAGAGAAATCAATCTTGATAAAACAGTAAGACGTACAATAGGCAATAGAAAGCTGCAATAGATATAACTTGAGATTGCATTGTCTGTTGCGTAGTATCTGTGATCATTATCTGTGTGCATTGTAACCATATATCTAGTAATTGGCCGTCTGCGGACGCTCAATAACTAGAAACAATGCACACAGCTGACAGACTGATATAGGCTTATAGGTAATAGAAACGCATGTATACGACCTCCCTGCGACTGTAGCGTAAAGGGAATGAACAGTCAAAAGGCATTCATAGACGAATCGTGTTTAGTATTTACTCACATCAATGTATGTTTCAATAATCCTTTGAATAATAGTAGCTTATTTGAGGCGTTATTACTTATGTTGTTGGTGATCTACGATTTACTTCGTCATTATTCGTTATTAAACAAAGTTTATGATATTGCGTAGGTATTCTTGATAATCTTATATTTTGCATTGTAAAGGTAAGCTATTATTAGTTTCGTAAATTCCCCTGTACTCTATGACGATCTGGCTGGTTATATTCAGCCAAGTTTAAAATATCTGCATTTGAATTTAGAATTGAGTTGTTTCATGCAAATACATCGAAAAAAAGTTAAGGCTTATTACTTTTTGACGACAAGGCAAAATATTCGTTTAAAGTATCCATAAGGTTTCCTTCATTTAAATCAAGTCAATACCGGGATGTCCTTTACGAAATCTCAAGATCCTTCAACGATCCTTGATAAACTCCGTAAATAAAGGGAAATCTTTAAAAACTGTTACTGAGGATTTATTTCTTTTCTTATCTGTGTATCCTATGATTTTTTGTTAATAGAATGACTGTTCTTTTTTGCTTTTCTTTTTATGCTTCTTAAGTATACCCTATTCAGGCTGAATACAAAATATGTGTGCTATAAAAGAGAGGTTCTTTGAAGTTATTTTGAAAAAATAAATGGATGTTAATATTTTAAATTAATTGGTATTTTAAACAGTTTGACCTATTTAGACTTGCAACACCCTGTTTATTATGTTTTTAATGGACTGCATTCTAGAGTCCTTTAAAATTTAGTTAACAAATAAATTCTCGAGAAGCGACCGACATAATGACCTATTTATTACTCCAACATTCGTTCGTTTTAAGGAGCACGAGCAACTGTTGAGTACTCTTAGTACTCTGATATTTGGATACGGTTAATTTTCTATGTTAGAAACGATATTTACAACTCATCATCCGTGGTAGGTGTGCGGTAAATGACGGAGTAAAATTTAAACAGAGGTACTTCCTACTTTTTTAATAATTTGTTTTTAAAACTATAAATGCTTAACTGCCAATAAAAAATATTAACAAGATAAAAAGCTGTACTCAATTAGTAAGTCAGAAAGGATCCTAGGAAAGCCTTTAGCCTAGAAATATGAACAAATAGATAAGCTTTACATAAGACGAAATGAAACTGTAATATTTATCACAGCCCACAGAGCTCACGCAAAGCTAAAGGAGAGCCTTACGTGGATAAAGCTAACAGAATAAATGATATGTTCGTATTAAAGTCCTCTGTTAAGGGTTCACGTCAGGGGAAACTTCATACGACAACTCATTTATGTTATAACGAAGCTTACGCCCGGAACTTTATACCTACTGGAATAATACGGAATCGAACACAGAAGTCAGAAATAAATCAATATCATTTTAAATTTAATTGAACTTGGATCTATTATTGTTGATGGTGCTTATTCGATATATTGCAATTTATATAATATTTTGATGAACAGATTTTATTTTCATTAAATTAAGAGTATTAATAACTTATGTTTGCTGTTGCACATCCCTGGTTTAAATTAAGAATATCACTTTGGATACGTGATAAATTAATTTAAAAATCGAATCTTATTTTTATTGTGTGTGTTTTTTCCCCGAATTATTTATTTAATTAAAATAATTATATGTGTATTCTTAAATATAGTCAGTGTTTGTTAGTACTCTATACATTGTCTCGTTATCATGAATACGAGAATTCGATTATTACTAGAGTGGTACCAAGATTGGGAGTACATTGATAAATGTATTTGGGTACGTATTAATTATGAGATTTACTGTAGACAGATCATTAACAATGGTTGATTAATTGACCCGTAATGACAGGGAATATTCGGCGGTATCAGGCACTTTTTGAATTTTCAATTAGCCCATTTTATAGAACACAATAACGAAGTTTAGATATGTATATCTATCAAGCTAAATGCAATATGGTCCGGTATGTATGCCCGTGGCATGGCTATTGAGATTGGGTATTCAAGTCAAGCGTTTACTTATCGGATAAACTTTGATATTGCGGCCCAGGATTCGTGATGGCTTCAGTGTACCGGACGACAATGTTAATAATTACATTGCATTGCATTTTGAAAGTTTGATGTTCTGAAAATGTGTTTGCGACTAAATATTAGGTATATGAAATTTTTGCACACAGTTGATAACGATTAAGTGAGTAAAATGTTGAGTAATGTGTGTGTATTTACCATACATACTTACAGAATATAAAAACACAACAGCATCATAAAATAATAAATTATTTACTAAAAAAGGAGGATAGTTCAGGGAAATGAAAAATAGTGACTGTGACTGTGAATTTTGAATGAACGGAAACGACTAAACGGATAATGATAAAATGCTGATACTCGTACAATTCGTCCCATACCTATTCATTTCTTTTTTTATATAAAGTTAGTTTTAGACAAAAATACGTAAAAGGTTCTATAAGTACAATTTTCAAGTAATAGATAATAAGTTTTTTCTCTTCCATGCATCACCAAGTACCTATTCTATGCAGTTGTAGGTGTTATGTAGCTCATGAACCGAATTAAATAGTCTAGTACTACCGCTTGATTTAAAATGCACTGCAATTCTAGAGAGCACTTTAAAATAGTTTACTGATATTCTACACCTACCTTATCTTAGTTAACATACGAACTTCCGTGGTAGTAACCTTACCAGGTTAAGTTACAAATAGGTACTCTACACTAGTATCCTTGGCGAAAGTGAAGAGAAATTAGCCTCTATACGACCTTGTTAATTCCTGCATAATAACCACATGAACCAACTTCCGTTTGTATGTGGTATACTACTTCCTAATTAGCCTTAGTTAGATGTATGGTATATAATGTATCTAATGAAATAAATAGCGGATGTTGCATTGTTAAAAAAAAATACGGCACTATATTTTTAGATTACTTTTTGCAACGTTCTGACGGCGGTTTAAATCTTTCTTAATCTCAGTTTCGTGGAGAACAAGTTTTGGCGAGACTAAGGATAGTGTATTCTGGTTTCAACTTCCCCTGACATCTGGTGAACATATTTCTGAACTAACGATTGGGGAACACAGCGATAAACTAAATTCCATGGTCGTGCCAACAAATGCGCTGCTCTAGTAAACTCAGTTAAGTATTTTCCATAAACTGTTCATAGATGGCGCTGTCCGCCCCTTAAATTTTTTCTCGAAACGTGGTATTTATAACATGGTATTTTCTATGTCATTATTGATTATATTGAATCAAATGAGTCAACCTTTAGTTATTTTTATCAGAACTCGTAGTCAATCCCAAACTGTGATAAATTTAACGAGACCTATTTAACTGGCGCAAAGTTTTACTTTTTTTACGGTTTTACTGTTCTAGTGAAGTAGGTACTTTTACCAATGTTAGATATCTACAATAAGATAAATGGTAACAAAATATAACAAAACTAAAATTGAAGATCTGCTACTTTGATTGTTTCATAGAAACCCAGTGCCGCTTAACATGCGCAGGTAAACGGTTACGACCATTTTAAATGCTACTTACGGGCACACAATGTATTTTACACCCTAACGTTACCAAGAAATATATTCGCTCCAATTCTCACAGGACGGGGAGTCCACAGACTCCACACAGCTGCGCGGGGTAAAAAAACGGCCATTTGTAAACAGGGAGACAGATGAGTGCAACTTATTTCACGTTTCCGTTCCTTAAACCGCCATGAATTTATCGTGCACAATTTATTGCACATATGAGAATCATTATGAAAACAAAAATAAAGTAGAAAGCTTATTTTATTTTGAATGATGTTTCTTTCTTTCTACCTAATGTCTACGCACCTTAAGGGTGGGTGATTTGGGTTTGTCAGAAAGATGGTTCATACCATGGATGGTATAAAAATGTTTTCCAACTTTGTATTTACTGTATTGTATTCAAGCTTAGGTAAACAATTTTCTTCTAATATAAGAAAAAACGGCCTGGGAAAAGTTCCACTACCTAGGTGCTCATTCATCTTTTGCATTTCTTATTTCTCGAGGTTCATTTACAAGCCTGTATCTATTATTGCTTAACTCATTGTGAATATGGGGTCATTTTTAAATTGTAGATACCTATAATATAGTCTAAGTATTTATTTAAAATACAAGCCTTAGCTAAATAACACAGCATCTGAAGTAATATTATGTGTTAACATTAATTCGTTCCTGTTAAAAGGAAAAAATACTTGCAACTATATATCAAATCGTTTGGCAAGTTTATTTATTAAATAAAAAATACACCCTTTTTAACAAGATCACGTTCTTAAAATCTTCTAAACACAGGACGAATGCGAAATACCTCAACTTTACTTAACGGTACTTTAAAATACACCAAAGCCAAATACCTATCTGTATATAAAGAATAGAAATTAGAAACCATGACACAAAAGAATAAAAAGAATCTTAAACATTTTTCGTTAAACATCTTTTATATAAAATCAAGAGTGAGCGTGGGCCGGGAGTAGGTAAGTAAATGGGAAATGAGATGAGACGAGAGGGAGCGCAGAGCGCGGTTGGGATGACGCCGGCTCCGGGCGGGGGGCCCGGGAACGATTCATTGATCCGAACTGTTCTCGGCACTGCGACAGGGACAACAAAGGGAGGGCCTTGCTTCTGTACAGTTTCTCTCTCACTCCATTGAGTGTACAACATTTTCGTTCGAAGTATACCTAAGTAGGTATATCGCTTTCTGTTTTATGAAAAACACGTAAACAATAAAGTCAATAGTTAACAACATTTTATATACCAATATTCAAACACAGAAAGTAGAATTCACACAATTTAAAAAATATTTTTATTAAACTTTAACCGAACGCTGTTTTATTAATAGTAGTAATATCCAAGTACGTGAAAAGTTTTCCCGTAGTAAGTAAATTACGTGTAAAAACCACTTACTACTCGCTACTAAATTGTTGTTATTGTCACCGAAAAGTTGAAAATCATCCGTAATTTCGTGCGAAAACAACAGCGTCATTGCTTTGTCCTGCTTTAAACGCCGAACGATTCCGACAACATTCTCTATCCTTGTCTTACTCACCGCGATTCGCACGGGCGAGGCGACTCGTTGAGTGGCCACGCGTGCCCGTGCTCGTCCGTTGTTGCACATCGACATTAACCGCTTTCAGTGCTAGAGCGCGTTCCTCCGCGCTATACTCACATAACCTAAAAGTTAAAACAACCCTGATTATTTTAGTACTATTCATTGTAATACCATTAAATACTCATGATTACCTCGAATTTATAAGTTAGTGTTGTGGAAGTTTACGCCCAGCCAGAGGGCGTACGTGGAGTGTATTTTTGTGCAACACAAAGTAAATACAAACGGCAAGCTGTGGGGATCAGGGGCCTTTTTTTTGCCGCCGCAGGGGATGTACTATCCTGTAAGTACACGCATGCATATAAATAACGATAAATTATATTTATGTAAGTTCAAAAATGGTGATTTATTTTCTCAGCCAGGGACGTGATAAAGATAACCCTGGTGTCAACCGAAGCGGAGCACAATGTTATGGCACTTATGGCGCATGGCGTTACATACTTTACAGTGCTACGCGTATAGGAACAACATAACACAGTCTGTCTATCTGTTAATTGTTGTTGATTGTTATTGTCCCATTATATTTAAGAAAAACAAACGGCGGCAGCGTTACGGAGCCCCTTTTGTAGCTCCGTATTTACAGGATGCCAAATTTATATGTTTCAATGTAATTAAGGCATATTTTGTCAATTTATGAACACAAATCGAAAATACAAATCAATGAATCTCCCATCCATTGTTATGACATTGAAGTTGAATGGATTCATTGAAATTCATTGTTAGTTGTCTTATTCTGTTATACGAAAAGTGACGTAAGATAAAAAGAGACATTCGTATTTACTACTATTATACCTAAGTGCGATGTCCGCAGACATAGTGCTTAAAGTTTACAAAATTATTTTAGTTATAATCTGTTCAATTATTATGGTCCATTGCTAGACATTATTAAGCCTCTCCCAAGTTGCGCCTGTGCTATTAATATAAAAGGTGCCTTAGAACATTATTAAGAACTGCGTATCTCCCTTTTATAATAAATTAATAATGTTATGTAGTGGGACCAGCTTGGATAAATAAATAAAAATAACTTGTAGGTATCTAGATATTTATATTATTTTAAATGGACGTGTTATTTATTTATGCAATAGGTAGGTATATCTCTCAAAACAGCAAAATCATCTGAAAGGTTAATCGTCGCTAGTGGTTTTAGAATCAATTAATTAATGGTCTTTTTATAAAGTCGTAATGACTCATTTA
This sequence comes from Trichoplusia ni, assembly GCF_003590095.1. Taxonomy (NCBI): domain Eukaryota; kingdom Metazoa; phylum Arthropoda; class Insecta; order Lepidoptera; family Noctuidae; genus Trichoplusia; species Trichoplusia ni. Next base: position 333,678 of record NC_039499.1, read on the forward strand.
AATTTAGACGAAAAGAAAAAATAAATACCTGTCTTTGGTCTCATTGTTTGATGACTATTGGCGACTTATAGATTCTATAGCTTCCGACTTACCTACATCGGATAATTCTTATTGTGAACCATTTGTGGGCCTTACCTTGATAACTGTAATATAAAACTTCATTGATATAGGTATGATACCTATGGCGAGCGTGCACTTTTACAACATGATTTACTACTTACGCATGTTATAATGAGACACCACCGTACCTATCCAGGCGCTGGGTCTTCATTTGTCCCTAAGTACAACCTCTTTTTCATAGTATCTTATACCATGGCAATTATCGTGCCTACTGAAAGATCTTTTTGGATCGCTCTTCTTGTTTATGACGTCTAAAATTGCCACCGAATCGACTGTTGTGAAACATTTTATTATTAATCCTAACCCACTTCATAGTATTTCAGTCATTGGGGAGCTAAATGTGCTATTTGCTTTATGTTATGTAGTTTGACTAGTTTACTTTTCATTTCTATTATGTTTCAATTTATTTAATTGAAACTCTTTCGTCCTCAACGTAAATGATAGGTCAAATATTATTTCTCGTAATAAGGCTTAGATGTATTCATTCAAAACCTAAAATTTTAAATTTAGTAAAAGCCGTTTTTTGTGAGGTTTGGTTTAAATATTGGGAACGCCGCACAGTGGGCTGAAAATAACGTTTCATGGACATTCAATTTTTTTTTCCAATTTGACGTGTTTCTTTATTGGAATCTGTTAAAACATGCTTCTTATTGATATGTTTTAAATATAAAGTCATAGATCATAGCGAAAGGCACACTTTTGATTTTTTTTCAAAAACTTAGTATGGGGAAAACCATAAAATAAGCTATATCTCAGCTGTCGCGTGAGTGCGCGTTATTTTCTTTCACATGATTATTGCTCTATTTTTTTGCAAAATTTTGACGTATTGCACCACGCTCGCGAAAGAGCGATTTCTGAGAAAAAAAATATTGAAAAATATATATATTTTCCTTTGAAAAATTCGTAAATTTATTAAAAAAATACCTATATATCTCTAAAAATTATAACATTAGCGGCCATAAACAACTTCAGTGCTGTTTAGCTCTTCTCAATTTTATAATAATGAACAATATGCGGCTAAATATGTATCAGAGAAATATGTTTTTTACATAATTTGTTTATGACACACGGTCTGGGATACCAGACCCTTTTAAAACAATGGATAAATATCAGTAAGTACCTATTGTTGCCATATGATTTCGTTGCCATCGGTCAGATTTAATGGAACTAATGAGGTCATGAACACACTGGAATCATCATTTCCATCTTCCATTTTCTGTTTATACCTGCTTTGTTTCGATGAACCATCAAAACCCCACTTGGACACTAAAATAAGGTAATTTTTTTCGACACACACAGGTAAACTTTTCAAACTTCTTGTTATTGTTAAATCTAGAAGAGCTTGAAGGGAAATTTTGGCTGCTGTATCCGTCACTGTAATTGTTTTTTTTTTGTCAGGATAACAATGAGATTTAGCTTGCTGTAGCTTACAGTATGACGGATACAAGTCTGACACACCTTCTCGAATTTCCCTTAGTGTTATATATTGCCACTTGGACAATTTTAAGGATAAAAACATACCAAGTGCTTTCTCTGGTGTAAAAACATGCTTGGGATATGCTTTTTTGGTAAACGAGTTTAACTTTTCAGCAGCTTCTGGGTGTTTCATCATAAACTCAATAACAGAAGCCATATTGTTCAAACCTTCTTGTCTCATCATTCGCACAGCAGCATATGCAAGCTCACTGGACTCACAGTCTCCTTGATTTTCAGTCCTTCTTTTCTTTTGTTTTATTCCTAAATCTTGAAATGGTTTTCGAAGCAAACGCTTCATACTTGTCTGTGCTTCAGTTGACGAAGATGTAGAAGGGACTGGACATTCGAGGGTGATATGAGATTCAGACGCCACAACATCTGATGCCTTCGGTTCTGCAATGCAACTTGGCCAATCAATATCACACTGAAGCCAGTCTTCATATTCGCTCGCTCGCTTCGTGGGGTTTTGATGGTTCATCGAACCAAAGCAGGTATAAACAGAAAATGGAAGATGGAAATGATGATTCCAGTGTGTTCATAACCTCATTAGTTCCATTAAATCTGACCGATGGCAACGAAATCATATGGCAACAATAGGTACTTACTGATATTTATCCATTGTTTTAAAAGGGTCTGGTATCCCAGACCGTGTGTCATAAACAAATTATGTAAAAAACATATTTCTCTGATACATATCTAGCCGCATATTGTTCATTATTATAAAATTGAGAAGAGCTAAACAGCACTGAAGTTGTTTATGGCCGCTAATGTTATAATTTTTAGAGATATATAGGTATTTTTTTAATAAATTTACGAATTTTTCAAAGGAAAATATATATATTTTTCAATATTTTTTTTCTCAGAAATCGCACTTTCGCGAGCGTGGTGCAATACGTCAAAATTTTGCAAAAAAATAGAGCAATAATCATGTGAAAGAAAATAACGCGCACTCACGCGACAGCTGAGATATAGCTTATTTTATGGTTTTCCCCATACAAAGTTTTTGAAAAAAAATCAAAAGTGTGCCTTTCGCTATGATCTATGACTTTATATTTAAAACATATCAATAAGAAGCATGTTTTAACAGATTCCAATAAAGAAACACGTCAAATTGGAAAAAAAATTTGAATGTCCATGAAACGTTATTTTCAGCCCACTGTGCGCCGTCAGCGTCGGAAGGGGAGCTTACAGGAACCCGTTCATGGCTCAAGGTGAACGCGAAACTTCACCAGAGATGGTAATAAGGACAAATTATTCGCATACCGGCCTTTTGTTCACATCTCCTGCTCATGGACATATTAACTCCACAACTTTGGGTCGACTACCTGCCACTAAACATTAAACATTGAACGGGCAGGTAGCAGCAACAAAATTTCATTCTTAGACGTAGACTCTTTTGTATTCTCACAGTATTTTGTAACGTTTAAATTGCATTTAAACACAACTTTTGTTGTTATAACAGATGTATGTTCATTTTCGAAAAAATATTGTGTAAGCTATAAATAAATAATTCATTCCCTCCACAAGCTTACTTCAAATTATAGTCACGTTTACTTTTTTAAATAAATAAGAGCTATATATTACACATTCCCCATTATATTACCGATTCCCCAAGGGTTAGTAGGCAAGGGGAGGCCCCAGTTTTGCAATAGAAACATTAAAAATCAATATATCGTCAAAATTTTTGTTTCTCTACTTTCAACGATTCGAATCGTTTATCTGAGTGACCAATTTTAAACTCATAATATTAGAAAAACATTCTGGCCTATAAGTACTTATATCAAGATAATGTTTTTTTTTTCCTTATCTCTTAGTTAAACCTATTTAAAAGTTTCGATTTGTTCAGACATTATATTCACATAATAACTAGGTACTTCAGGTTTTATTTATTCCAGTATTGGGCAGTGGGGTGGTCCTAATTGAAGATCCATTGTTGTTTCGGGATCCCTGAAAGTTGCAAATTAATTTAAATGTTCGAAACACAGGCGCTTTTGTTGGAATCGTTAATGACTTATTTCGTTCGTTCTCTAATTTTGAGATGACGAAAATGAACTTGTCGAACCTTTTTATAGATCAACTTTTCAATTACGTTTATCATAACTGAATTGTTTACCATTGGGTTATAATTACCTAATGTCTATACTTAACCCACTAACATTTTGAAAGTTCCCCGGAGATGGGGCATGCGCGCTCAAAATCTTTTTAAAGACCTGTAAATCAATGAGTGGTTGATATATTATTCACTGTTAGAACTCTTTCCAAACCTCAATTTTTGGTCATCGCTTAGGTGTTTATAGTCTGTTAAAGGAGCTTTGGCACTACAAAAAGGCGGTAAAATGTGATTCTGAAGATAGGTTCTAAGTAGTCATAACGGCTTTTTACTTTACATACAAAAACTATATGAAAATGAAAACAAATACTATATCAGTTTTACACAATATTTATGATGCTGCAGACTCGTTTATAAATTATAACACAAACTTTCCCTCGAAATCTGCTCTCCGTGATATGACAGGTTTTATTGACAATATTGAATGTCTAAAGTGACATTTATAGATACAAAGTAATTTATCTGAATTCAATTTGTGTGAATAAATGTTAATAAGTAGATGAACAAGGAATTACGTGCCTGAATACTCTCAGAGGAGGTACATATTTGACTTCCGTTTGCCCTGCAAATAGAACTAACTTAGAACTTATTAGAAGATGGTGTAAGTAAACGGAACTAACATTTTCTCCGTATACCGTGAGAAGGAGCACTTTGTTCGCCACGATGGCAAATAGGTTTCCGTCCCACATCTTGCTTCTGATGACGGCTTGCTTTCTGCTATTTTAATCTTAACATCTAAGATATGTAAAACTTTTTGCTCTGAACATAATATGAGTAAAATATTTGCACACTGGTCTCTTCTTGTAAATAAACATGTGCACAAGCATTATGACATCGTAAAGGCTGATCAATGTTTTCTTAAATTACTTTTCTCATATATTATGTTGGAATTCATTGGTTGTTTACCTTGTGGCAGAACCTGATTGCATCAGAAAACGTGATTCTCTAAAATATGCAAGTGTTCGTAATAGGAAAACCTTCACCAAAAATATTTTGCGATTCTGTTCTTTAATTATTTTATTCTTTTTTACACCTGTGTTCTGTGTGAACAGTAACGAAGAAAAAATATGTGTAAACTGAAACGTTCATGAGTATAACTTAATGATAACCATTTTTATTTAATATGCTGCCAGCATTGAGTCAAACCAAGTCCCGACATATTTGTTTACTGGCGGAAGCTTTCTTTCACATTCGCCTTCGCCGATGTTTGCTGAACAAATTCATAATTCTCACAATATAAACAGAACCAAGAAATTTTGTAACGTAAGCGAAGTTGGCTAATTTTGTAAGTAGTACATGTACACAAGGCCCTCTTTTCCCATGTCGAATGACACCGAAATAATACCTTAAGTCGTGTGTCCTCCCGTGAGACTGGGGATATAACTCTATAACAGGCTCTCCGCTGGTCTGAGACAATGACATACATACAGAGAGATCGATATTATTCGATATCGCTACTTGTTTTAGTTTAGATGGGGATGAACAAAACACCTTCTATTTATGCTAGTTACTTATTAACGAAATGAAACTAGTTAATACACTAAAGGCAAGATCAGTAAACGATGACAACAAATTACATTTATGGATTCAGCACATGAATTTTAAGCACCGTCTTTCTGGTACGAACGGCAATCCTGTATCCATTTTTGATGCAATTTACCTTGTACATCTTGCCTTGATTTAATTTTGGCAGTCGATTGTATTGTATCCGATTTACTTACACGCCTTTGGTTGTAAATTCGGAGCTTTTAATCGTGTAATCGAGCCATTTAATGTTTGTTACAAATTTTAATGACATTTTCCTTCCATATTCCTTACATTATTTATGGTTACGCTTTTACCTTATAAAAAAGACAATATTGTATTTTTTTAATCACTACTCATAGCATAATCAATGGTACCGTAGCTGTTATATTCTTAAACCATGCTTTAATCAATCAATTACTACTAATCTACTCAAATTCGTTACAGATATTCTGAATTTGGGGTGGCGTTCTAATGAATTATAAACTTAAATTATTCGATGGTTCCCCTTATTGGTGTAGGTATGCTATGTTCAGAATGCGACAAGGCTTATTTACAGCGCGTCGTTCGCTAAAAAGCAGAACACCTGCGACTATGTGTAATCATTCACTTTGAAATGGGACGAATTTCACAACCAGATGCTCAACTACAGTCTCTGGAAAAGGTTAACTTATCTACTCCAATAATAACACATACCAGTCTGTGTGAGATAGCTCCTCTATACAACAAACATCCTATTAAAGCTTTGTTTAAAGATAGGAAACTAGAGAACTGCGGTTAATTATAAAATTAAGGTTTGAGCATTTATAACTATCTTGGAAGTCTAAAACCTATGTTAATTGATTACTTTCAATTAAGACATACTTTAAAATATAAGGAAGCTCAAACAATAGTAAGTATTATGAGAGCTATATGCAAAGTTGTCAAGAAAAACGGGTGCCACCTAGTTTCTTTGTAGTTTTGATGGCCGAGTGTCTCTGCGGGCGTTCATTTGTCTAGCGGCCGCTTGTTGACGGACGCTAATCAACACTCAACACTCCGCAGTTACTACAGCTTATATTATATCTATGCTATGTTCAAATTTCAAACCTATAAGAACAATTAATAGTACGAACTAGATGTAGGGTATAGTTTTCAGCTGCTCATTTGTCATTTTTGTATAGTAATCTTTTGCTGTACGACCTGAAAGTTTATTTTGAAAGCGGCCTAAATACCGTAGCTTTTGAAAGCGCATCAAAAATACTGTCAATTTATGACACTTCAGTAATACATTATAACTCTGTTTATAATGATACTTCTTTGAACTAAGGATAAATGCGCGTTTAAAAAGAAAACATGTAAACATCTGAAGTTTTATGAGAAAGAATTTAATATCAGTAAGGAGGAGTTAACGGAAACTTGTGTAGGTCTGTGCACGAGTGTCGTGTTTTACAATATTATGTAACGGGTTTTGTGGAATCAGCGTAATGCTTTTTTTGTGGCTCGTTAACCGCTCCTTCTATTCTTTACTTTGTCACTAAGTTGTTTCGCGGTTTTCACCATCTTCTTTTTATAAACACCGTTTGAGCCGCCGCAGTAAATTTATTTATGTCTTTTTCAAGCGAAATTTGATTATGTTACCTTGTAGGTAACTACAGAAAAATGTTGTCAAATTCTTTTTGGATACATTGGCCATGGTCCAACAGTTTACAGATATCTACTTTATATATCGTCGTATCAGACGAGCGTCGTCTACGACTTGAGTGCTATTACAGATGATTTACATCTCCCTGTGTCAATGTAGAATAGGTACGCATACCTACCATGTTTTGTGTGGCGCTATTTTTACTAGTTATGATACGCTTGCATTGAGAAGCGTTTTATGTCGCAATTACAAACACAATTTTTTTAAGTACTCTATTTGATAATATAGTTTATTGATCGATTTTTTTGTAATCCCAGAAAGGCACTATAATCACTAATTAATTTATATTAATTGCTTCATTTAGAACATCAAATAAGATTGAAGTATATCAATTCACTTGATATATTCGTTAATTAGTAACGTTAAAGTGATGAATAGTTGGCCATTTGGAAGTGCTTGTGAGACAAGTTAATTACATGTAAGTATAATTTATTGTGGCTTCTCATTGCTCTATCCACAATTTTTACAGTTTAAATGGAAAGCAAAACACAATTTATACTATAGACTTCAAATTGTATATTATGTACTTCTGTCCAGACTTTCTATCTGGATATATACCTGAACTAATAGAATACGTACTATTTCTGTGTACGCACTTACCGATTGAGAAAAAATATTTAAATTCGGGCAAGGAAGTCTGTATACTCGTTTGCTTGATTTATTATAGTAAAGAATATGTTTATTTCTTCCTGATATATCTTTAGCTTCGGTCACTGATTGGAAGTCGTTGCGTGTTGTTTATTCGCTGATAATGAGGTCAAACATTTATCTGTGAACCGATAACGAATATAAGGTTTTTAATGACATGTCACTTGTATGTAGACGAACCGTATCGGAATGTAAGCGTATGCGTCGCGGACGTATAGTGATATTATGCTTCTTCTGAGGTCCCCGACATTGCAAGATATGAACGTCCAAATCTTGCCACTCATTGAATTTATATTTTATTTCAGACATATTTGGTCTTCTGTCGGTTTTAAATTGACAATATTTGTGATTGGTATGTAAGTTGTTATTTAAAGCTTCAAAAGCAATTATCATTCTTTACATTTTTCCTTATTTAATTAATGGCTCGATGTAAGTGTTCAGGAGTATATTTTATGACAAGTTTTACTTGCTGCTAAGTGTTCATTATGCACGGAAAATGACTTATGATTAAACTTAATTTTTAATTCCAGTTAACACTTTTCATTAGCTGCATCTTGTTGTTGCGTACGTACAGACAGGACTACGAGTTCACTTATGTTTACTCGGTTGCATAGCGAGCTTTGATTGCGCCCACCGAGCCGGCCAGACCCGCGTCAAAATTGCACGGGTGAAAGGAAGCGTTACCAATGTTTCCGCGCTCAAGGGACCTTGATCTACCCATAGTTATGTTTGTTTCATTAAACAACTCTCATAATCAACATGGTTTCTACCTGATTTAATGTCGATAGGTTAACTCGACTCGTTTAACCGCTTTTGAGCAGATTTTTTATTCCTTTATTGTTTCTCTGTGACCCAAACGTTCACAACTTGTTTACCTACTATATCAACTACAGTAAATAATCAACTAAAGGGTGAAAGTCCTTGAAATATCTTTATTATCGATGTGTTTGCGCATTCAGCGTCTTTGTAATAAAGTTAATATATTAATGTCTAGAGGAAAATTCCAGCAATAAAACAAATAGCAATGTTTCATCATAACTTAGGCAGTGATATTAAGATATTGCTATTGTCATAATATACAGGTTTATCTGTGTATATCTTAAGCAACCTCTCAAAATTATAATTCTGTTTGTTGCAATCTTAGATATGAGGTTGCTATTGAAGGTAAACGAGTAGGTACTAATCTAGTGAATAGTTGCGAGTACCAATATCAGATATAATTCTGGTGTTAGTCATGGCCACCAGTGTTTGAACGTCAGTCAATCGGGGCGATGCACGATGCGCCCGCCGTGCGTGTAATAGACCGTCTAATGGAAAGCGGACCAGAGATTACATACACGGTCAACGTTAATTGTAGACGTATGGACGCGTTTGTTTCTCCAAAGAACTAGACAATACTTTCTCTTTTTATTCACTTTTCAATCATTGTTTCCATGAGCTTAAGATATGACGTGTGATTTCCAATAGAGCCACTTTTGTTAAATAGCGTATACTTTTACGTGATAACTGATACCCTCAGAACTACTTCTTGGTTTCTTATTAATTGATCAAAACATGACATGTCGGCATTGTTACATAAAAAAACCAAAGGCCGGCTTTTTGTTTTCTTAGATCATTAAAAGACTAATAAAATTGTATAAAAATGTGCAATACTGTACCATCCGTTTGATTTATTCATGCGAACAGTAGAACAGCCATAGTTAGTATTAGAATAAATAATATTGTTCTGTTGTCATCAATTTTACGGTTAATGGACCGTGTGTTAAACTGGTTGAAATGGCTAGTCATAATGTCGCCACCTATTAGCATGTTAATAACCAATTGATGTGTTCGTGCATATTAACTCGACGATACAAACCACAAATGCTTTCTCATCAAAAATTACCGCCTCCGGTTGATTTATTAAAAATAGAAGCTTAAAAATGTACAACAATCCATCATACATCCACAAACTGGGAACGCCTACTCGGCAGCGCTGCCATGGCTATCCATATGTAATACCGACCGTGTAAGTAGAATAATAAATACAGGCGGAACAAGATGCAGGATATTTATGTAAATACTTACTTAATTTTATTCGTACTGAAACTTTGATGTTAAATTAAAACTACAGCAGCAGAGTTAATGTGATATTGTGTATGTAGGCCAAATGGCAGTCAAACATTCGTCACAGCTGAGATTGAATTGAAACACGCCATCCGAGATCCAAAAACTATTTATATCGATCCTCTTGTTTTAACTTTGCGTTAGTGTTGGATTAAAATGTTTATGTCAAAACGACTGTCTGCTGTCATACGATTTCTTTTCAATTCTGGTTTGTTAAAGTGACAGTTTATGAGAAAGATAAACATTTTTATACTGTCGCTAATTTTTGGTCAGACCGTATCATAGCAGCTTGAAATAGTACATAGTAAAAATTACTGATTCATTCAACATCTTATGACCTTAATTAGAAAAGAGAGCGCGCTGTTCTAATATAACCATGTTTTGCCGTGTCCTTGTACCATCATTTAATAATACTAAAACGTATTTATTTAACTTTCCTTTTAGCTCGAGTTAGGTAAATTAGATTTGTCGGTAAAACCTCTGTTCATTGTTAAGTAATGTGTGGTGGGCTGGTAGCTCCTTAATGTAGGGCGCAAGTAAGAGCTTAATTTATTTATTTCCTTCATGAGTTTAGCGCTATTAATTTTTGATACTTTGATGTGGATTCATAGGGTGTTAAACCACTATCTACGCTGTCAGATTTATATCATTTGTAAAAATTTATTTGCGTACAAGCTCTTACTTGGAGTTCAATTTATATCACGGAATAAAATGCGGCAGATATGGACTGCTTTTGTCCTTACAAATGATGACAAACAAAGGTCGACAAAAAAGGTCTACTATTTAGGATTATAGAAGCTTTTTCAGATTGCTGTTAATAAAAGTCTTCTAAACTACACCCAATTCCGTAAAATTAACTCAATCCAGGCCATTTTTAATTTCTCTGACGCGGGAACTCAAAACAAATATTTTTAGAAGAATGTTAAAATAAAAGAAAAAGTGTAAACAAGTGCAGGTCTACAGTTTAACGTTAAAGTAGTATAATATCAAGTAAAATAATATAAGTAGTATATAAAATAGTAAATATATTATACTTTTAAAGGGTGTTCGCATCATAGAGTATGAAAAATATGTAGCAAATGTATCTGGCACGATTTGTGCAATACTGTTTGCAAACGTGTAGCGGCAGGGACGCCAGACGTGACGTACTCGACTACTCACTGGTAAACATACGTATAGACATTAATCCGCTAGCATACTCCCAACTGAATGATTTATAAGTACATGTTATGCGTTATCAATTAGCCCCAGTTCACCACCACTTAATTAATGATATATAAACGTAGTTCAGTGGCTTCGTAGAATAAAATGTTGTCGGATTAACTAATGTCGTCGCAGATAAAAGCAAAAATTAACACAAACAATCATAATGAAAACAGTTACTTTTATCTCGTTCAACCTTATTATCAGAGCAATGTTATTGGAAGTCTGTTATTCTATTGGCTAAAGTATAAATACATTTATACGAGGAATATCATGTTTTCGCCTGAATGTAAGGGCGTAGGCAGATCTATACTTGCACTGATATACACCCACGTGTCATATAGACAATACATGGTCTATAAGACACATATTACCTTTTAAAATTGAATGGATGAGTTAATTTTTGTAGAGAACTTTCTATTGACACCTAAATATTTATATGCTTGCGGTATCGGCGGTCTAGTTGGCTACTCTCAGGAAAATGCGACGGCTACAATACTGTCTTTAATTATAGAATGACTACGAGCTCGTATTAAATAGTGGAACAAGCCAGCTTAATCACGCGTGTCGGCTGTATGCATTGAGCTATAAAACCGTTGATAATAAATTATATTTCGATTTAAATGATGTATTCCGATTCAGGTGAATAGGGCAACTTATCCCGGTCTAGAGTGAGGCGCATGAAAAATATTTGGGATCGTGCCAACGTTGCTCGGTCCGCGGCTGCCGGCGTCGCGACGCCCCTTGACTCGACCATCGGACTCGATAACGCAATGCAATACCTGACGTCGAAAGTGCATCGCCTATGTTTTGCTCTCTTAACTAGTCATATTTTTGAATTTTAATTTATATGACATGATTTTAATAACGATAAATAATATTCAATCGATTTCCAAGTTGTATTTCGTTCACCGAATATGTTCATATTTATGATCTTTGTAAATACCGTAGAAAATGAGTAGTGATAGGCACAAAAAAAATACTTAATTCAAAACACGAGTATGAAATTTTTCTACCAGAAAGTTATACAATTTCAGTCAAGCGAACTGTATACCGTTAAAAGAGCTTTCCCAGACCGATCACCAATTAGTATTTTTTGGAACAAACTGGATCCTGTCCGTTCATTTGGCATAATCCGCTTATGTCACAGAAAGTCCGGATCGTTCTGTCTTTGGCGACACAGGCGACATATTCTACGGGGGTATATACTATGTAGTTCAACTATTTTAACACATAACGATAATCAAGTTTAAAATGATTAAGTCTCTCTTTTTTAAAAAGGATTGGAAGCATGTCAGTCTAAAACTATAATGCGATCAACATTAAAGTTTGGCGCGTCTTACGGCTATAAGCCAATACCCGGCCTCAGATACTGATCACTTCCTCAACTTGTTGACACCTTCACGGACGATGCATACGCGAACACCTAAACCTATACTAAAAATCGTAGAAATATTGGTTTTATTTTATTAATATATTTGTAACGATAACCGTTGTTGATGTATATTGAAAGGAGTCATGTCATTGTCAGAATACTGATAAGATATTAAGTTGAAGGAGCTCAGATACTCAAAACCAACAGAACAGTGACATGGAGCTGAAGTTAAATTTATCTCAATGTCGTTGACCTGTTGACATTGTCTACTTATTATTTACCTTTTAAAACTTTACTGTATAAGTTACAGAAGTCACTTGTTTATTTCAGGTGAGTAACGGCAATGTCATCGATACAGGAACACCTACCCTGCTGGTATTTACCATTTATTATTTAGCACTACTTACGCATGTGAATGCAATCACATTTTACATGTCTCGATAATTACTGGCTTATAATTCACTAACCATAATTTAGATGATCTCATTTCAAGTCTGCCGATTCAATTTATATGAGTAAGGAACGCCTACTTATTCGCTCGCACGGCTAACTCATTTTTAAACGTCGGTTTAGTTTTAAGTTTCATTTTCTTTGTTCTCATGTAAGTTTCATTTTCTTTTACTCTTATTTACGTAGCTTTATTATGGGCCTCCATCTGCCTGATGAGCTTACCGCTTAGCAGTTCTCATTTATAATTTATATCGTTTTACATTTTATTCATATGTCGTTCTGCAACAGTATAGCGATATACAGAATATACTCTTTGGTGTCGTAGTAGATCGCTTTCGTTATACTATAGTAGAGCTTTCTTGTACCTTATCGGTGCCTTTTAAAGCATTTTTGGTGTAAGTCTAATTTTATTTTGCTTATATTGTAAGCTTATTTATGTGTTACAAGTAGTATAGTTTGTATGTCTAATATAAAGAATATCTCTACTTATTAAAGACATAAAATATAATTCTAAGGGCGCGGCTTTCTTATTTTTCTATTTATGTGTTTGGCCAGCGGTACCACACAGGCCATTCAGTATAAGTTACTGGTTTTTGATACGGAACTATAAGGAGTACATTATGACCTTTAATCTGAAGGTTACAACAATAAAACTGGTTGCTTTATTTAAACATTTCTTTCTTTATTACTTATACGAAATTATTTTAAAAAGCTTAATTCCTTAGCTTTATAACGCCTCTCAATGTCTGACATTAAAAATGTTTGTCTTATTTATAGATCATTTAATCTAAGACTTTTTTTCATCTAAAATCCCTTGTCACACAGGATTACCAACTATGTATCAATTTTCGATATGATCTATCACATAACGCCATAACTATATAGTACACACTTGATATCGCAATCATACGTGTCTATTTATCTATTCGGCGCTTTCATGTTATCTCGTATGTACCAGGCGTGGTAACCCTACTGGTTTCATTAAAGCCCCTCGTAATATATTAAATTATTTCAATCTTAACGTGACATTGATAAAGGCCAGGAGCCATCGATTCGACACCCGAAACTCTTTGATCTACTATCTATCTATTACATTATGTAGAATCATTATTAAATTAACTGTTTTAATGTTATCGTCCTTGTAGAATATGAGCGAAGTTTGTAATGGTTAACAAGCTCGTTCAAATTTATTTTCATTGCCCACATAAAACTGTATTGATTAACATAATGCTGATTTTAAAATCAAAGCGTACTTAGCATTCGTATCGGGTATTGTCAGCCCAAACACTCCTATTATTATATATGCTCGTAAGTATAGCGTTGCATACAAACAAGTTTTAAATATTTTAATCGATACTACCTGCCTGTCTGCTAATCTCGGAATCTTTTTGTGCGTAACCTGCTTATCAGGTTGTATTAATGAGTAGTTATTAATAGTTATAAGTTCAGATTGCACATACATATGCAACTTCTACACCTATTGCATTGTATGCTTATTACTGCTGACTTCCAGCCTGTCATGGTTAAAGTCTATGTTATTTTACTTCAAAATTTGACTTTTGTATAAAAAATATCATTCATGTTAAAATGTGACGTAAAAGACACGACAATGTTGTATAATCTTATGCCAACTTTACATATTATCAAAAGAAGTAGTAAAATATTTTGTCATCAAGCAACTTATTAATTAGAACTCGGACATTTATATTTCGAGTTTTAAATTAAGACAATAAGACTATTTAATAGCCTGTCACACTTTTTATATCTCTTGTGATACTTGTTTTAAAATGTTTACATACGATATAAAGATTGGCGGAATGACGCAAACAACAACTTCACTGTAGGATTGCACAGTAAATATTATTATGATAACGTGAAAATGGATGTAATATATCAAATCGAATCAAATATATAGAGTGTCACCTTTGAAAATTATCGTGTATCGAAGTACCATTAAGGCCTCGCCTGGATCGTTGCCAGAGTTTGGGTATTATTAGCAACGTCGACAACGACAAAGTTAATCAAGCTCAAATAAGATCAATATTTCCCGTAGGTGAAGTGATAGTCTCAAGCTTCAGGGCCAGATGCGCGGCCCACTTATTGCCTGTCAGCCAGGATTACCAGCTGTATCGGACAACGATGGACGGCCATAGCGTCACTACTTCATTTAACACAATTTTCGGGAATTTCTCCCTTGTCTCGAATTACTTATTTTACTTAGTGTCAGGCGTGTCGGGTGCATTTATTTATCTGAATAAATTTTATTTCATTGTTATTCATTATGCATGAAGCTAAATTTTGTAAAATTCAAGACAATTAGTTTTTTAAATTTTCTTAGAGATTTTTAATGTTACACAGCAACATACTAACTTTTTAACAAGACCTAGCTACATATTTCAAATCAGAGAAACAACCTTATTCGATACAATCTATAGGTACGTAGCTACTTTCCATGTTGTGTTGCGTGACGTGACGTGACCATTCGCGTGAGATGCCTGCGTGCGCCAGGAGAAATTCCTTAGTTAAAACGTATACATGTAACTAATAAGCATTCGAAGAAGTATCTTTTTATATATTTCACATTGTAATATTCATATGAGCATTCATTGATTTTCCGGTTAATGTAAATTATACGGGATGGGGCCTACGTCGGCTGTCAAGTCAATAATTTAGTTTTGAAACTTAACTAGCACCGAATGAAATTAGCCTTTTGAACGTGTTATACGTGGTATATTGTTCTATTCTGTTATGTCGTAATCATTACGTTGATATAGATTCTCCACACTTCGAAAACTCAACTGAGATATATATAATTAACGGAATAGTTGTCATTGCTCGTCACTACATATATGTACCAATATTCTCATGAAAATAGCACATTTTTAAATAAAAAATGTTGAAAACGCTTAATTAACGTGTTCGGCGGTCCGTTAAATAGGGTAGACCTCGGGTGCAGTTTCAAAGAGATTGGCTCGCCGATCCGAGTGAACGCCCCGTGATGCAACCAACGTCAACGTGCTTTTCCAACGTAATACTTCGCCCTCATATTTCATCGTTCAATGACTACTAGATTTTCTCATTGTACATCTTTACGCAACAATAGCGCAATGTGCTAAACACAGTTTATATTTTAATGGCGAAACAAATACCAAAGTCTGTCAAATACATCTTCTCTTATATACACATATTTTAAACATGATATGAACCAGAAACGTTAAGTCTTAAAACTAATACATTTGTATTTGTTATAGGAGTATCTAAAACGGGTGTTCTCCTTAAACCCTAAAGTCTTTGATGAATTATTAACGATATTTCGCTAACTACGCAAAAGTGCTTTAAGTTACTTAAATTGTAACCATAGTAATAAGGCAGGCTTTGTAATAATAATTAAACATTGAATCCGTTTTACTGTATAGTACATTTGAATAGCCTCTTATTACTGAGGCACGTCTGCGCCGTTATGCCTTAAATTACCAGACGAATCCTTCTAATTGACAATGTACGAGTCTTATGATATCTTTTGCGTCATACATTTAATACTGCGTCGTGAAAAACCAATTTTAAAGTCTGAATTATCACTTTCATTTGCATCAGAGGCATTTTCTGATCTTAACTATATGCTTAAATAAGTGTAGATTTTTCTCTAAGATAGCCACTTTTATTCCGATACGATGTTGTAAAGTCGAGTTGAGCCAAAAAAGGCCAGCGCCCAACTTAAACAACGGACAACATTCCTCTGAAATTAAATTTTCTTCAGTGTGATTCACGGTCGAGAATGCTTTAAGCCAATAGCTGCAAGTGCGTATTTTACATTGGTCTAAATATAAAACAGAAACGCTGTTGCCATATCTGTTAAGAACGAGAAAGGTATTCAGTTAGGGAGCTCTTTCGGCACAACAAGTCTGCACACAACTTAACAGATCATTTTTATTTATATCCAAAGGATTGTAAAAGTAAATAAGCAATTTATTTATTCATCGACAGACTTAGAATAAATAAATTAAATTGATATTCTTACAATACTTCAGGCTACCACATTAGATCCCTGCCCTTCAAAAACATTGCCGTATTATTAGTTTCGAGTTGTGCTTATAATTGAAAATACATAGCTGTGGAGTACTGAATAAGACAATATCAATGTCTACAGTTAAATACTCATCATAAATAGGGTGTCTTAATTATGTTTGTAGAACCGGTGTTTATACTTTTATTATTTGATTATTTGAAAGTTTGTTATAGTAGAAAAGCCTAAAACTTCTGTAGAGAATACGAAATTGAC
Source organism: Trichoplusia ni (assembly GCF_003590095.1). Lineage (NCBI taxonomy): Eukaryota > Metazoa > Arthropoda > Insecta > Lepidoptera > Noctuidae > Trichoplusia > Trichoplusia ni. The sequence goes on from NC_039499.1 coordinate 350,653, forward strand.
TTAGTCTCATGGTCATATTATATTAGTAAGTATCGTAATATAATGTGTGAATAGCAACTCGCATTGGCGTGAAGTTGCCATACGCGTTTCTGATTTGCATACATAACTAAAGGCACGCGTATACTGCCTACTAACTGCACGTTATGTCCGTCGTGTGGTTTCGGGTTCATTATTTTTCATTTCTGATATTTTTGAGAGTACTCAGGAAAAAGCATGAGAGTGCCTAGAATCTTTATGAAATAAATAAATTCAACCTTTAATAAATTTATCTTCAGGGGTTTTATCTGTTGGGAATCATGATGACAAATTATTATTTTGAATAAGTTTTCAAATTTATAAAGACTCATTAAAATTAATACTTTGTAATTGACCTTGTCTTCTACTATCCTGACTTCACAGGCTACTACTCTACAGGCTTTAGTTTGTGTAACTCATTCTGAAATCGGATATCGATCAAAATCAAAATCAAAATGTTTTTATTTCAAATAGGCCGTTTCTCAGGCACTTTTAAAACGTTACATTACTGACTCTAGTTGCACGGTTCCAAGTGTCATTCTTATGGAGAAGAACCGGCGAGAAACTCCATAAGTTACTCTTTTCAAAATAAAATATTACAGTACGATCAACTCGTCTTGATCTTGATGATAAGAAATATGGCTGTTTATTTCTTCAGAAAAAGTGATAAGATCATCGATCATCCGACCATCCACTGATGAACGAAAAACTCGTGAAATGTGGTCGTATCACAAAATAGTGTGAAACAATAAACTTCTTTATTAAAACAATACACCGAAAAATTGAAAAAGAATCTTACAAAAATAAATAAGAGAAAGCAGCGCTGGGTTAATTTCGTACGATGAATGGAAAAATATTTGTTGGGCCCAAAGTAAATAACGTGAATTTAGAATTTCTTTGCTCAATAAAATACTGTTCATATGTGATCAAATATTGATTGATTCCGGTAATTCGTTGAGCGGCAGTAGACCGAATGTGTGGGGACGGATGGAGAGATGGGAATTATTGATGTTCTGACGACCTATTGCGAGGCTCTTCCCCTTTATCAAATCGATGAATTTAACCAATTGTAGTCATTCAATCCAGACGATTAAGAAACCTTTTAATAAACATTCGAAAAACGGTTAATCTCGTTTGTTCACATTTTGCCTGTTACAAGACGAGTTGAACCTAAAACACGCGAATCTATACTTGTATATTATATGTAACGTATATTCCCTAAGTAACTGGAAAAGAGCACGAAACAAATAAAAATAAATGGGAGAACTACAGCGAATCAAATTTCAGCCTCTCTGGGGGCTGTTCATCTTGTATAGGCTCGATAACTACGACGGGAGTAAAACATGCATCATTTAGTTCGGGTCAGTAAATCTGTTTGGTTTATTATCGTCGAACATTCCCTGAACAAAGTTAAGGCTAATCTGTTCTACGACTTTGATACAACAAACTAAATACGTATTCATTTTAGATTCTTCCAGTGTATGTAAATTGCCATTCAAGTACGTCGCATATTTTATGTGGAATGAATATAAAGCCTTAGTTGCGTTTAAAACTGTATAACTGCCCCTTTTACCTTATCGGCTAACATCTAAAAACTTAAATTTTTGTTTAGTTAGCAGTTGGCGGTATTTTGATGTTGAATACTTTTTTCTTTACAATCGTACTTACTGAAAATTAAAAACCATAATGGAATGGCATTCATACGGATATTGGGTCCCATCGCAGCGTGTGCTGTCGTTGCCGCAACGCCCGGATGAGAGCTATTCCCGCCATTTACGACTGAGCACTGAATGCCCATCTCCATTGTCGCGAGGACATTACGAGTGACGCCCTCGGTTCGACCTTGCGGATATGTGCGCTGAGTATTGATAGGTGAGGTCGGGATGAATTGTCACCTCTACAGCGACAATCTAAACGACAATTGTTATTAGGTTGACCTGATTTCTGCAGTTATATTTATGATTACTGCATGAAGCTACATGCATCACAGGATAAACAATTACGAGGGATATCTTTCTCATTAAAAATGTATCAGTTAACCATTTCATTATTTACACATTAACCATAACTCACTTTACAGTGGCTTGCAAAACACAGTTGAGGGAACTACCTAATATTTAAAAGTTGTTTTTGTTTTAAAGGTTACTGCTCATTCCTACTGTACACCAAAACGTAACATTGACACACTCTGCATTCTAGTATCATATAAGCAAAGAAATAACAATGTCATTTACATTAATTACAAAGTTCTCCCTTATTCTACTTTCTTCAAAATTTATAACATTGTACCTTCATTAGTGTTTGAACAAACTTTAGCACCAGAAAGCTATAAAAGTAAATTTGTTGTTAACGTGTCTGTTGACTGAGCCAGTACTTTTTATCCTAGCATTAGCATTAAGTAACCTGCTGGTTGGTTGTTGTAGATAATATGATTTGGTAAATAATGTTAATCTTTATCGCGAGCCGACAAGACTATTCATATGCATAATGTTGGTGTAGGTAGCGGGCATTAGGGTGGCCGGGAGCGGAGGCTGGGTTGCGCGCTCCGCTAAGCATTGTAAATACTCTCCCGGTCACGTAGCGCCGCTGCAAACTGTTGAATATTAATACAAAATAATATTCACAAGAAGAAATACCGCTGAAACCGAAGCTCTATCCATGCTCAAGAGGGCGAATCTCAGAGGCAAATCCGCGCAACACTTACAAAGTGAAAAATTTAATAACTGGGTGACTTGAGAGGACTGTGCGGTCTATAAAACTTGGAGGCACTAGTTATTTAATTAACACCAAATATTTTCAATTTTGAAACAATTGTATTTTGAATGAAGTAGGTAACTTAGTTGATATCTTTTGCAGTATAGTCGGCCCATACCACATAGAAGAGATTCTGGTTTGCAGGCAAGACGTTTTATTAAAAAGAAAAAAAAAAACGAAACTATATGTTAGTCATAAAAAACATATATTGAGGGCAATGTTTAATAATATCAGAATAAATAACAGATAAAGCTTTATATTTTAATATCGATATTCCATTTCGGTTCGCAGACAGTTCTCAGAAACGAAAGAACATATATTTTGTAGTTATTTATTAAGAAAGTAAGTAAACGTTACAAAAATATTTGGTTTAGTCACTTCTATACCAGGACTTCAACATGAAGTATATTAAGAATAACAGTTAAAGCATTTCAGTGGAACGTCAAGGGATGGCATTATTTTCATTGTGTAGTTTTATCGTGCCTTCGGCTTAAAAGGGGTCTGTGTTTGTGTTTACTGAGATCAGACTCAGCATCTGTTCAGTGTGAGGGTGTCGGGGTAGCTACAACGGGTCGGGCGCGGGATGAGCAGAGGGGGAGCGGACGGAGCCGGTAAAATAGGGAGCAGTAACACTAACATCTACAAATCGACACGCTTCAATGGAGCTACTTGTTCCTAATCCTTTATAGATACCGAAAATTGTAAACACTCCATATTAACTACAATAATTATGTTTGAGTTTTCCTTGTTTGCTCATTAACTTCAAACTAATTATGTAATGAGCAAATGACACAATCTTTAAGTTTACATATAAATAATAAACGACTTTTATAATAGGGACAACAAATAAATTGTGAAGATAGCGTTACCTCTTTAGAAGAAAGTTGCGTAATTAAGATAATGGGGTCATAACTTATGGACAAAGGTCTGTAATGATATTTATATTGGGCTCCAGTTAAGAAATATAATTTAGTAATATCTAGATACAATGACAAAGTTTGAAAACTTTAGTGATCAATCAAGCGGATACGAACTAGCAGTAAGTTGTTTTTTCATAAAGTTTGTTGCAGCTGCTTCGTATAATTCTTTGATAAGCAATGGATAATTTTATGTATTACTATTTATCGTGGTCTCGGTAGAAAGCGCTAATGCTGTTCAGTTTACATCTGCTAAATATAGAGGTTTATTGAACTCTTTGAACTCTTCAGAGAGCAAATAACCGGGAAAATATCTCTAGAAATATCGTACCATTGAAGTTTACATTATGTGTCACCGTAAGAATGTCGAATAATATAGTCAAAACTAACCATATTACATTGAAACTTTAGTTCTTTTGTTAGATATGATATTATGTTAGATAACCATCCACTGGTTTTAATGTATGCGAAACACATCCATTACATTTTCAAGTAACGCATAAAAACTAGTAAATTTGATAAAATTACTGTCAATGTGCTTAGGCACACAGTTTAGTGGACCGTTGTTAAATTTGCGCCACATATTTATATCTTATGAAATATAGGTCCTGGCATTCCTAAGCCACAGAAATATTTAATTTACGATCTGAAAATTGCACACTCAAGCACGTACAATAACATTGAGGGGCAATGAAACATATAACCTACACAGAAATACCGTAAATCATTATTTAACGATTTCTAAAAATAACTGCACGAAATTATTTCAGTGATACACACCACTTACATTTCACATGTCGTTAGTCTAACTCATGTCGATAAGCTCGTTAAAAACCAACATGTGCATACAAAAAGAAGAAATTAGAGCTATTTTAGAGCAATATAGAGATATAATAATTAACGTTCCAGATGTACATTGTTCATGTGATGACGCATGTTTTGTACAAGTGTCCCTCTCCGTAGTCCGTACAATGCCCGTAACTTGTGTCGTGTTCAATTACATTTAATCGCTCCTCGTTTAATTGCCTAATTGTGAATCGGCCCGCGCTCGTCCTGTTCGACCATTCAAGTTTTAAGGTTAGCTTTTATCACGTTACTGTTTTAACGATCATCATTTTACTGTAACCATTGTTTTGTCACAACGTTTTGCTTCTATAGGTGGTTATACTTCAATATTCCATAAATAGGGCGTTAGCCGTTACCCAAAACGCCCTTATCTTAGTTTCTGGTATTTTTTAAGTTTCGATACTAATAGGTACTCGATATAATAAGACGAATCTGTATTGCACGTGTGGAAATTATAATATAGATATCTTTTATCGCATTGCTAGTTCAAATAGCAACAGAATGTGTATCCATCACATTCAAAATAACTCATTACGGTCGGGCAACAGCGGAAGACAAGTAGCTCATTCTATATCCCTCCATCATTGCTGTATCTATACAACCGTGCAATGCACGTAGGAGTTGCATAATTCATAAAACCATTAGCTTTGAGTAGTTAATGAGAAAAACGTCCCATAATATTTTCGCTTTTACTACAGGGCCCATGACCTTTTTTACAAATCATTTTTAATAATATGCAATTAAAACGCCAAGATTTATATAGTCGTACCTCGGGGCTTACAAAAGCAGTTGTTTTTGGTACGAATTGTTTCAATCCACTTTATGTCTGTTACATATGCGGTACGACATTTGAATTTGAGATTTACTATTTTATGAAAAAGTTTTAAGAAGTTTTATCAGATGTTATTTTAATAAACGAGACTCAGCAGAGAGGTAGTTGTGTACGAGACGAATCGCAGGCGCGGTCTATAAAAAGTCAGTTTGTTTACAGCACTGCCGGATACAACTGTATGGTGGCGTACCACATGTGTAGTGCTTATTCTAACCTTCCAAGTATTTACCGTCAGGAGTAATATAGTAGCCACCAGCAAGGAAGTTTACTGCATTTGTTTTATCTCATAAAATCGATGCTAGTTAATTAAATGCAGCTGTTGGCTTAAAATTGTTACTAGGCACCATAAGCCTATCAAGCACTGTCCACCAGAAAAATCGTATTATAATTTGAATAAAGTTGTAGCCGTTGGGTCATGTGACTAGAATATGCATGAAGTTAGTTGAGTATTACAGACATGTCGTACATACGTAGCCTCTTTCGCTGGTACGGAATGAGTCACGACTATTGTGTCGTCGTGTTACCATAAATAGCAACAAGATCTGGAGGGTGCTAAGGCAACTTGACACATCTACTAAATCATTGCCGCCGCGGACGATGCCGGTGTCACCGTTGGAAAGCTAGAACTCAAAAAACCAAGTGCCCTTCGTTCTCTCGCAGAAGAGCAGAGCCACTCCACTCCGTGTTGCGTATGTCGTCTCGAGTGTCTTGGCACGTTGGCACAATGACTTTCTTCTCTATACTATTGCTTCATGTTGTTTGCATCGTCTTAAAAATAACTAGCAGGCACATGTTACTTTATTTTATTGGCCGGTAAGCGTGTGGCAATCTCATTTACTAACTATCGCTATCATGTTTTCAGCAGGACACAATTAAATTTTGCTCCCCTTTTATATATGTCAGACTTTATTACATTGCCGAGCGTCACTACCTGCCGTTATTATAACGACACCTTTAATTGGCAATAATTTTGGTTAGTAGTTCCATATTAAACACATAAAACTATCTGAATTATTGGGAATAGTGCGTCTCTTGTACATTTTACTTGTAGTTGATAAATGTAACAACCGTCATCTAAAATATAAGTAGTTTGCCAAATCGTTGCTTTTCGTCTTCAGAATTAAATAGTAATGATTTTTAAATGCGCCTACACAGTACTACCTATAATGAATTTAATTAAATTGTTCAAATTCTCCAGATACAACTTAAACATCTTGTTCGAGAAATGACCTAATTAGAAAGTCAAGGTCTTTTGTAAAAGCATTACAATTCTAAAATTGCGCGATTCACTTCAATGGTGTTCATTTATATTTTAGGGAAAATTACTCTTGATTGTTAAGGGTTTTGAATATTCCACGCAATTTTCTTTGTCGATATCGTTTTATTAATTCGAATACCATTGTACTGATAAATTGAAAATAAGTAATGCCACGATTCAGAAGGATCATTATACAATGTAGAAAATAAATAAGTTACGAAAGGTACTGAACAAGTCTTCGATTCTTCGATAATAGTATTACGAAGGTACATAAAGTTTATTTTTCAATATGTAAGGTGTCAGCATCAGTGATGTTCCGGTGTGCGAGGCCCATACGTGACAAACGTATCGATAAGGCATTTTGTCACTATTCATATCTGGAATTGCCACAGACCCGTCCCCGACAGTAATATACGTTTCTTTTTTTGCGTAGCCAAAGTTACTCGTAGACTGCTCACTCTTATAAAACTATCTTTGGTATTATGCTTATTTAAGTAAAAAAACAATTGCTTTTGATTTATAACCTGTGGAAATTCTTTCGATAGTGCATTTGTTTTATGTGCCTATAACGCTACAGCGCATAACAGCTTTATTAGTATCTACTTGATAAAACTGGCAATATGGTCAGTTTCTAGATTCATTTGAAAGTGAAGAATACATTTATTATTTATACATTAATAGTATAACTTTACAAGAATAAGCTTTCTTCTTACACAGGGCACCTATAGAAACTGTGGGAAGAATTTAATTGAATTATACATCAGAATAGGGTGGGATTTCTAAGGAGGGACCATGGCAGCTGCCTGCACCAAACCGCCTTGGATCGCCCCTTCTCGCTCCTTGGAAATTTTACCGTTGTCAATACAAACAAAACAAAAACAATTACTCTGGTCCTTCACAAATTCAACACAATCTTAACAAAGGCTCTCAAGCTTGTTTAACCCTTAGTATAACATGATTTCAATTAAGCAGTTTTGTGTTTACCGTTCATTTTCTAATAAAACTTTGGAAATGCTTTTAAAATGCACGATTCCAATTGATAAATACCGTGCATAATGTTTGAGTTACGTAAAACATAGATCAGTGTATCGAGTTACAAATATGCTCCAACTCATGACAATGTTACAAATAGAATCTTAATTATGAGGGTTATATGAATGTTCACATGTATGTCCCCCAGCTGTGTTGTAATTGGTTAAGAGAAACACAGTCACGTACTAAATTGACGACTTCAAATTATTTATATCATTGTCAAGCAAGACATTCTTATAAAAATATAGACTGAACGTCTTTAAAAACAATTATCCTTGGGATATAGTAAAATACATACTTATAAAATACCTAAAATTTCATATTTTGATCATTTATGTTTTGACGTAACTGCTCAAAAACCTAAGAATTTTTAGAAACTCCTTTGATTATTGCGGAAAATCCGAATATGTACGCTTAAGTCTGTACAAGCAATTAAAGTCTTGAATTTACTCGACCGAAGTACGGCCCTTTATATGGGTATGGTAATTAGGGGTTAAATCTGAGCATAGGGATTTACACTCAAAGTGGGTTGGTATCTTTCATGGGGATATTGCTTGTGTAACTTCTTTACAATAACTCTTATGTAATTTGGTATGGTCCCGAACATTAACATTTCAGGGAATAAACCTATTCACTATTTTATAAGTACATTTATCTAGATAATTTACTCAGAATAACAACCTTCTACATACTGTACCTTTTTGCATGGTTTACGATCCTTATATTTGTATGAATGTGCTTATTTGCAACGGACGTAGTCTAATATAGCGAGCGAGCAGAGCGAGCGTCACACGTCTATACAATTGTGTCCAATAACCACTTCCTAATTTTCTCGTTTCCTGCGCTCCGCGACGTACGTAGGGCACTAGTCATAATGTTAATATAACGCTCTACTACATATGTATATGAATAGTTTACTGTTGAACTAAAACTACTCTAATAGTAATTAAATAACGAACCCTGTTCATATAACAACGGATACTTTGTGGGTCTAGTGATTTGAATAATTATTGGAATAAATTAGGGTTTTATTTAAAAGATGAAAGCTCAGCCCATTCTGTTTAATGTCCAAGGCCGCAGTTTTTCAGCGACCGCGAACACCCGCCGCGTTAGCCGAGAGTGTTCTCTGTTAGATTACATTCGCAATTTAATTTTGTTACCTACAGGCTTTTGGGTCATAAAATAAATTAAAAGGAGTGAACGCGTGTATTATTTAACGCATCAAGCTTTGCAGAATTGAAAGCAGCTCTGCAGAAGTCGCTTAAAAATGATTCGAAATTAGAATTTTAATAGTCAATTTTATTCGTTTCCAGTTTTTAGTTCGGAGTTTTTGAATACTTATTTTTACCTTATAACATATTTATTCTTTATTTATATTATTCAATACTTTTACTAAAACATTTTAGTTATTTATATACTTATAATAAAATATGTAGAGCGATCCTTATTTCCCTAAATATTTTGCATGACCAATGCGACCAAAAAAGAATGGGCAGCGGTTAATAATAATATAACTAATGACATCTCAAAATTCGTCAAGATTAATCGAATGGTGAAGGGAAATGTGGTTGCCATGCCTACACTCTAGCGTTACCATAAACTACCCGAAAATAGCTCCCTTTACACCTCACCTGGCTTTTTATTCTTGGTCAGCCTACTTAGTACGTGTTAACCACGCCAGTTGATATTGTCCTTTAGTCATAAAAAGAGAAATAAAAATGGCATTTGGATGTTCTACACATTTCGTTGATTGAACAGAATGTCACTACTCACGTAAATATATCTTGTTGTTTATAAGTAAATGATATCATTAGCTTTTTTTAACTTTATCACTGGCTATTGACAACACGGACGGAATCACGTGTATTTAGTCCGCATGCAACGTCGAAGAAGCCGATACGCAACGTCCAATGTTTTGGCACGAGTTCTTTGCGTCAATATTTCGATTCGCAGCCCAGAAACGTCATCTATAAGTGGGTTTATTTATTACGACAGAATTAGTACATAAGCCACCTAGACCGCGTCTCTGAGTGAAATAACTCGGAATTCTTGTATGATCAATGCCGTTCTGTTGGCGTTATGATTAACAGTGGTTTAGTAAGATTAGGTGCTTATACATGATTTAATGATTATTTCAGCACATGGTGGGGACGGGTATGGCGACCCCGTTCCCTGCGGCGGCGGCGGCTGCGGCAGCTGCAGCGCAGTTCGCAGCCAACGGAGACGCGATGGCGGGCGTGAAGGCGGAGGCGGCTGGCCCGACCGCGCCGCAACAGCCCCCGCTCGTCAAGAGCGAAGGACCGCCACCACCGGCGCCTCTACCGCCTGCCAACTTCTCACCGCAACCACCGCCACAAACACTCACACAGAACTCAATAGATAATCAAAACAATAGCTCAGTAAGTTATATTTATTGATCAAACTGTACATCTTATTGGGAACGTATTTCATTTAAAATGATATTCGATTCATGAATGTAGAAACCATCAATAACTGTTTTATGCGATGAATATCATTTTGAAACGTGGCCTACTCTTCACGGTAAGCGTCTTTACTAACACAATATCTCATATCACTGAGTCAAATGTGTCGTCAAATTGGATTTACTATTAATAATTTACTGAAATCTGAGCGCTGTGTTGCTTGCTGTTTTGGTCTAAGAAACACAATATCACATGACCTGCTCAGCTGTGTGAAATGGGGCGGCGCACTCGGTGTTTTGCCCGCGAGTGACAGATGATTTTAGATAACAGAATTATGTCTGTGATATTTTTCCGGGTATTTTTCCTCGTATCACTTACGGATACTCTTATGGTTTATAAGTGTATGTCGCGCCAAGTGGTTTATTTAAATTTGAGGAAGAAAAGCCTCAGGGGCTAGCAATGTTGTAATTTAGATTAAAACATCCTTATTTATAATCCACAGCAAAGCGAAGGTGAATCAAACGAAGAAAGTACACCAGTGAGTGTAGCGGCAGCAGTAGTGGCACAGCAAGCAGCCGCCGTGGTCGCGCAACAAGCGGCGGCGGCGCACGCTGCGGCCGCGGCCGTCAGCGCCGCTGTCGCCGCCGGACAGAACGCCGCCGGCACCCCCGACAAGAACCTCGTTCCAGTATCACAAGCATCGCAGCCAAAACGATTGCACGTCTCCAACATACCCTTCCGATTTAGAGATCCCGATCTTAGAAATATGTTTGGGGTGCGTATCTTAATTTTCAATTTATATATGGCTAGCATGGTGAAAGCAGACCTGTTTTATAAATATAGAAGCGACCAGCATTTTAATTTCCAACTTTTACCTTTCAGCAATATGGCACAATACTTGATGTAGAAATAATCTTCAATGAACGTGGTTCCAAGGTAAGCAACATTTTCAGTTACACAGCTGAAAATAAGTGGCTCATCGACATCAGTATTAAATAAGATGTCAATGTGGCTACTTTCTAAATAAACCTTATGTAATTGAAACAAAAGAACACGAAATTTTCAATAAGTGAGATATTGTATACTAAATTATTTATAGCAATATCTATATCTAATTTGAGAACTAATTGCAGTCAAATTTAATATTTTTTTCCTTGAGTGTTATTTTGTTTCTTTTTAATTTGATAAGTTATCTAAAGGAATAAGTAACAGCAATTTATATATTCCCTGACTTGCTTATATTTCCGAGGTGGTTTGTATTATTGCTAAACTGAAAATCTGCAAAAAGACTCTTACCTTATTCTTGGCCAACAGACTTTTAAAACTGTCAGAATCTACAAAAACATTACATTTGTTGATTTGTTTCATTAATTAATAATTCATCACTCATCCTAGCCTATTACTCTCCTCGTAGGAGACAAATTAATCTTTGGTTTGGATTGAGAATCAGATACAAATCTCCTCCATGCAAGTCAGAGATATATAAATGCATCATCGTCACAAATTATTTAAAGAAGAAAGTTAAAATATTCCTTTAATTTATACTCTCTTGCACTTCATAGCTATTGACTTTATTTTCTTGTATGATTTAACTTTTGAAATAAAAATGGTTAAAGTATCTACTAGTTTGCAAAAGTTGCTAGACAAACAAGAGTGCAGTAGCTAAGAGGTCACACTAACAATTTATTAGTATTTGCTGCCCAAACCAAAGTAACTACCGATTTTATACAAATATTTCCTAATACTATGATCTAAAGTTTTATTTCTTTCGATTCATGCAATTTAATTAATTATCCTTGCTTAACAGAGATTTTAAGGCAAATGGGCTTAGTTAAAATAATCATAATTGTGTTTTAAAACAAACTTCTTTCTCATAGCATATTGGTTTTAATGTTTGGTGCAGTATTTCTAATTGCATTGTATATTATCATTGAATAATAATGTCTATTATTCTGATTTTAAAGAATCTGAACTATATTTATTTAATTGCACTATCGATTTACATTTATCATATTAATCATTTCTATTTCATTATAACTTACTACATTTTATCATTTTTTGGATTAAATGATTAATAGTAAGTCATTGGTGCAATTGATTGTTTAGCAACATTAATTTTACATATTTCAAAAATACTCAAAAAACAACTCACTGTAAATGATAATTCCCATGAAATTTACAGAGTTATTATCGAAATATTTTTATAATAATTGATTGGATTGAACGCTTTTTCGTGTTTACTGCTTTCCTTGTGTCAGTTTGGTGACCGCCCCTAAAGTAGTCCATGCTCGCTCATGTCAAAAGTATTTTACTCTTTTACAATACTAGCTCCAAGTTATTTTTTCTTCAATGCCTCACATTGGGATATGCAGTATTAGAGAATGATGCATCGTCACTATAACAGCTGATTTCCTAAGTCATATTTTCAGGACAGCTCTATTATTCATCACTAATGAGGTTGTTACAATCGTCCAAACTGCTCCAATTTTTACTTTTTAGTTTTGTATGGTCTTGTATCTTGATTTTGTTTATGATATTTTGTGTATATAATATTGTAATGTACAAACCTTTTGTCTTCTAATGCATTTATGTTGTAGTTTGGATGATCAGTCATTCTGATGTATTTAGTCTATTAGATTGACAGTGTACTTACTATTTTCTGTCCATATGTTATTAATAAATAATACAAAAATTCGTTCAGTCATATGCTTCCTAACAAGGGAATATAATTTTTATTAGTTTTGGGCATGTATATTTTGCTGAACCCTGGAAACACAATGTCATATAATGTAACGCAATGACTATAATGATGTAATGTAAGTTATTTTCCTAGAAGTAACTTTAGGGTGCATCACTTAGTTTGGCTTTATCTCATATAAGTTCGGTAACATTAAGCTTCAGTTGAGAATATACTAATCGGTATTGAATGACTACTTACAACTACTATAATACTCTGTACTTATTGCCTGATCGTTTCAATCCGAAATATCACTAATTTAAAGTTTATTACTAGAAGGTTTTTTGAACTACTAACAGTGTGAATGGTTAATAAACAGTCATTCAAGATTAATCTTTTGTTCTCAAAAAGTGAGAATAACTAAAATAAAACAGTAACGAGACCGGTTAGTATATTTCCCGAGCGAGCCACTGGCAACGATGGCGTAATGTTCCCGAGCTATATGCCACTGTGTCCTTCTCGTCTGTTGGATCGATTCTGTGTCTGTCAACAATACTGAGAGCTTGTTGCACTGTGTGCGTTGTGTTACAGCCCGGTCGGGTACCGCGGTAACGCGACTGTTGGACGGGGCCTCGCCTCTTCGTAAATTATATTTTTCTTTCTCTTTCTCTCTGCCCAGATTTAATGTTTACGTTATAAGTACTTGCACTCAGAATGGTAATAATAGAGCTGTCATTTGCTTTTATAAGTGTAAGCGTTTCGTACAATCAGCAACTTGTTTGCCACTATCACAACTCGTCTCTTCCACTGTATTGTGTGCTGTGCTAGCTGCTTTTTGTATCTATGGGTTATCACCATTTATTGAAAGTAAGTAGTTTCATTTGTCTTAGCACGATCTATTGATACTACAATAATATTTTCCGGGATTGTTTAACGCGTATTGAATGCCATTCAGTCAATTTTGATAATAACTTGCGTGATCCACATTAATGTAACCAAGTAGGATGTACTAGGTATGTATTTAATGAATGTAGGTATCGCTTATGTTTATAATGTTAGATTTTTGGGCACTGTAAAGTTAATGCACCATGTTTTTGTAAAATCGGCTTAGGTATATTCTAACGTTAGTACATGTTTCTTGTATTTACATGTATTGAGTTGTGTTTGCATACTATCAGTGGTATCTCGATACATATCGATAAAATATTAAAGTCGACCGCTACAACCGTGTCCCTAGACCCAACTAGTCATTCTAGCCACTGCATGATAGGTGACTTTTCTGTGTAGAACAAATCGCAGCTAACATTTCACACATTGACTTGTCATTCTGAAAGTAGTGTCTATGAACTAGTGTCGGCCAGAACCCTTCAAAGTCATTGTATACAGTGATACAAACTCTCCTATGAATAGTACAGACTACTAGGTCGAGCGACGTTACATTAATTTATTACTGTGATCCAAACGCTTATGTGTACCCATACAGCTAGAATACGCTCAAAGTATCAACGTAATTGACTCGATAATATTTTCTCGATATTTCACTAGAATATTTAAAAGAATATGCAATGCATAAATGTTAATTTTTGTTGCACGTTGTTTTTTGAGCGACGCTGTTTTTAATGCATGTTTTGTCTGTCTTGCATGCAGGGATTCGGTTTTGTAACATTCGCAAATAGTGGTGATGCGGAGCGAGCACGAGAGCGTCTTCACGGCACCGTGGTTGAGGGCAGAAAGATAGAGGTGTGCATGACTCAATGAATACCATCCGTAGCACTATGTAACTTATAACATCCCGCTCCTACGCCCACCGCCCACCGCAACCTGCGCTCGTCTGCTCTGTAGTTACTGTCATGCTAGCGTGCCGCGCCGCGGTCCCGCATATTAGCACTAAGTATGCCGGCGTCTAATCCACAAACAAACCTTATTTATTTTATCCCTTTACTCTCTAGACGGTCATTTAATATGCCGATCGAAAGAGAGAGTGTCTCACAGAGAAATATAGAACGAACCGTATCGTCACAATGCCGCAGAGGTAAGATTGCAATACAAATTTTAGTTCCATTCTATCTATTCAGTTTCAATTTTAATAGAAGCGCTGAAATCAAGTTTGTAGACGAGTCAGTCTGCGCAAATGGCAAGAAGAGAGTGAATGTGGTTAAGAGATGAAAAGTATGCTCTCTTTAATATTCTTCAATATCCCTTATTAATTTTCAAAGTAAATCCCCAGTTTCCTTATTTTTATGTTGAAATACCAGATGTCTGCAGTTTAAAATTATGATTGTCAACGACATTTACTTTTTAAAATTTTTTGTTTTGTTATTTCATCAGGTTTTATCACCTACATATATCTTGATTACGCTTAACACTATGTTTAGCGTGACTCTGTAAAAGAAAGTGGGACATCTGGTATATAATTGGCTGATTTTACCAAAATTTATTAAAGTTGTATTAAGTTGATTTTTTTTCCTAAAATTTTGTGGATTCGAGTGCCACAAATGTGAAGAACAACATATTTTGAATTTGAAGCAGGAACATCCATAAGTTAATATAGAGAAAACATGTAATTTTTAATTTAAAAATCGGCCAATGCTATTGTTCTGTAAACCCTGAACGTATTCTCACATAGACTTTACTTCAAATCAGGTTAATAATGCTACAGCGCGCGTGCAGACTAAGAAACCTCCAACCGTACCAAACGGTGAGTATCGATTATACCTGATCTTCCTCCATTAATTCCTTTAACTGACAAAATTAAGTCATGAATTCCACACAAATTAATAACTACAACCTTATTGTATCACACCTGTACAGAATATAATGCATCTTGGGATTTTCTCTTTTAATCCATCCAGTTATTCTGACTAGAAATGGATCAGTTCCCACTCTGGGTGAGAGAGCTGAAATTATAAACATCGGTGTTGTCCATGTCAATGTATTACTACATGTGGCTAGTTCCGTTGTCTGAATGCTACTAGATGAATGCTATTAGAGAATGAGCCCTCAGTCAGCTGCCGGAGACAGTCTCACTCTGAACACTTGTCCACACTGAGCTTTACATTTTGTGATCCTTGCCATTTACATGCCTTATCAACAAACCACAATATTATTCGTAACCGTTGCAGAAGGCTGTCTCCGGCGCCATGTTGCCTGGCAAATTTTACTCACTGTATACATAAACGGATGACACCGTCAATTAGATAGCTTGCTAGTAACATAACACAGTTTTGTACAGCTATTACAAGACACTTGAATGTTCATATTTAACGTTTGCTGGAATGAATGCAACTTCCGTAATGCACTATATTCATATTTCAATTTTGTAGTAGAGAATGTCTTCTAGGTATTTTCTTTGTTTTAGATTTAGCGAAGTCTATCGCTTGCTTAGTCGAGATATATAAACATTCATAAAATTTTGTTTCAGTGTGTGTCCAGTGGCCGGAAGGTGAGAACCTTCATTATGACTTTGGTATGACATTTAATTAAAATAACTTAAGCTTACGCGTTTACATTATAATAACATTCATTAAGCATGAACCTCCTTCACTCGATGTGGTGGGACTATATGGTTAATAAGAGGATCCTCGATCATCGTCGCATTCAAACATGCTATTACTTCATGCGGCGAAATTTGCCCCCTGCAAGATGAAATACTGTAACACCCGAGCCTCTACGTACTCGGAAAGATTGAGATGACGCCGTCCCGATGACGTAGTGTAGATGTATGTACATCCGAGCCGGCGGCGAGTTCGATCTCGCCGCGGACACGGCTCGGAGCGGTCGTGTAGCGGCGCGCTGTGTGCGCAGGGCTGCGCGTGTCGGGCGTGACGTGGCCGTGGCTGGGCGCCGCGCCGGCCGCCGCGGCCGCGCCGCCGCTGGTGCTGGCGCCGCGCGCCGCGCAGCGACGCAGGTAACGCATGCCCCCGCCTTGTGTTGCATGTAGCCGCGCTGCGCCGCGAGCCGCGCGCCGCGCCCGCGCCCCCGCCGCACCCCCTCCCGCACGCCGTCCTGCCCCGCGCCGCCGCCTACGCCAGCCCGATGCACGCCTACGCACCGTGAGTAGCACGCCACCCCACACCCACCCCCACCCCCACCTGATACTGCATTGTAGAATGTACTACTCGATCAGTATCATGTAAAGCCACGATGCGACAATAAAGAATACTGTGTGTAGTACCTATATTAGTCATTCCGCTGTTGGTATACCTAATAAATAAATAAATTACGCAAAAACCTAGATAAACATACAATGGTTTCCAGATTGCTTAACCAAACAAAGACACTGCCATCCTGACATTCATCATCGCGAGTGATACTTTAAAGATTTACAAAATAGATAGATCCATGATCTGATGTAATCATCCAGGACCATTGATACAGTGTCTTCATCTTGGTATACACGTACTAGTTTTGTAACAGTCTCAAAAAAGGAGGATTTCGTTGATTCGTTTACATTTTTTAAATATCAACTTACGATTTGTAAACTCGGTTTGATGCAGTATAGCCGCCCTTGCGACTTATAAAAGTATTATTGAGTTTGGACAGGAACTTTTCATTCTATCAGCATTATTGTTTGCTCGGT
Source organism: Trichoplusia ni (assembly GCF_003590095.1). Classification (NCBI taxonomy): domain Eukaryota; kingdom Metazoa; phylum Arthropoda; class Insecta; order Lepidoptera; family Noctuidae; genus Trichoplusia; species Trichoplusia ni. Next base: position 367,986 of record NC_039499.1, read on the forward strand.
ACAACGATAAAAAATACTTTATAGTTCGTTTGTTTACATTTGTATCTTTTGTAAACAAAAAAACAAAATAATTTAAAATAATATTCTATCTACAAATCAACCTATCTAATATGGTAATATCTGACGTCATTCAATTTATTTTTAGATTTTTCGTAAATTCTGCATTTTATTTTCTAAACATAATTATGTTAGTGATCGAATTTGAATCAACATTATGTCGCAGGCCGCAAGATTCCCCCCTCCTGCTCCAAGATACCCTAAATCCTTAGATCCTGATTCCCCTAACTTTTGGTATGAACTCTTTAATATTATTAATTTCACTAGCACATAACTTAATTGTTGATTGTAACTAACATACATCACGATGTATTACTAAATAGCTATCCCTGGCTTATAGAACTTAATATATGTCTAGTGCTTATCCACCTTTGATGTTTCATTCGTGTATTTTCTACTTAAATAATACATTTCCGCACTATTTGTAACGTTAACACGACACATTAATGATGTCAGTGCACTATGTAGTAAGTAGTAAATATGTACTAGATGTTGACAAATTATACTTTTAATAAGTTATAACATACGTATTTAGAAGCTTATAATTACTAATGTCCTGATATAAAGCTTAATAAATCGTCTGAATAATACTGTTTTACTTCGCAGTGTGTATTACGACCCGTTCTTAGCCGCGGCAGCTACGGCTGACTCCAACTACAGACTCCAGGTAAATAATTGACTTCGTAGCTAGCGGTCATTTAACTGTAAGGTCCCATAATGAATGAGTTGTTACTTGTCTGTTTTGTAATGACAATGGTCAGTGTTGTGGTCAGTTGCGGGCCGAGTCAGTGGTGGTGACAGTGCGTGTGTTGTTACAGGCCGCGAAGCCGGCAGCCGAGGTAAACCGTCACGCCTTTAGAGTTCAGTTTCGCTCGATATGCGACTGTATCTGTATCTCTATCGCTTCCTGATTCATGTTCTACCACGCTAGTATAAGTTCGATATCCATCATGGAGTGAGTGCTGGGATTTTGTTTGCTCCTTTATTATATTCGTATGGTCCTATTGGCTGGTAATCCACCGTAATGCAGGGTGCACATTGTGTTTGTGGTAACCAGATGGACTTGGCACACGCGCGGCCGCGGTCGGCCCGCGCGGTTTGCTTTCTGTTGAGTTTCCTTGTTCGTTGGTATTGTGGTGGGTGATTTAGTTTTAGGCATATGTTGAAGCTGTACGTTGAATCGATCAAATGCTAATACCATGCTACGAGTAGAACATTGAGCCCACAAATGTAACTGCAATTTTAAAGTACACTAACAACCACCGATTTTGTAGATAGATTTAGACTACTTCGCCGTCTTGATTTAGTTTGTGTCGATGCCGTCATAATTGTATATTAAATGCATGTTCATGTTCATCGACCACATTAACATTTATTTGTCGCGCATTCATTTTAAATCGATTAATAAAATCGATTGTTTGTGTAAAGAGAATAACATCAACACATCATAGAAACGTGTGTCGGCAGCGTTGCATGTTATTTGATTTTATGTAAATAAATAGTATTTACAAACGTGCACACTCTTTTCTTTAATGTAGTACTATCTCTGCATCGTTTTCGCTTAAAACTTGTCTTATGGCTACGCTTGTCAGTGAGATGAAATTTATTTTGAACATCATACATTCGACTCCGGACCTCGACTAACGGTAAGATATACGAATTACGATCAGCCTCACGTCAGAGGAGCGACCGCGATGCTCCTCGATAATGAAGGGGAACATGTAACCGCGATCGCACCTTTGTGGGCTCATTGTTCACACAGGATGTTGGAGTCGGTCACGCGTATAGAAGGGCGCGGCTTAAACACGCGGTGTGGTTTGCAGGCGGCTGCGGCTGCGGCGGCGGCGGCCGCGCCCCTGCTGAAGTCCCCGCTGACGTCGGCGCAGCACGCGGCGGCGGCGGCGGCCGCGGCCAACTACGGCGCGGCCGCGCGCGCCGCCGCCGCCGCCGTCAGCGCCGCGCCCGCGCCCGCGCTGGCGCCGCTCGCTGCCACGTCAGTACCTACGTCATCCTCCAACACTTTGATGTCGCTCATGTAAATACAACTTAGGCTTAAGCTATCACCACGTTGTACCCGTGTGCCCCGCTCTCCCAGAACCTCTATCCCTCCTAGTTTATTAACGTTATAACTCGCTAATGCTTAATGTCCGAAATACTTTTTTTTTTGTTGCAATAAATAATCAAGTACAGCAGTAGGCCTAGTTGTTAATGGTGCATGATAAAAAAATTGTAAGACTAATGTTAAAATTAATATACATTGCATATTTTTCTTGTATGTCACGAAATGTTACTTGGCAGATCCATATTTTGATTTAGTAAAATTTTAAAGTAGAGGTAATGTTATTTGATTTATCTACGATACACAAGTGTTTCAGTTTTTCGGTCACAGCAGACCATAACTGCCTGCTATCGATATAACACAAGCTGTGTTCCGCAGGTACGGCAGAGAATACGCAGATCCATATTTAGGGCACGGTATAGGACCAGTCACGGGCTACGGGGTGAGATCTTATTACTTCTATTTTGCCGTCATAACTCGAAGAGTGTTGTAACTCCTTGTCTGACCACATAATGTTTAATGTTTCAGACTGCAGTGTACAGAAGCGGCTACAACAGATTCGCGCCGTACTAAGCCAATGGATCAAGAAACGATTTTACTCGAATATTACCCTCGTCACCTTCACCTTAACATGACAATGAACTCTCTTTGTAAACGTACAAACGTAATTCATAAATATAAGGATCAATAATAAACGCTAGCCGACTACCGTGTAAGTATCTAAGCTTGGGTAGCAAACCTAATAAGTAATTGAGCGAGCGTGGTCGAGTTGTGGAAGCGTGATCCGCGCACACAACAACTTATAAAATACCAAAGTCATTAAAAATTCTAACAGAAATAGTTTATTAAGTTGAACTATATTGTAAATTATTTGTGTACCTAATGCTATACAAGTGCGAGCAGCTAAAGTGAGTGCTTTCGTTCTATTTAGATAATTGTAAGAGTTACTATAATTTAAATATAATTACACAAAAGTAAACTCTTCATACGATTAGTGTACCGTACTGTCTAGTGTAGATGTTACACTTGTATCATTGACAATAGAAACAATATTAAATAATATAATGATATTTAGTGAGCTTTGCACTTGCATATCATAAAAATTGTAAATACTAAATGGGAAACGCGTTTTACTGATTCAAAATATTATTTTTTATTCATGATTTCTAAAACATCGTTTCCTAAATATACATTCAATGATCTAATCCTATTATACTCATAAAGTAAAATGTTATATCTCCATAAATATTGAAACGTTCGAGTTCTGTCGTGTAGACTAAGTTGAACAGAACTCAGCATATAGATGTTATCATACATGCATAGTGACAGTTATATTATGTACAAAACCATAGACATTTCAGAACAACTATTTTGGACTAACAAGTTATTTGGTGCGATATTATTGTGGTGCCATTGTTCGGTTGTTATTTTACACATACGTATTATATTTTTTCTAAAGTTACCTTGTACTCCTATGAAGTTAACGTCACATAGTTGTAGGCTACCCTGTGAGATCGTGGCAAACCCCTCAGTTATACTTTGTTCATATTCTCGGCCACTCTAGCGCTCTATAGCTGAATAGTGTCTCTTGGCGTACAAACGTGAGTTTGAATAATGATATAAGTGGGTCGTTTGTCGGCTGTACTATTTACTAATTTAGTGTCGTTTCGGTTTGTAAATTGCGCTTAGCTTCCCTTGTCGATGGTGTCCCGCCCGGCCGCAGTCAGCGGCGCGACCGGGAGTCTTAACTTGTGGTCCTGGTTAGTTGTTATTCTTATAACCGGTTGCTAGTTTATATTTAATAAGCTAATGTTTAACAGAATGTAGGCGGAACGCTTTAGCTGTAGAGTATAAGGGAAAGAAGGGAACTCCGTCGAGTTCTTACATATCATTGAGATTTTCTCCTTGTATGTAGATACGTTTAATCAGTAATTCTATTGTCTTTTAACGTTTTTATTTTTATTTTTACAGTGCTATTTTAATATTTTTGTGTCCGGCATATGGACTTTCATTTTATAGAACAAACACGCATACGGGTCCAACCCTTTTAGAAGTCGTAAATTTTAGATCTAACATTTGCATTAGGATTTTAAAGTATTGTAAAATCTATAAATTCGCTCAACGTTTATACCAAAGCACAAAAACCCATCGATTCATACGTATTCGGAGACGTTTTTCATGACATTAACCTCTTCCCGTAGATTTAATAGTCTTTCATGCTGAAAAACTTTAGAAATCTATAAGTCGTCGTTTAGATAACTTGAACAAAAACAGATTAATTTTTTACTTTCATTTAATTAGAGTTTTCATTAAACCTAAGTAATTTTTCTAAGGACATATCTACATGTTTGCCATCTAGGGTAGTTTAATCTTAAAGTAGTTCAATGACTAAATACATAAATATATAGATCTGAATTGAATTATTAATTGTTGATTATCGATCTTTTCATGTTGTAAATTCCTAAGGAATATGGCACACATAGTGTTACAGATGTGTCTGTATAAGAGGTGGCGTCGACGTCGGCGTAGTAGAGCTTTGTCCGTTTATTTTCAAACCTTTACGTAGCGAGTAGAGATGTACCGAATACGTCGGGACTGGTGCAGGCGGCTCGGCCTCCGCGACCGCCGCCCACTCGGGCTCGGCTGAGGATGATAGCTTTAATTAATTAAAGGTGTTAAGGTGATGTCTCACCCAGTTGTGTCATCTTATATGCAGAATTAGATTAACATACTCAAGTTTGTAGCATTTCCATGACATTATGATTGTTTGTCTTGCAGGATTCTAGTCTTCGCGCACAATGTTTAATTAAAATAATAAATAGTAAAGGTGCTTACTCGTAAAGGTTTCATGTGATATTTACGGAATTAGTTGTCGTACCTTTTGTCTCGACTTTGTTCTATTTTCTTTCCGTGCGATAAGTTTTAAGCAGTTCGTGTCATATTTTCTTTTAACTGAATATTACTCTCACCTTTTAGTGCCACTGGCTTTATATTTTAAGTTATATTTACGTTTATCGTACGTTATTGTAGTCTCGTTGCAGCTTCGAACAATTTTTTGTGCTTTACTGCTGAATACTCATGCGTGAATGCGTTATTTTAAGTAATTTTTAGATTTGTAGGAATTGTCTGATTAATGCAAGATTTTGTATCTGAGTACAGAAAAAAGTACATGTGATTCTATTTGATGATTTTATTGTTTAGTGTTAGTATTTTGTATCAATTAAAGTCACAAATGTGATTTATGTATTTAAATCATCAAATTTTACGTCACAAGCCAACAGGGCTTGTTTTGGACTAGTATACGGAATCAAACTCGCTATTGTTGCCACTATACGTAATCATGTGTAGTCGAATCAACTTTACCTCCAAAACCTGTCTTGTTTGCTTGACGATTCTTAAAGATACATATTTTTACTGTCTTAATTTAAGGTTTTTTTATGTATGATTTTAATGATAATCTAATAAATCACAAAAGCAAAATACCTAAGTTTTGTATAAAGTTACATATTATAAGCCAAATTGTTGTTACTTGGAGAAAAATCAGAATTTAAATTACATATCTGACAAAATGGTTAGTGTGCTACAATAAGATTGAATAAAAAAACATCAAGAACAATGTATTATAAATATTATAATCATAAAGTTAAGGATATGTATTTTGTAACGCGATCTGTTTCTCAGTTTTTATGAGATGTTAAATCTAAATTTCATATAACTCTTATTTTAATGCTGTGCACAAATTATTCAATCGACGGCTTCGATACTGTATTCACTAGACCTAAAGCGAATTGTTATATTGTGCATAATAAATCATATCAGTAGTGGTGTTAGATAGTTGCGAGGATTGCTAGCGGCAAGGCTGGCCGTGGCCGGCTGAGTCGCGCTGGCTGTACATAGTGTTACCGGCGACTGCCCGCCTCGTGTTGTGCGTATGATTTGTACCCGAGGGTTCATATTGTTAAAGTAGCCAGAGTTAATAAGTATCACTTGTTCGTCAATTGCACTCGTCGAAACTGTTCAGTTGGTGTTGTAGATTATATTCAGATATAGTGGGGTTAATGTTTATTCCTGTGTGTCGACTGCGGAATCCTAGACGTGTGTGTGGTCCCCTTGTAAATCGCTACAACACGCACCACGTCTATGATTCTAATAGATTCGATTAACCCGCACATAGTTAGGATGATGTAACGCATACTGCTTGTGATATCAATAAGCAGGCTTGTTTGTGTGGCTTGTGACAATAGCAAATCTAAATGTAAATTGTTACAAGCACCATACAAGTCATTGCTTGTTGAATGTAATAGTACTGTGTACTCGATTTCATACATTTCAATTTTTATCAAAATTTTGGCAGTATTAGCTATATTAGTATCGATAATTGTTATAAATAATTTAATGAGGACCAGTATGTCAGTTTTATAGAGAAACATATTATTTACACAAGTTACATTTTAAATTTTGCTTATAGAATATAGTACCTTACTCGAAGTGTTAGACAGATGTTTAAAGCTTTATAAAATTGTCAGTAGCAGGTGGCATTCAGTATGCGTTACAGTTGATAGGAGGCTGCAGCAGTGCGTGTGCGCACGCGCCGCCGGCCGCTCTGTGTTTGAGATACTTTTACAATACCGTGCTCAATTCCTGTATCTGTACATTGTAAGTATAATGTTGACAAAATGTTTTTGAAATTTAATGTAAACTACAATAGATTTGTTACATAAGGAATGTCTTCCGTTTGGCACATTTTATAGATACCTACTTTGCACATTTTATTACTGCACATATTTTCGTAAAAAAATACATATGTACTAGTTTAATTTTAGTTTCTCGAAATGATTCAAGCCAAGTGCACAGCGAGCCCCCTCATATACGATTTGTGATACCTAAAGTAAATTGATTATACGAATTTTCCTTTTTTGTGTGGCAATTTTTTGATGGATTGCAAAGCTGATTTTTTTTTTCGTTTTTATTGTAAATATTTTTTTCTAATAAAAAATATTGAATGAAGTGAATCATTTTAAAGCCTTTGGCATTGTGTACTCATTTACGTTATAAATAAATTATAGTATAAAAATTTGCAGTTTTATTTTCCTGATGATTAAAATTATTATCAGTACCCTAATTCATTCGTATTAATAGATCCTTAAAATATTAATGTTCTATGTATTGCAGATTTAAATATTTTTTTTGTGAATAATACTGATTGGGTGACAATCATTTTATATCGATAAGATTACAAGGCTTCTGATAACAAATAGTAGGTAATGATTCTTTAGTGTGAAATAATTAAAACAATCGGAATGGTGAGATAATCTAGCAAGAGCGATAAGGGCTACGTTTGCGTCGTTCAAGCAGTGCAGGCCCGGCGCGAGCGCTCCTCAGTTCACATTAATGTCGTGTTGTTTATAATGCTATTGAGTACTTTGTACTGAAGAAACTAGTCAAAATGGTGTTGTGTCCGCCGTTTAGGTGGAATTCTCGAAAGAGTTTCAAGCTTTGCACAGTTCCTGCCGAAGTCAATCCCAACGTGCGCCGTGAAACTATCTACGTAAGTGAAACAATACCAAGTAGGGAGTTATTTATACCATAAATGTTCATAAAATGTGTCCAATGTCTACGAAATCTCAGAATATAATGCAGGAACGAATTATGTAGATATTAAAGTTTTTAGCAGCTGCTACGCAACCTGCCTTTATCATTCGTGTATTTTTTTTTCGTTTTAATAAGGCAGTGTTCGATTATAGAATATAATGGTATAAAAATAAATTCATAACAGTCCGTTAAATAAGCAAAGACTCCTATGGGTTTGTAGATAGCCACTTACTTAACTAGTCTATAAGTATATCTAATGTAAACAATAGACTAATAATCGTGAAAATAAAAATAAGAATTATAACTCTGAGAATATATCAATGTAGTTTTTGTATTTACAATTATAATTCTATTTGAGTAAATTTAAAATAATGAAAATGTTACTTTAAACGAGCTAGGCAATTCTGAGGAAAACTTCATAAACAACAAAGAAAATTATTCGCGTAGCAAATATGAAACTTCGATTAGGTACAAGCGCGACATGACAAGCAAGTTATACACCATTCAAAAGGAAATTGCATTTAAGAACAACATAGCAGGCAAGATATATTGCAAATACTCGTAGGAGTAATTCTTAACCGTTTATCAATATTTTTTGTGGATCTGCCTCAGGAAGTAATGCTTTGTTATATTATATGTAGATATTTTGGCGCCATTGATTCTAAATCTTCAGAAGCGACCACCGGGGTGGAACAGACTGCCATAAACGTTGCACTAGTGAAACTCATAAAAGACAGTTGTAATGTAGGGGCAGGTACCTAGTACCATTGAATTGGCAAAGGTCCAGTCTTGCTTTCAAATATGGTGTTAGCCCGCCTAATCTCTGGCACAAACTTGTAGGCCTGTATTTGCAATAATTTTAAGTAATCGTGATGTTGTCCTCAAAAATTAGTCTTTACTACAACACTAAAGCCAACGCGTATTGCCAATATTAAACAAGTAATTTAGGAGCATTTTATCATAATTGCATTTCACACTTATTCGTCATTTTTCTTCAAAAATATACCTACCTATAGGTATTTTTACTTTTGCTGAAGTTTTAAACGGAAAACACACCTACATTTTTAGATTAGGTAAAAAGATGTCACTAGTTATTGGATTTAAATTTACAATTCACTCAATAACATAAGATTGTCAACTACAAAACTGATTGTCAACGTTTTCAGATTTTTTTGTTTGTCTTGGCTGGACTTTACTAATTTATGAATATGTCTAATCTCTGAATCTATGATCTATATCTGCTCTACGAAGGCCAACTGACTGTATTATTGCTTGATGAGAGTTCTTACTAGTCGTTGAGTCTCTGGCACAGGACTTCCCCATGTCGATAACCCTAATTGCTAACTACAGATAAGGCACAACAATATTGTAGGTGACTTTATTTGGTTTATGGTTACCCAGGTTGTCACCAGTCCGCCTAGGTCGTATTGATTAAGGTGATATTATCATAATGACGGTAAATTGTTTTCATTGATGTGCCAATGTGAAGGTTGATATTTTGTGTAAATAAAAAAAATAGAGATTAATTCTGCATGTTTTTACGCTTATTAAACTCTTAACATAAAATTTTTGAATAGTACAGAAAAAAAAAGAGTTATTTAGAACATATTATAGTTATCCGAGTGTGGCCTAGATATATCTATTATTAAAAATATGTCTAAGTTATGCTCTCCAAATGACACAATGAGTTAAATATTTTAAAATTATCTCTATCTACTGAGTACTTATTTGTTAATATAAAATCTAGTCATTCCACTGAGAAACCTAGTTTTGGGAATTAGAAAACTGTTTGATAGAAAGACTCTTGATGGTCATAGAACACAATAAATTTTACCGTACGTTATCAGCCTGTTGTGCTCAGACCAGTTCAAGTCTTTCCTAGGCATTGTTCACTATGTGATTTATTGCAGAAAGGATTTCCAACACCTATCTACACATTTAAACACAATTAATGATCTGAAAGCATATCATATCCGTGCCATATCAGCACAGGTACCTCTTTGTAGAGTCCGATAGACCTATCTACTAACATAAAATGAGGAAGCCTTTACAAGAAACAATCGTGTTTCTACACTTAGTTGACAAATATATTGTTGCAATATTTCTTTAATCACATCAGAATTTCAATAATAACTCGGTTATCTATTATGAAAAATATCAAGCGATCGGTACAACATAGAAAAAATCTTACTTTCAGTATCTGAATGCCATCTAGCGTAGCCAAAACCAACATTACAAGTATGATAAACATGATTATGATAAGTTTTCCAATCACTGCAGATAACAAATCTAAAGAAATAACGAGGAATTCATTATTATCCGATATGTTTCAAAAATAGAATCAAATTAGCTTTTAACACAAATGGGCGGATTTGGTAGACATGTCTATATTGGGTTACTTTCTGACAGCGCCAAAATATCGGTTTCGACTGTAGTCCCCAATAATCAAAATTAACTTATAAATAATTTTACATTTGCAGCCAAAAACTTCGCTTTCGCACCTCCTGACATTTGTATTCTTAGATTCGTACAATCTAAGCAACGTAGCGCTTTACAGGTGAAAATTACCAACTGTCAGATTTAACATGTATACGTTTCAACTCAGCGATAATTTTACAATAGTTAGTCTATAACAGTATAAAGACGCCTGTCGCAAAACTATGACCATCGTGCCTACGTCAACGCATCCATATTTGAAAATGGAAGCGTAATAATGATATGCCGAAAACGGCGCGTCGATCAAAAAGGATCATAAGCCAATCTGCATTGACGATTGCTATGATACTTAAGACGGAACATAGATAAGCATTAGCTCAATAATAATAAAAGTGTCAAAAATGTATCACAGATGAAACACGTAATTAGCTGCACAAATGATCAAGCGTGTTCCCGCTATGACAGAGAAACAAGGATTCTAGTACTTTCAAACATTAAGTCAGCTGCATAGTAGACATCGAGGCTAGACAAACTGGGATCGAACTCTCTGCATACCGCGCAGTCGCAGTAGTTATCATTCTAGTCGTATACATCTAAACATATTTATTGTTAGCTCCTTGCTGCACCATGAGAATCCACTCCTACTTGCCGAGTCCTATTCACATTGGGACAGTTTGAATTGAGCTTCCAATTAATAGAACATTACCCATGCGCACCTCCGAACCTCTTTTGCTTCGGTAAAGACTTGCAATTTCATTCTGACTTCAGCTTCGAAAAAACTAAATGAAGATTTGTAAAATCTGATAAACAGAATTTAACAACAATTTTTATTATAATTCATCACACAAAATTGCACGGGTAAAGACAAGGACGATTGAATACAATTAAATGAATGATAACATGCAGAACATAACACGCGCGTAGGCACAAAACATTTATAAACATATTTTAGTCAGCGACCCCGTTTAGTTCACACTTCGTTTATATCCATTGATCAAAAAACAACATGGGAAATGATTTTGTTCTGTGACTAAGTAGGTATTGTTTGGACATAACGCTGAATAATTTACCTTGCATATATGGACATTTCAGGTCTGGTACGTGACTTACCGACACGCAATACCATTTAAAATAATTCGAAGATTAAGTATGGACACTAACGTTTGTAGAAATGCAACTTTGCTCGAGAGTATTTCTGAACACCTTAAACAATCGTTACTATCATTACTGAAGAAGTAGTCAGTAGCCTGAAAAGTGTTTCAACGGCCGCGGCGGCGTAAACTTCGAACCTGAACATCACCTATTCAACCGTACGGTGCTCTCGCCAGGCGAAATTGTAATATTTTGACCAATAACGTTCTTGACGGTGACCAAAACGGAGTTTGTAATTCGAATTAGAGGTAAACACCTAATAGGCGAAAATATTACCTTTCTACTTAACAGGTTTAAATAATTTTGTAAAGGTAACTTTTAGAAACAATTACAAAATCGTCTTGTAAATCAATACGACTGAATTGAATAAATGATATCCATATCCATCTCCTAATTATATTATCACCTTTTCTTCGTTGTTTTCTTCGAGTTACATAAATAAAACTTAATCTTGATAATTCTATCTAAATCACCAATCATCACGTTTGCTTTCCTGGAAAGCATTTCAAAAGTAAGTATTAAGCAAATATGTATCTATGTTTTTGGATCGGATCTATACTTGCGGTTTGTCTGAGCGTGGGCTGGTGTTTCAACGCACTAAATGTATTTAATTTATATGCATGACGATATTATTTTAAGTTATGGGTAAAAGTCAAGGACGTTTTCAACATTATTTCAAGGTCAAATGATAGTGTCAACAGACTCAATACATACTCGTAGATATTGGTATCGACGTAATAAATTATGGAAAAATATCGATCACGAAAGCAGGCACAAATTGCGAGGTAATTCTTAATGAAGTCGTTCATCTAAAATTTAGCAGACTCACAAGAAAACTTGCAACTTCAACATTCAATTTAATAGATGTAAAGAAGTATAAATATAAAACAATATGATTACAATAATTTAAATGTAATATGTTTTTAGAATACTAAGCATTCATACTGCTAATGACAGCAGATACACTTTTATGGTATTCTTCGAAAACATTTGGCACCATTTGTAAATTTTAAACATCTAAATAGCGAGATTACGCTATGTGCCATATGTGTACACAATGTGTTTGTCATCATAGCATATTTAAAGCAGTGGCAATTTTATTTATTGAAACAGCTATTATTTGTTGAACAAGACTTAGGTTTACCATATTATGTTCAAATCATCACATCGAAGCAAAAAATCTGAGAACTGATGGTCCGCGCGAAAAAGCAAACAGTAAATTGTTTATTTAGTGATACAGCCTGAATCTATTCGACCCCTGTCTTCAACTAGCATCGGTGCATGGGAAGTTTCACGGAGCGATAAATTGAATTGATACAAGGAAAGTAGTAATAGTTAATACCTAATGAACTTTTCACCACACCAAGTCTATTCACAAAGGCGATATGTGCATTGTTTACTAAAGTTTGCACCAAAAGACAGACACAAGTTTGCATCTTATCTTCCAAGCCTGTATTGACTCATCATTCATAAAAATAAATAACATCTATAGTTAAAACTCTAAAGATATTCCAACTTTTTTCAGATAATTCCTGATGGTATCACAGAAAATTTCCAAAATAACGATGAAGAACTATCAAACGGGAACGGGCACGCGCCCACTGGATACAGTAGAGACAGTGGTAACGACAAGCCGGTCCCAATGGACGAGGACAGAAAAATCAGCTACACCAGCTACCACAGCAGTAAAATGAGTTCTAGGAAAGCATCCGAAACTGAGTATTATTATGATGAGCGCAAGAGTAGTGCAGGGCGTAAAACCATATCGGACCTTGTACAAAATAACACCAGCAAGCGGTTGATACGTACTGAGCGACGTGGAGTGATTGCTGAACCTGTGATGCTTCCAGACAAGAAACGCTCATTGTCTGACATACAATATGACAGATATGAAAAAGATAAAAGGTATGACGATTTTGATAACAAAAGTTAATAAATCTTCTATTTTGTCAAGTCCATAAAATAATGCTCTTTGCTTTTTAGGTCAGCAGAACAAATAAAGAAAGCTGTGTTGGCAAATGACTTTTTAAAGAATTTGATGGATGAGGAACGACTAGAAGCTGTCGTTGAAGCTATGAGTCCTCAGGAGTTCCCCGCTGGAAGTCTCATCATTCGTGAAGGAGAGAGTGGCAGTCACTTGTTTGTATCTGCTCATGGACAGTTTGAAGTTCTTAAGGGTGGACAAGTTGTTAAAACTTTCGGACCTGGGGAGGCGTTTGGTGAACTAGCACTTTTATACAAAGCTAAGCGATTCGCTTCGATACGATGTAAGTATTACTTTAAAGCAATAAAGGACGGCAACAAAATGGATTATGAGGATGAGTTTAAAATATTAACTTGTCCAACTTTTTATTAGGTATAACGGAAGCGAAAGTGTGGATGCTGGAGCGTCGAGTTTTCCAGAAGATTATGGTTCGCAGTGGTCGTCAAGAACAAGAGGACAATATAAGATTCCTAGCATCAGTGCCGCTATTGCAGGGCATTCATCCTATAGAACTGACCAAAATCTCCGACTTTTTGAAAAGGGTACGAGTCTAACGCAATTATTTTGTTTAAACCAGTGTCTGGTTCCGAATCTAAGACTAATAATTGTTACAGGAATTCTTCTCGACGGGAACGCCGGTAGTTCGGCAGGGAGATCGAGGTGATAAGTTCTACATAATCCGTGGTGGAACCGTGGTGGTGACGAAACGGGAAGGCGATGGGAGCGAGAACCGCGTTGGGGTGCTCCGCCGTGGTGACTACTTCGGCGAGCAAGCTCTGTTGCATGAAGATCGCAGGCTGGCAACCGTTACCGCCCTACCGCCAGGAGTTGAATGTCTTACACTGGAGCGAGGGTAATATTCTTTAATGTTAAAACGATTCAAAAAGAATAACAGCAAAAAGTTCAGTTCAGATAATATTGAATAATATTCAGATTATATGGAAAGAACAAATAAGGTTCTTTAGATGTTTAAATTAGACTTGCACTTATCTACCCTAAGAATTTTACTTGTAGAATGCAATGTCGAATTCCGTAAAACAACTGATTGCACGCTTTATTACCATACGGCAGTGGTTTATAAACTGTTCCATTTGTTTGCTTCGCTAGACCTTTCACGGATTTACTTGGCAACTTAGAAGAATTAAAGTTTGTTCGTCATGCTGTTCCACGGCCATCACAACAAAAGAAAACATCGCAAGTTAAAAGCGGTAAGAATTCATGAGCACTTTTAAAAACTGGTAATACACATTTAAATATAAATAAAAAGACAACATAATTCGTTTAGACCGCTTTGTTATGATACAACTCATTGTGTATATATACAACTGTGCATTAAGAGTTTGTTATTATTTACTCATGATTTAAATGATAATAAAAGAATTAATAGGGGATTAGACATTTATCTGCCATGACCCAGTTGTTAAGCTATCAATATTTATGAGATTAAGATAACATAGGTCTGGAAACGTTTAAAAACTTTTTAATTTTCTTTAGAATTTGAATTCGTGGAGCTGAAAGATTTGGAGATAGTTGGGACTATGGGAGTGGGTGGGTTTGGGCGCGTGGAGTTGGTTCAGTACAAGCCTAACAAGTCGCTCACTTTCGCCCTGAAATGCCTCAAGAAAGTCGACATGGTGCAGCAACAACAGCAGGAACATGCGTACAATGAGAAAGAGATCATGATGTCCTGTAAAAGTCCATTTATTTGCAGGTAATTAGTTTCTTCTGATAGCTTACAAACTGAAGTGCTTAATTAAACAAATGAAGGTCTTATTATGTGTCTCATTGTTGCCGAACACATTCATTGAAAACCCATTTCCCGATAGGTACAATATACATGGTACCTAGTGTAAAAACTGTGATAGTTGCACCGTTTATCAAAGTTATCAGAGTATACAAAAATCAAATTAACTGCGTATTTAAATACAAATCACACCCGTTTCCTTATCAAATAGCTAGAGATAATTGGGTAACGATTGATGACGTGCTTTGGACATGTCAAAAATAAACGTATAGTATTTACCTGAAATATTTAAATACTACGCACTTTTCAGATTGTTCCGGACATTTAAGGACAATAAGTATGTGTACTTCCTGATGGAGCCAGTGCTGGGAGGCGACGTGTGGACCATCCTCCAGAAACAACGATACTTCCCTGAAAACGTATCACGTTTTATGATAGCCTGTGTGGTCGAGGCCTTCCAATACCTTCACGCGAAGGACATCATCTACAGGGACCTTAAACCAGAAAACTTGATGCTTGACAAACATGGATATATTAAATTGGTACAAATTTCCTAACCCAAACAGATGTGGCGTAAAATCATAAAGGGCAAACTTACAAGCTTACTTTACTTTTAGGTTGACTTTGGATTCGCGAAACGAATTTCACCGAACAGTAAAACATGGACATTTGCGGGCACTCCAGAGTACGTGGCTCCAGAGATAGTTCTCAATAAGGTATGTTAGGCGAAATTGATATTGGAGTCTCATCGTAGGCAGTCTTGATATAAAATTTGCATTGAATATTTTCAGGGACACGACCGAGCTGTGGACTGTTGGGCTTTAGGGGTTTTGATCCATGAGCTGTTGGTAGGGAAGCCACCTTTCCGAGCACCTGGAGGGGATCACATGAAGACATATACCCTCATCCTTCGCGGCATAGACGCTGTCGCCTTCCACCCGCGCGTCGCTAAGTCTGCACAGATGCTGATTCGCAAACTGTGCAGAGCAGTCCCCGCTGAGCGCATCGGATATCTCAAGAACGGAATGGGTGACATCAAAAATCACAAGTACGTACTACTCAGTACTACTAAGCATGTCGCGTGTGAAACTTACACACTTTCCATTTCGCGGCATACATACCTACTTAAGGAGCTAGATACGATCAATCAGTTCATACTATTTATGAGTTCCAAAAAGTTCTTGTTAACACTTCAACGATAGTACAGTATTTTTCCTTATATATAATATATTTAGATAAGGTAAGGTTAAGAAAAAAAGATCTACTACATTTAAGCTCCTTAATAAAAATGTATTAATTGTTGTATTCTCATTTTCCGTTCATTACAGGTGGTTTTTAGGCTTCGATTGGGAAGGTCTGAGTGAGAGGCGACTGAAAGCTCCTCTGATACAACCTGTAGCCTCTGACCTGGACCTCGGCAACTTCGAAAAGTACCCCAAGGATAAACAACCTCCAGACGAAACTTCAGGCTGGGATGTCAACTTTTGATCAATTAACATGTTCTTCGACGTAGCAAAATTATTTAAACATATTTACTAAAGTACTTTTTAGGTTACAATTGAAACAAACAGTACAATATATTAATGACTAAGGAATGTTCATGTTACAATGAATTTTAGTATTACTTATATTGTTATCTAAATATACCTCTTTACGACAAAATGTTGTTTATATTTTTCCTGAGACTGCACGGCTAGACTCGCTCTCATATTTAATCAGGCAATTAATGTCCGCAATGCATTAATTGTAATCGTATATGGAAATCGACGGCGGTATGCAGGTAAATCTGGGCTATCATGGCGTGAGAGCAGTAAAAACCCGTGAATGAGAATAAGGTCAGTGGGGAGAATAACAGGCGAGTGTGCAAGTGTGCCAGTGTGTGCGCCGGCGCAGCGCGTCGACATGTTTATGCGATCCACTGCCATTTGAATATCGAGTGCTGGCTATTATGTGCCAGTGTTTTGTTTAGGATATTCAATCACATCATAATATTCAATTATGCTTTATAAAGTATCTAAGAAGTTTGTGAAACTTAACTTTCTCTTCAATAATAGTGTTTTTATTTATTCGTATTAAACATGTACACGTTTCACATGCGACATTATAATACTGGGAGCTATAATCAACTCGTACAGCTGGTTGCCGTTGTGAGACAGAGACGCCGCTCTACAACGTGCTATGCGCTGTCGCACTTCCACACGAGCAAGCTACTGTATAAAGGTGGTATTCGACCGGTTTTACATAATATGTTTCTGCTCTATTAACAATGATAACAGGAAAAGGTTAATGTTCTATCCAAGTACTTAAATAAATATATTTTTATTCGGCAGTTAGTATGTATCTAAGTAAGAAGATATATTAACATTCAATTACAATTACACACTAATTTTAACTGTACAACCTGGATACTACCCACTTCATCTGTCGTAACTAGTTAAACACAAAATTCGGCACCTAGTGATGATGCCAAATAAAACGTTGGTACGAAAAATATACGTGTTGCGATTTTTTTTAATTTTGGTTAAAACGCCTTTATTAAGTTTTATTGACAATCTCAGTCCCATAACATGTTATGGTCACAATAACACTCATATACACGTACTTACCGTGGGAATCGAACCCGTGACCCGCAGTTATTTGCCCACAAATTATGCGTTTCCTACACGAAAGGCTTAACTTGTGACAAATTCCTTATTAAAACTATTGAAAGCGTACAGAAAGTGAGTACTCTAAACATAAGTTTTAACAAAACAACGAACTGGTGACATCAAACAACTTCATTATGTGAACATGTGTTTGGCAGTCACTAGTTCAAACATAAATGTTGAATGCTGACGCTAAACGCCAGGGCACAGTACTTCAATGACATGGTAACAGAGAAATAACAATTATCAACCTTACTACTTTGGATTAAGTTATAAGGATAGGTGATAGGACATCGAGGGGACGTGGTTGCGGCCGGCGTGTTGTCGCATGGGGGGCTGCTGGCAGGTCCGCGTGGCTCCGATTGAGCTGCCGCGGCCGCCAGACTCCGCTCGGCGACGGCCACCGGCCGCCAGTGAGCCAGTCGCGGCTCGGCTCGGCTAGCAACCGGCTGTTATCACGCGCGCACTCGTGCCACGCTCCCGCGATGCAAATTCACACAAACTGATCGAATAATATCAACTTCTCTAATACCATAAACCCAAACAAATAGTTTTCACTATAATGGCAAGTGGAAATTCATGTATTCTCGTTCTGTGACAGTTGGATTGTGACCAGTGATAACTTATTTGTATCGTAAAATTTGAATTATTTTGGAGGTGAGTTTTGTTGTGAATTCTGGGACGATGTGGAATGACGCTTAAATGACGTAGTCAATTTACAAAATAATCATCTCACACAACCAATATCATGAATCGGATTGAACGTCATTAAACATTCCTCTTATAAACAAGATTTGTTGGTAAACCAACATCTACATGTCAGTTATTGGACAAGTTGGAGATCTGCGAATATGCATTCAATTATTTGAGACTAGCTGCACTGTTCGGTCTACCTCACATAATTTATAGTCATTTATATAGAAATAACTATTGAGTCTAAAACAGACAAAATACTCTAGAAGGACTTATTAAAAAAAGTGATTTAATAGCTATGAATAACATTGATAAAATAATTTAAATTTCTAAGTTCTAACCTTTGTGAAACAAGATAAAGTATGTAGTTTTTGGCAAACAGCACCATGATTCGAGTTAACCTATCAACCGGTTGTTCGGGCACATTCACTCTGGATTTCCCCTCGTCACCAATTTATAATTATGATACACGCTCAGTAATAAATTCCTCCGTTTCTGTTATAAGCATTTGAGTAATAAAATGTTTTGTGTTATTGACCAAGCCGAGTTTTGAAACATTAACTCACTGGTAACAATAATACACATCTGTGTCTCATTAGAAACGCCTAAACGCGAGTGGTGTGGAGTAATACGCAATGGTGAAGCAGTAGTGGACAGTGGCTCGTTGTGTGATCGTCGAAAACACTTGACGTAAGGATGGAGGCGGTGTGCGCGCGCGGCGACGCGGCGTGCGAGATGCGCGCGCTGGCGGCCGCGCTGCATTCCCTCAACCTGTACTGCGCGTCCATCGCCGCCGCGCTCATGTGTTGCTGTGCACCCATACACAAACACTACAGGTACTTGCACGCGCTTTATAACCTTTCCTAGTCAAGCAATGAAACTAACAGTTGTCAAGGTTAATGTTACGGCAGCGGTGACGGTTATCCTTGACAGCAGATTCCATGAACTTGGTAGTTAAATCAATCGGATAAGGTATGGCTCAGATAATACTCGTGACAAAATTCGTTCCTGTTTACAAACTACGTTATTTGGTTAATGTTGGGTAATATTCCGAAAACAAGTATAATTAATTATTTAACCACAACGTTACACGCATTGCAAAATCATCGATTAGAAATCAATTTTTGATTAAGTGTAAATTAAACTAAAAAAGTAATTTACCTAATTATAATTTTGGCCGGGGTACGGACGAGATGCAGCTTTGATTCCATCGCAGGCGAAGCAAAAAGTTTATGTTTAGTTTCTTAACTATAAGACACCATTGACAAACGGTGAAGGGAAACATCGTGAGGAGACCTGGATGATAAATATTGTAATCTGAAATCGCCAAGCCGCAATGAGCTAGCGTGGTGATGGTGGTCAATGGACCTTTCCCTCTACTGAAAGAGGCCTATGCGCAGCAGTGGGACGTATATGTTTAAAAATGGTATAAAGGTATAAAAAGAATTAAATTCAGGGCCATTTGGCTATACATAACAATCTTTGATTTTGATTATTCCCTGATGTTAAAAACGTAAAGTAAAGACGTGTTAAAGTAACTCTCATGGAACACCGTAGGCCCCCAAAACGTTGGCGTGGACAAAACATTCGTGGGATAGCCAGCCTAGTGCTAGCCGTGGCGTGGTGCTGCGACGCGGCGGCGGCGGCGCTACGGCCGGCACACACGGTGCGCCTGGTAGCCGCGCTCATGGCGCCCTGGTCCTGGCTGGCCGCCGCCGCCTTCCACGTAGCCCTCTGGACCCGCCGCTCAGCAGCACCCATCCTCTACCTCGCTATATACTGGATGCTGGCAACCATATCCGCTGCTTCAATCCTCTGGCAACACTCAATCGCCAACGCCTCATCCACTCACATAGAACTGTACCTTCAAGGCGTCTCATTCCTGATGACATTACTGATAGCTACAGTCGACTGCGTGTGCTTCTATGATGAGGTAATAATTGCAGCGTTTTATTTAGAGGTTAAGATGAATGCGTAAGAAATAATAAGACTGTAATTTGGTAGGTAATCATAGGGAATACCTAAACAGATTAAGAAATTTTATTAAGTTCATTGTTTATTTAAATACGTTAATAGGATACTGTAGTATGTCTGTTGTATGAGTAAATTGTTACTTATCCCCTTAGTGCTTAAGCCTATTGACTTAGCAGCACTTAGCGCGCATAACTAGATAAGCACGTAAGCGCATCACAGCACACTTTGTCAGCACCTTTACGATTAAAAACAACTGACTGTTACTTTGTATGCAAGCTGTATGCGAATATATTTGACAGGAAACGGATGTACTAATCAAAGATGTTTGTATTATAATCCCTTGATAGTGAATTGTTTTCAAGTTCAGTTGAATAAATGTTGAACATTACAAAATTAGCCGATAAAACTGAACCAGGAAAATTGAGAATAAATTCAGAGTTTATTTGATTCACGTTCCTAGAAATAGAGTCGTTTATCGCATAATAATGAGAGAGAGATAAAGCATCAATAACAACACATTTAGAGTATTTTTTACCATGGCCTACGACACTGAAATGATGCAAGTATGATCAGATACCCGCTTATGAACGATGTTCGTCCTGATAAATGATTTAATATATTCAAGCTGCTCATGCGCAAAATTTTCAAGTACTTATTCCGTACGCTACGATAACAATAGAATAAATGTCACATTAGCATTTTGTTATTACTATTTAAAAGAATTTAAGAAAAATAACACTGCCATGTGACTTAGTTTTCAATAAGTCAATTCATACGTTATGTTAATTGAAACGATTGACTTATTAGGTTGTAATATGTATGTATGTATCGTCTAACGTGTCTCACGTAGTGTCCTCCAAACTATTCAAATTAATAAGTACGGAGCTAAACTAGTTAGCAATATGTAATGCGATAAATATTTAATTTGGTAAATACTAATAACCGGTGTAGTATACAAAGTTATTCAAATATCTATGAAAGCACATCATTCTCTCAAAGATAAAAAGGTTGCGTATAAAAGTAAATTAATGAATAATGTCTTCCGTGCTGTCTGTATTATATAGCAATTCAATAAGGCTCACACCTTCCTTTGCAATGCATACTCGTGATACGTGCGTAACAAAACGACGTGCGTGTCGGTCGCATATCATTATCCACAAGACGCGGCACCGCTACGTGCTACTTTCTATAAGTAACTAAATTCTATGAGAGAGTATTGAGCTTAAAACGGGAGTACTGGGAGGCGTAAAGGGTACGTAGGGATAGGTATGTGTGTATGAGTCAGGCAGTACAAGACCGCCGCCGCCGCCGGCGCCAGCCGTCGCGCAGGGAGCATATCGGAGGAGACGATTTTCACAATGCGTCTGGCGCCACTCTCAGATGGCATTTCCCATAAGTGCACGTGAGGTCAACATGGACGTGATACTCGGATACGCTATAAACGGTTTTTCTATGAGGCACACAATAATACTTACACTACTAATTAGAATTTGGTTCCTAGCCACTCGTAAACCATATTTATAAGCAGATTAATTCGTGTGTTTGCTCTGAGTTACAATCCTGACTAATGATGACGATATCAATCGGTAATTGACCTACTTCAGAACAATAAGTTGTATGACTAGTCTTATTTGATTACTATCCGCATTCCTTCACAATTTGTATTTAATTATTCGGATCCCTCTGGGTAGAAGTTCACCGCTTAATCCTCGCGACACTGTTTCAGGTCACTAAACGCTTCAGAAACGATCTGAAGTCGAGTGAGGCTCCTAATATTTGCTACCAACATAACGACACGCATTTTTATTCGAAAGTAACATTCTTCTGGTTAAATCCTTTACTGTACAAAGGATATAAATCTCCGTTAGAACCAGACTTCTTGGGAGAACTGCCCGACGATGAACGATCAATAAAGTACTACAAGAAGTTTGTTAAAATACATCAAGAAAGATCTAAAGTACGTATAGTTTGATACAAGTTTATTTTACTAGTGTATCATTGTGTTACATGAGCCTTTTATTTCAGGTTTCAAAAGAAAGTAGCCCTAATCTACTGACATGTTATATTCGCGCAGTTTGGCCAAACTTCTATATAGCAGGAATATTGAAGCTCTTGGGCGATTTGATCGGCGTCGTGCCTCCACTAGGCTTGGCGATTATAATTCAGTACATCGAAGGGTACGGACACGACAGGAATGAATACGACCAAGACTCGCCAGTGACACTTGGAGAATTTTTTAGCAGCGGATACATAATGCTGGTCATAACGACGATAGCGCTAATTAGCCAAGCATTCCTGTCTCAGAACTCAACGCACTTAGTGACGGTTGAGGGCACAAGACTGAAGACGGCTTTACAAGTTTGTTTCTTTATAACAACTGACTAGCTTTTGTCATGACAAAGTATTATTGCTGTGATAATGGTAAACATTCTCTTTTGTTTCGTAATATACAATAGTTGCATTTTATGCAGTTTTCTATTGACAGAGCTTGGTGTATGATAAGTGTATGAGGCTCGCGCCCTGGACATCCACTGACTCGAATGACGACGAGGAGTCTCGTCTCCTGCATGACACCGAGGACAGCAGCTCCACGCGGACTGGGCTCATCACTAATCTGGTTTCACAAGACACATACAACATCATGTCATGTGTCTGGATCGTCCATTATATTTGGGCCATACCTTTAAAAGCAAGTATCAGAATTCGAAGATACACATTGCGGTGTGCAAAAGTGTTTCGAATAAAACTTCTTTCCCCTATTACAGGTAGCCGTAATATTATATTTACTGTACACTAAACTTGGAGTAAGTGCAATAATAGGCACCGTGGTGAGCGTGTTGGTAATAACGCCGTTGCAGTTCTATATCGGAAAGAAATTGTCGGACAATTCCAAGGAAATATCAAAATGTACGGATCACAGGATATCGAAGATGACAGAAATACTTCATGGAATGGATGTTATTAAGCTATACGTTTGGGAAGATTTGTTTAAAGAGAAAATTTTACAACTAAGAGAACTAGAATTAAAACTTTTGAATAAAGATTCCGTTTACTGGAGCTTTTTAAGTATGTATTCCCTTATAAGTTACAAAATCGGATACGTAAAATGAGACTCTGTTACCACCTATTAATTTTTTATTTTTCAGCTTTTTCTACACAAATCTCTACAATTTTGATAACAGTTATAACGTTTAGTGTGTACTACCTTGTCGACAATAACACACCGCTAACAGCTACCAATGTATTCGCCGGCCTAGCTTTATTCAACCAACTCACAGTTCCCCTCCTCATTCTACCAGTCACGGTAATGATGGTGATTCAAGCGATGGTAAGAACAAAGCATTTCTCTAGCCTACATCAAAGTAATTAATTCGTTACAACTAGCCGACTACCAGTAAATAAAGATTATTTTAATATAGGTCAGTACCAACAGAATTCGTGACTTCTTGGAACTTCCCGAATCGAATAATGTTAGCGAAATTAACTATGAAGATTCTAAGAAGCAAACAAGGGATGATCGGAATGACGAAACCTTTATTGATAGGGATGAAGTTGACAACAATTATATTATAAACAAAGATGATTCTGATGGCGCGGAAGGTGTTGACCAATTTTCTGATGAGGAAATTCATAACGGAGTACCGAGAATGGAAACAGCGGTTGCGTTTAAAAACGCAGCCTTCACGTGGGGGAAGAGAAGTGACATGTTGCTTGAAGTTGATGATCTGGACATTCCTGCTGGCAAGTATTTTTAGCTGATTCATAACTTCATAAGCCCTGATATTATTGGCCAAATTGTTTATAAAAAATGTTTTTCTTTAGGGAAATTAATCATGGTAGTTGGCGCCACCGGATCGGGGAAGTCATCTCTCTTATCTGCTATCCTAGGAGAAATGCATCGTGATAGGGGCGAAGTTTATAACAAGTAAGTGTGCCAACCAAGTTAGAAAATTGGAAAGCTAATTCAAATGATTCTAATTATAACATTCCTTTTAAATGTACCGACATTTATACCTTATTATTAATGAGGATGTTCGCGAATAATATGTCCCACGGACAGCCGTTCCCGCGTTAGATGACATTATATCGTACTAGACTATACCTCTGGGACACTCTACTGAAACGTTCCATCGTTAAACGTAAATTGCGCGGTAATGTTAACTAACTACCTTAATTAATTGGTAACCTCGATGAACATTAGACTGCACGGATAGCCGAGTTGTTGAGGTCACCAGACCAAACCCACTGTGCGCGACATGTCGCAGGTTCGATCCCCACATAGGACAAGCGTTTGTGTGACCCATAATTTGTGGCCCCGTGGCCTGAGTCTGTATGTCTTTACACACGGATTGAAGACTTTAGCAAAGGAGATGCTTCAAAAAAAGATCTCGTCGCTAAATGGACAAAAGAAGGAATACACGATCTGTATTACCGATCATACAACCGCTCATTGTATTTTTATGTTACATTTTTGTGTAAAGAATTACTTAATTCGACTCGAGAATGATAAAACGTCCTACATATTTACAAGTACTTTCTACAAGCGGCAGGTAAAAAATGTCATCGTAACTAGTAGATAGTGTGTTACACTTTCTTTATTTTATAGGTGAAAATAATAAAGACAGATAACTGTCATGTACACATGTTTTTTCGCGCCGCAATGGTTTTATAGCAGAATATAAAAAAAAAAACAGTTTTTTTACTCTTAAATTTGAATTATCGTTTGCGTATCATTCATACGTACGGGTCAAACTGAATGATACAAAATTGATAAATATTTTCAGGTGCTCTTCGATGTGGTATGCGGGCCAGCCGCCATGGCTGGTAGAGGGCTCCGTACGTAACAACATTGTGATGGACAGTCCGTGGTGCCAGAGAAAATATGGGCGCGTCTTGCGAGCGACTGGTTTGAGGCCCGACTTGCAGCTTTTACCAGGCAAGAATGTCGCATTTACTTTGTTTTTCAATCGTTGTCACACGCATAACAAGAGCTAGTGAGGTCTATTAACACAATCAAAGCAATAAGTCATAATGAAAATGCGGACGAATGAATCAAGACACGTGTATACAGTTACAAATGAAATCATTAATCTGAAACGATCGGACAATAATGGTTATTATTATGCGCGTGATATACACAACGTGTGTATACGTTACGGTGCATGACGTGTTCATGTGTATAGCACTCATAATCGGTAGTCATTATGCGACGTTCTGTTTCGGCACAGAGGGTGACGGCACTCGGCTGGGCAGCCAGGGCGCGCCGCTGTCGGGCGGGCAGCGCGTGCGTGTGTGCGTGGCGCGCGCGCTGTACTCGGGCGCGCGGCTGCTGGCGCTGGACGAGCCGCTGGCCGCGCTGGACGCGCCGCTCGCTCGACACCTGGTGGCGCGCGCGCTCGTGCCCGCCGCGCGTGCTGGACGAACTGTCGTCGTTGCCACAAACAGACTTGAACTGTTACATTATGCTGATTTGGTAGGTCCTGAAAAAATAACCGTTAAAGAACTCTACAATTGAGCTAATATTTAGTTTTAAGAGTTAAATGAAAAAAACATATCTTCTTAAAGCTGTAATAATCAAACATCCTTATTTCCCCTACCTGAATTGATCTCACTATTTGGGAACTAGGCTTTTATACAGACTCCATAAACTGGCTTCAGGTGATAGCGATGGAAGAAGGTCGCGTGTCAGGCGTTGGGCGGGGCGCGGCGTGTGAAGGCGCGCTGGCGCGGTGGGCGCGGTTGGCAGGCGAGGCGCGCGCCGCCGCGGCCCGCGCGGGAGCAGGCCCGCCCGGCGGCGCCGCGCGCGAGCGTTCCCGCCTCATGCGCGCGCTCAGCCGCGCCAGGTTCCAGCGGGCTAACTCTGATGAGACTACGGTAACTGGCACCCATAGTTTAAATTAATTCTTCCCAGAAACCTAGTAGCAGCGATCGCCACTTTACAGGTGTGATATCGTACTTTGGACATAGCCATGCTAGATTCTATAATGACTTTTTATTAGAATGAGAAAGAATATTTATTATAAATGACACTCATTCATCCATCATTATAAACTGTATATTAAATGTTGAATATTAGTAGGATTACTAAAACACGTACAATTCACTTCCTCAACAATAATACGGTCCATCGTCCACATGACTAATGAAATCGAAATGGAATTCCCGATGTCTATGACTTGTGGACATTTTTAGCCAAGGTCAACTTCTATTTTTCAACAGGAAATAACCCGTGGCGATCAACTTCAATAGGTATCTGAAATTAAAGTCAATTAACAAAAATAGTAGTTAACGAATCTATTTGCAGTATCTTAAATACACAATGTTAGGACAACGAGACATCTGAAATAGTGACGCATTACTTACTTCTACAAAGAATGAATTTAGATCCAACTTAAATAAAAAGTAAGCAAATGTGATAGTGGGGATATTGGGCCTATTAAATCACAGCAATTATCAACTGCTGTTAAAACAGTATTCTGCACTAGTCCCGAACGCCCGCCATTATGCTAGTACTCGAAAATATAATCCAATATATTCCTTCGGTAAAATAAAATGACGATTTGCTTCCAGTGCCCATAGCCTGGTTGGCGAAGTCACTCAAAGAAACACTTTAAAATAATAAAATAAATAATAAATAATCTAATCTTTTTCGAGTGATATCAAAACACCCGGGTTTTATCCTTTTTTACATTTTCCATTCTGTGTTCTTGTAGGTGGATATAAACGAAACCGCAGGCGCGCACCTGCTGTCCGAGGTCCCAACGTGTGCGGGCGGCAGCTGGAGACGCCGTACCTCGCCGCGGCCGCGACCCGCACTCAGCAGGCAGCTGTCCTCACCCCCACTCTCCATGTATAACTCCAAGTATGTTTACCATCAGTAAACCTATAAGGAGTATGAGGACGTTTTCTTTTAAAGGCAGATGAACTACGTTATACTAAATGTCGTCTTTTGTTCGTCTCGCAGCACGTCTGTCACCTTTAGTTGACAAAATTAGCATATGGCAATATTTGTCTACCAAAAATGCCATGTTTATATTTTCCTTGGCATGGCACACCAGTCCTCGCGTTATCCATATATATGTCTACCTACATTTGAAGAGTAAGACGTATATTGTTCAGATAAATCATCTATACATGTTGGTAAGTAGGTTAAAAGCCGCGACCAAAACACCATTAACCTATATCACTCCGCGTATACATAAAGATAACTTTATTTTTATAATAGATGGCGTCCAGATGTGCGTCGTGCTGTGAGCGCTGACGAGTCGAACGCGGCCTTGCAGCGGGAGGCCAGCTTCCTCCGGCGGCTGCTGAGGCCCAGAGCTCCGAGGAACATCAACAGGTAGAGTTGTTACCAGTAAAATTAATAGTCATATGATACATTTTACCGCAATCAGTTTGCAGTACATGTTTTCTGTACCTTTAAGACTTGCTTTGAAGACAGTTGAAAATCAAAAGAATGTAACCTAAGGGTATTTTTTGATCTCTAACTGTCTTCAAAGAGTCTTAAATCACCTTATTTAGGTTGTTGCGTTTCAGCACTCTTTCTTCTGATACTTATCTGCACACTCGTTGTTGTTTCAGATGGACACCAAAAACATTACGACGTCTTATAAGCACTGACTCAGAAGGTGCTTCTGAGGATAATCAAAACAACGGTTTGGATCTCTTCCAACTTTAAATGTATCTTGAAGATGAATGGTCCCATTACTTACGTATGCTTCTCGCATATTTCAGATGTTGTTGACGATTCCACCGGGGACACGACGCCGTATAACTCACTGACCTCGAATGGCGGTGAAACGAATAACACCATCGTTTCGGACACCTACTCGAACACTTCACAGAAATCGGAGGAAGCTGTTAGTGAGGTACACCTATGACTTAATGACTGGCTGATCTTAAAAAACCCTCATCAAAAAATCCAATTAATTCCCAGTTTCATAGTTCGTTAGAACTGTCCATTATCCAGCCATGCACTATTCCAGGTTTCAAATCCCCCAGTTTTGGATCTTTCTTTTACATTTTAAATTTTCGTTTAATGTTCTTTCCAGAGTGCAATATGGTGGGAATACGCCCGAGCATGTCGCTGGTGGGGCGGCGCGTACTGGGCGGCGGCGGTGGCTGCGCAGGCGCTGGCCCTGGCTGCAGACTGCTGGCTCACCAACATCACCAAGCAGAGCTCGAGTACTGAGCAAGTGGAAGATAATGTAAGTTAGCTATACATAGTATTCAGACGTCACACATTTAAAAGTCACCCTTATGTGTAACGTTAAAAACATTTATAAATTACACTAAGTAATATGACTTTCTTCATCATCCTAGCTTTTTCCCAACTATGATGGGATCGGCATCCAGTCTAATAAGAAACAGCTAATTACCAGTGCTTTACTTTTAGCGTCTGCCTTTATGACCTCCTCAACCCAGTTACCTGGGCAACACGATTCCCCTTAGTCAATATGGTTGTCGGACTTTGAGATTAATTTATACCATTGTCATTAGATGTGGGTAGGCGTGAGCACGTACGCCGCGTGGTGTGGCGGCGGCGCGCTGGCGGCGGGCGCGGCGCAGGCGGCGTGCGCGTGCGCGGCATCCAAGGCGCGGCGCGTGCTGCACGAGCGGCTGCTGCACGCCACGCTGCGCGCGCCGCCGCACTACCTGCGCAGCGCGCCGCTCGGGGCCACGCTGCACCGGTTCTCAGCTGATATATTAGTTATAGACAAGGTACAAACCTCCATGCTATACCTATATTTAAAATACATTGGATAGCTACTCTTTTTTTGACCAACAAGGTAATTTGGGTTATAAAATACATGTGGGAGCGTCAGGAACATTCTCCGAACAGTCTAGGTTGGCCTCCATCTTGGGCGTATGAGCGACGGGATGTTCGAAATAAAAGCGTCAATGTTATCTTGTAGATTGTATAATGTGAACTTATAACATTATGGAGTAGAATACAATAGGACGGTTGAGATGGAATATTATTTGGAGCCAATAGGTTAGTACGTGCTCGCTATTTTTTATGACAACTGTCTTGACAAGCAAAACGAACGTCGTCGCACCTAGCGCCACCTACTACTCTATTCGGGGTAACCCGCTCCCTTTTATAATTTACCACTTACTCATTATAATAATAATTATGGACCATCTTAATACACATTTCCACAATCAATTAAAATCGTCTAAATAAACAAAGTATTCTCAATTAATCCGCGCGCCGTCACGGCCGTCCTGCGTCGTCACACGTCCTCGTGTGTCTCATGTGCATCGTTGTTGTCTGCAAACATTAGATAAAATGATACACTACACTCTCGTCTTGGCCTTCCTGACCAATTGGGTGACTGCTGATCACTTATCATTTCTCATAAGACACATTTTCCACAAATCTATCTTAAAAATTATAAAATCCATCTCCGAACTATACTCCAACTACAGCTATAGCTATAGATTAGCAAATATTAAACACACCGGCTCACCAATGCCACATAGGCCCTCGAATGCCAACCAGGTTCGCCACCCAGGCTAGTTTGTGCCACACAGGATAGTTGTCGCCACACAGGCTAATCGTCGCCACACAGGCTAATCGTTGCCACACAGGCTGGCCACACAGGCTGGCCACACAGGCTGGCCACACAGGCTACTTGCCACACAGGCTTGCCACACAGGCTACTTGCCACACAGGCTCGCCACACAGGCTGCTTGCCACACAGGCTTGCCACACAGGCTATTTGCCACACAGGCTATTTGCCACACAGGCTATTTGCCACACAGACTATTTGCCACACAGGCCAACACACAGTCCAATCGGTGCCACACAGTCCAACTGATAAATTGAATCAACTGCTAAGTAGTGATCTCCTCTAACCACACAAGTAGGACTCACTTACCCGCGCCGTCATCGGCACATTCTACTCATGAAGTAACCCAGGGACAAATTATCAAAAGTACAAGAAACCAAGAACAAAAATTCACTCAGTTAAGTTCCAAATTCAGGCTCCACACTTACGTGGATTGGGTCTTATTTGACCAACGGAAACCTCGTAGCTCAAAATTCAACATTTGTTTTCAGCCAAGAATATTTCTTTATGTTTACTTATGAAAAATATGAAATCCTAATTTTTAGGACAAAGTCATTTAAGTCCGCACGGCCACGGCCGCGTTGACTCAACCCAAAATATCGCTACGTATTGCACAGCATTGTATTACGTTAGCCTGGAAACTTGTCAGCTAAAGTCTGCTTTATTAAAGATCATTATGCATCAAAGAACAACACAGCAGTACTCACCACTCGGTCATTCGTTATCATGATTATAATAGTTGACTTTATCTTAACATCTGTATCTTCTTTACCAGAAACCTTTCATTAAATCAGAGCTACCAAGTAACTCTACAATCTTACAGTTGCCACCAGCAACTCACTACTGGAACTAATCACGAATCTCAAAGCAGGAATCTGAGTCATACAAAGTCCGCACGCATTCCATGTGAATACTGAGTCCACCCGACTCCATGGCCTCTCCAAGACCCAATCTCAGCCAGAGTCACCATAGTCTCTTCAGTCGCCACCTCTGCCATAGTTAACACGGTCTCTGCTTCGATCCCGACCATTGACCTAAAATTCTATACTATCACCATTCTCGACCTCGTTCTTTATTTGAAACGGTACTTAGTTTTCGGACTAAAGATATAGGCACTTTGGATAAAATCTTTACTAGTGGTAACAACAGTGTTAACAGCCTTATACTCAGAACGCATAACTGCCAATGACATGTGCAATAACACCTATTATCATTCAAACAATAAGAAACTTATTATAACATATCAGTGCTTAACTTTGATTAACCCTGGGAAATGTTCATCATCACACTTATAACTTTAATCCAATCATAAGCATCAAACCAAAATGACCTCCCTCCGGGCATGATCATGCAACCTCCTTAGGTAACGATCACAACGGGTAACCTCTATCCAGTCACTACCACACGTAACTTCCATCCGGTTACAAACACAACACCCACTACTAGAGAACCTCACTTTCTCAAACCTTGATCAAAATAACATTAAACTTGGTTCTTTCAATTTGACACTTTATTTGTCCTATACATAGCCCCTTTTGTAAATCAATAACTTTCAAATCTTAAATAACCAACTTCTTAACGAAACTGCCATCAACTCATACTGATAAATATGCCGCTCCTTATCAAAAATAAATTGTAATCGACCCACCGTTGTGTTAGTGATCCTAAGGAAAGCTTGACCATAAGCACCCAGTTCAAATTAACTCGATACTCGCTGGAGCTCACACAGCGCAACACGATCAGATCACTCTCCGCACTTCGCACCAGTTTCCCTCGATGACTTTAAGGTACAGACATAGCGGTCGACATAGGTCGCTCCTCCTCCGCAAATAACTGTCTGTTTGAATCGACATTATAAGACGACAAGCTGTAATAAGAGCAATAATTAGTTGTCAATATTGGCACCATACAAAAATCAAACTCAAGACATTTTGCTTAAACTTCCGATACCTCGCCTAATGGCTACAATCGTTATACTTACTCACTTCTTTTTTTCAAACACAAGACATACAACTGACTGACCACATACAATTGACTCGAAGTGATGATGCTACATTCCATTTAGCAAAGACAAATTCACTTACGTGCGTTGCTTTTCTTTATTAACTTAGTACAATAACCATCAAACCTTTAAACGTCTTGCCGAATTTCAATTTAGTACGCATTGTAAGACAGCAACGTAGTATATAGTTGGCCAATTTTCATTTTCAAATCTAGATTTCAAACCAAATCAATCCGCTTTCTTCCAAATGCTTGATCTGTCAACCTGCTTTTTCTCGTACAAACTGCTTTATCGTCGATACCGATTTCAGAACAACCTCACTTCTGTCTTCTAGAAGCTTATACAGGAACTTGATTGTTTTCTTTATACGGTTGCGGCACTCATTCGATACGTAATCCTGCTTGCCACAACTATAGGCCTTTGGAACGTCTTCTACTCGTGACTTCATTGCCACTATCGGCGAAATGGTATACTCATACATAGTAGGCTTTGTTTTCTAAAAGTAAGCGCGACGAGTTCTTGTTGCAGTCTACTGCGACTTTTAATATCTGTGGTAAATGCAATTCTGTACAATCGTGGTTCTATCATCGCTGCGTGCGCCAATGTAAAAGCAATAGCAGTCTTCTCCACTGACAAGAACTTCATCCGTGCGGTTCAGGTGCTCATAACTCATATCAATCATCGACTTCTATTGAGTAATCGCCATAAATTTGCAGCTGGGGTTTTTCAATTGATCAAATGTTGCCAAAACACGTCTTCAATTCAGGCATGCTATTCCAGGAAACGGTCTATATTATCTTCACCAAATGTATTTCGTAGTTGCATTGCAAAAAGATATTTCCAACAATCGCAATAATTTTCTGAGGACATATTTTCATGCTGACCTGTATTTATCTTTTACGATGCGTCGCTGGTAATCCCACTTCTGATGTGGGAGCGTCAGGAACATTCTCCGAACAGTCTAGGTTGGCCTCCATCTTGGGCGTATGAGCGACGGGATGTTCGAAATAAAAGCGTCAATGTTATCTTGTAGATTGTATAATGTGAACTTATAACATTATGGAGTAGAATACAATAGGACGGTTGAGATGGAATATTATTTGGAGCCAATAGGTTAGTACGTGCTCGCTATTTTTTATGACAACTGTCTTGACAAGCAAAACGAACGTCGTCGCACCTAGCGCCACCTACTACTCTATTCGGGGTAACCCGCTCCCTTTTATAATTTACCACTTACTCATTATAATAATAATTATGGACCATCTTAATACACATTTCCACAATCAATTAAAATCGTCTAAATAAACAAAGTATTCTCAATTAATCCGCGCGCCGTCATACATATAAAGGTCATAATAATTTTACATAGTTGCTTCGACAGAGTGGTTTCAATAAAAGGAATGGTCATAAAACACATAAATAAAGCTATATATATGCCAAAGCTAAACAAGTGTTAAAATGACCGGCTTGAATACCTCAATGACCTACCCTCTGTCTACGCTTCAGGTTCTATTTTAAGATATAGATATCGTTTCTTTTTGTACTCAATAAACATCAAACTCGAATTCTTCAGAAACTGCCGACTGCGATCAGTCGCTGGGCGCAGCTCGCGTTACTCTGTGCGGCGGCCATGCTGGTGAACGCAGTCATTGCTCCGTGGAGCCTGCTGGCCTCCATCCCGGCACTGCTGCTCTACCTCACACTGCAGTCGGTCTATCTGTGTAATGCTAGGTACATAAGCAGTAAGTAAATAAGGTAGAAAGAATACATAGGCAATAAGAACGTTCGACGTTTCTATGAATACTCAAGACAGTTTTCGTCTAAAACGTATTTTCTAAGACATTTCTCACTATTTTCGTTTTATTTCTTCCCTTAATCTTAGCCAAATTGTAAATAGCTACAAAACACGAACATGACGATCAAATATAAAACAACAAACGACGATAGCATCACTCTGCATTACCTAGACGTAAGATAAGTTAAATATTTATTTATTACTTTCTAGTGGTGTAGTATCACCAAATATAATAATAATATGTAATGTATCAGGGAGTTGCAATGCGCGGAAGCCCGCAGCGCGGCAGGCGTGGTCTCGCTCTGCGCGCAGACCTGCACTGGCGGGAGCACCATCCGCGCCGGCCGCCTGCAACCACGCTTACGCGCCGCCTTCTTGCGTAGCCTCGACAACAACCATAACACGCTACTTCTGCTGAATTCGGCCAACAGATGGCTTGGACTCGCTCTGGTAAATTACCTATCTACACATTTGATATAGGCACTGAAATCAATTATCTTTCGGTCGGGGAATTACCTACTACCTAATAATCATAAATGGTAAACAGGTAAATAAATTTAGGAAATGACATCAATTTTCGATCATGAATTTACCTGTTGCTGTAGTAGTGGTATTACGAAACCATACCATCGTTACGTCTTCTTATATTTATTATTGTGTCACAGGACTTGGTGGGTGCTGCATGTGTATGCGTAGTGCTGGGTGCTTGCCTGAGCGAGGGCGGGGGCGCGGTGGCCGGCCTGGGCGGCGCGTACGCCCTGCTGCTGCCTGCATATCTGGCGCATCTCGCCAAGTGCCGCTCCGATCTGCATCTTCAGCTAGCTGCACTGGAGCGAGTACATGATGACACTAATGTTCCCCAAGAGGACTATAGAGACGACTGTTAGTCATACACTAATATATTAACAATAATAACAATTTTATCAAATCTATAGCAATTCCGGATGTTCCTCATCTTTCCTCATCATCCTTTTCATTTTCAGGCCCAATTCCGGCAGGATGGCAAAGAAATGGTAAAATCGAATTTGAGAATGTCAGCATCCAGCATGAACCAACTTCGACACCGATACTTAAAAACATTAACCTACAAATATCTCCTGGAGAAAAGGTAATAGCAAATTGAAAATCCAGATTGGGACGTTTTTTTTCTTCGTTTGGTTTTAGCACATTGGGTTCCCACAACTTCCAATATTAAATATGACTTCTCTTTTTCTTTTTTCCCGTTCCAAAACCAGGTAGCAATTTGCGGTCGCAGTGGCAGTGGTAAATCTACTTTACTGCTGACCTGTGCTGGAGCGACGACAATAAGTAGCGGTCGCGTGCTAATTGACGGCGAGGACATCACGCGAGTCCCTCTGCGGGCTCTCAGACACCGTGTGGTGCTAGTGCCGCAGGACCCCGCCATGTTCTCCGGCACGCTGAGAGAGAACCTCGACCCGTTGGCAGTGCACACCGATGAGGAGATATGGCACAGTCTTAGAGCTGTTGGACTCTTCGACTATGTTTCTGCGCAGCCAGCTGGATTAGGTACCTTACTTATGTTATATTTGTGAATAAATTTCTTATAGAATTTTTACTATTTTGGATTAGATAAATCAAAAGCATAGAACCTTGGCTTCTCCAAGGGCTAACACTAACTCTACTGAATTCTTATGTCACGATTTACCTGTGTAATTATTCGACAGAGTGCAGCGTGTGCAGTAGGTCAGGCTGCTCCGGCTGGAGCGCGGGGCGCGCGGGTCGCGTGGCGGCGGCTCGCGCGGCGCTGCACGCGCGGCTGGCGGGCGCGCTGCTGCTGGACGAGCCAGCCGCCGCGCTCGATGCCTCCGCGGAGCGGGCGCTGCTGGCCGCACTAGCCGCGGTTGCACCTCATACTACTATTATCACTGTTGCGGTAAGTCTTTACTCATCACTACAACTCAAGACGGTCATTGATGGCTACCCGGATTTCTAGTGAGACTAGCTCAAACATATTTCACCGTTAAAGCTAGTTTGAAAGATTTGGTAAATATTTACTGCTTCGAAGCTCATTTGAAGACATTTTTCTGAACCAATAGTAGAGAATAAGACTACATAGAACAGAATCACGGAATTAACTTTTAAATCAAACATTCTGAGGCCCCCAAAAAACCTAAAAAACCTGCCATCTACTAATACTAAGACATCAACTTTAACTATACTAAATACTACTGTTTTCAGCACCGCATATCGTCAGTCCGCGGTTACGGCCGCGGCGTGGTGCTGGACAACGGCTGCGCGGTGGAGCAGGGAGCGGTCAGTGCTCTGCTGGCGCAGCCCACCTCGCGACTAGCGCGCATGCTCGCCGCCGCACAGAGAGTTAATTAATCATTAGTAACTAGACTTGACAGAAAACCATTCTTGAAGTAGTCTTAAACTCCAGTTAGGAAGGGACGAGAGAATCTTATTTCATGTTGGATAACTATTCAACTTCATGTTAACTCCCGATTCAAAAAAGGAGTTTTAAATGTTTTTGTCGTCGATCCTCGAAAATGAATTAACTGTGTTGGACTTTGTAAAAGGGAATTTTCTTCTCTTTCTTTGACAATTTTCAAGAAATCTTTCCAGATTTTGAGCCCTTTCAGAGTAAGAATTTTTATATTTAATTAAAATTCTTGAAATGACGATGACACAATGTCTGAAACTATATACCTACGCTTATTTCAGATGTTTTCAGTTTCCTTGACTTTCTGAAACTGATATTAATATAAATACCTTCTGACGGTGTTGCACGGATCTGATAAAATAACTTGAATTGTCTGTTAGACATTTTCTTTGTACAAACATGTATAGATGTTCTTAAGTTCACATTTCTGACCAAATAGTTTTATTTTTACTTTATATCCCAGTGTGTAAAAGACATCATGAATTTGTTTAGGCATTTTTAAAAATGTCTGTCACATAACGATTCCTATTCAAGTATTTATTTCTAAAACACATATTACTTGTAAATTCATGTAAAATAGCCGACTTTCAAATTTTAATCAATCGCGACTCTAATAAAATGTAATAATTTATTATTAAATTATACCACCATGTTTGTTCCAAATAAATAAAATAAAAACAGCCATAAGGTTTCGTTTCCAGATTGTATTTCCAATAGAACAACAATTGCACTTAACCTCATTTAAAGCTCACGAGCGCGGCGCAGGCGCACCCACGCTAGACGACAACGTGCTGCCAGAGTCAACGATACTTCATAAAATTATCACTATATAACAAATTACAACAATATTTACGTTGGCACCGATTTATATATAGTAATATAAAAACATTTGTGTTATCACACAATATAAAAATATTTACTTACAAGTACTTACGTAAATACACTTAGACAATTCTAAATTAAATCTCGACAAGTTCAATAAATTCTTTCTTTAACTTACGAACTACATTGGTATTCACGGTTATCGGACAGGGAAGCACATGCACAGTCCTTTACAGGATGCGACCCTGGGTCGGCGGGATGGTCCGTTTCCGGGTCCTCATATAGCGAAAAATTATGTGTCAGCTCATTGAAAAAATTGTATTGATATAGTAAATGCAATATATACATTTCATAATGACAGTCAAACATATTAATTTATGAATTTTTGTTTAAAAATATGATACATTAATATAAAACTTCGTGTAAAGAACTGTACATGTAACATCTGGAATACGCACTCGTAAGAATGCACTCTGTGGGTGTTAAATCTTTGGTAAAATCGTTTCGTATTTATTAGATTTACTTGCCTCATTGACTAAGTGACAGCGAAGCTAGCTGCCACTCCGGGGACCTGAGGTATCATCAGGTCGGGCAACAATATTGTTATTTTAGAAGGAACCCAATAAAGTGAAGGATTATAAATCCCAACATGGCGGATTGTACAAGCTGTGAGTGTACAAAATGTACAACTCTTCGAGCATCACTAGCGACAGACATATAATTATGTATGTACATTACAATTATCTATCACGTAAAAGGCACTAGCATAGGACACTTCAGCAAGATTCACATCAATTGTGATTGGACACTGTTTCGCCCGGATTTCGCATTAAACTTGGACTTATTCCTGTTATATAATAACAGTTTGATTTTGATGTTCACAATGTTATCTAATTGTGATTGTTACATTTCAATAATAGTTCGTTGTTTGTCACAAACAATGTTAATGAAAACATACGTCATCGTACAAGATGTGCCCAGATGTGATATAGGCTTTACACATATAACAATAATTGAAGGTGAACCAACAATTTTGATTAGTAATCTTAGTAAATATAATTTAAAGAAATAACAATTTACAGGGAAATAGCTACAACGTACAGCATTTTAACTTACAGAGGCGTGTGATGCGTTTCTGTGCGCCAAATTGTGTAATTATAGTTGGAGCTATCCACCTGATATAATTTAAACGAATATTTTATATGTAACCTGTGTGTGTATTGACAGGTTACATGTAAAAAAAAACTTCGAACAAACAATTTCATAAGCCAAACCTCGTATCTAACTTGATTTCAATTATACAAAAAAAATTATGGGGTTATTGTATATACAATTATACAAGTGCTACCAAATATATAAACAGACCGAAAAATTAACAAAAATAAATAAGGCAAATATGTTCAAAGACATGATCAGCGACATTTTATACTCACAACGGTTTTATATAATGTGTTGATTAATATTTTGATATTTATATGTACATTATGTTCAACGACACGTGAGGTGCCGGATTCCTGCGGACTCTAGTTCCCAAAACTATTGTAATGAAATCTCTTAGACTAATTTGTCGAGATCAGTATTAACAATTAAGGCGCCCAGTATAAATTGGCAAGCGGCAAATATTGAACTAAACTTAAGTTTAAGTTTAGCAATACAAGTAATAGAAATCGGGAAATTCCGCATAATACAATATAACAATTTTATAAATATTCTATTTATAAGTACGACGCCCGATAACATGCGGTGGTACGCCAAGATAGTCTATCACGGTATTGACAGTTCGTGGACAACAATTGGTACGCTGGTATGATGTAGTACTATACGAGTAGTGTTGCTAGCGCCACCTGCAGCAGGGCGGGCGTTAGGTGGGCTCGGCCTTGACGGCGGCGCTGGCGGCCACGGCGGCGCGCGCCTCCTCGGGCAGCCGCTCCGGACTCGTCAGGATGTCCGTCGTCGTGCACAGCACGCGCAGCGAGTTCAGCACCGCTATACATACATTATGTAATATTCTTTAACCACGGCACACTTATATTAGATCGTTTATTTACGGCATTTTTCGGAATGTTGGACCAAAATATTTTTTTTTATTAATGAACATGGAATGTACCCTATCAGCTCTCGCGTAAGGCGCGTTTATAAGACAATGTGACATCACCGATATTCGTATCTATGGTGACGCACACGTGTTGCTGAGAGCCGTTAGTAGTAAAGTATTGAGTATACCTCAATGAGTTTTAATGAATATTTTAGACATTTATTATACTGATATATTATGGTGTTACATACCGGGGCGCATCTCGACGAGCGAGCAGTGTTGCTCGGCCCACAGCAGCGTGGTCCGCACGAGGTCGGCGGCCGAGCTGCACGACACGCACGCGCTGAACGACTCCACCAGCGCCGCGCTCACCACGCTAAACTGTACGCACGGCTAAGGAACGCTATTGCAATACACACATTGGAGAAAAAAGAGTCTTATATATTTGCTATTTGGCATCCAGGAAAGTTGGTATCGTATATGTATTTGCCATAAGACCCCGTGGTAAAATAGTCGTATAATAGTCAAGACTCTTGTATAAACTTTACCTCATTGGATGTCATGATTTAATTAATAGGCTGAAAATGTGCATAATCAAGATATTAAATGAACTTCGACGAAAAGCATGAAACAGAATCTTCAAGTCCGGTAAATATTGTTAGTAAATGCGTCTCAAAATATTAATTTACAAACAATACGATAATTCTATACTTATACCATTTACTTTATCAATACACAACTTGTATAAATACTATACAATGTTGAACCTTTATCGCACTTAGATTTTTCTCAGGCAATCTACCAAATATTTATATATTTGTAACACAACACGTGACTTGATATAATAACTGAAGACGATAGCATATTGATAACTGAACAAGCTATTAAAATTATATCAATTAAATTAATTTCAAGGTCTATTTTAGTATGTTGTTATTAACCTAGGATCAAAAAGCTTAAATTGCATCAGCCGCTGTCGTAGGTTATCGCGACGTAGAATATTGGCGTCTCAAGATCTAACAAGTTCAAAAACCTACGAGTCAACCATGAATGCAAGCCAAAATACTTTAGAAAACTCAAAACTGTTCATTTGCAAAATATTCCTAACAATAACCTGATATAAACTCGGTATAATAATCATTTTTGTTATTCTTTATCTGTGACGTAAATCGAGCCTACTAAGTATAAAAAATGAACGTCTAATCAAGACTGCAAGTCTGGCGGCAAAACAAGTGAGTGATAAGGTTTATCAACGGCCCCGATTAGAACCCCACGAGACAACCTAGTGACAACCGAATAGTCCAAGGACCTTCGCCAGTTCTTTGTTGTAAAAACTCCAAAATTTGTGGCAAAAGTTATGCTAAAAAAATCATGTTTAATTTGGGCAGAAAACAAAGGTTATCAGTTTCAAGTCATGAAAAATAAAAAAATGTGCAGTATTTTTAGTATCATTTTCCTTATGATATTATTTATGGGATGTACTTGTTACGATAAAATCTGCGAATTCGTGTTGCGTGGTTTTTCGTTTCTTAATGCCATAGAGTTGAACCTCTAGACGAAAGACTATCATGAGGTGTATCTGTTGCTTTTTACCTAATCGACTTGTTATTATGGAAAATTTGTCTGCCGGGCGAAATTTATCGCGCTTGACAACCACTAGGCCTTTTCCTTGATTAACTAAGCTGTTTTCAACTAACTTAAAAACGAGGAGGTTCTCAAGTCCGTCGTCTGTATTTTAATGAACATTTTTGTCAACTTCGTGCTAGAGGAACCGATTTTGTTGATTCTTTTTTCTGATTTTGTTCCATTCATTTAATCAAGATTTACTCAGGAGCTTTTATTTGCAGACGGTTGTATGTTCTTTTCGTTGGAAAAAATATTATTTGAAATTGTTACCCCTTGCTGCACTGCCCTTACGTACTTTCAGCATAGCCGTTGCCATTTTAGAAACGAGATGCTGTGAAGTATACCGTCTAATTGGTCTTCGACCGACGAAAAAATAAATTATCGAAAAACTTTTACCTACCCACATACCTTTCAAGTTTTTTTTTTTTATAAATTTAATTGTAGGTTTTATATAAAAGGATACCAGCCAATACTTCCAGTTGTGCATGGTGCGGTTGGCAACGTGTCGCGCGAACATCTCTCGCAGGCGGCCCGAGCGCGCGCGCGACACGGGCGCACCCGTCGCCGGCAGCAACGAGTGGCAGTTACTGCAACACGGACATACCTTATACTTACTGTATGTGACTTGATTACTAACGATATTTATCCAAAACTTAGTTTATTGGTGTTTCGGAATGAAATCGATAAACTAAGTTTACTATTTGTTTTGTAAAATGATAGGCAGCGTTGTTGAGATATTTCTTCTACACGGCTAAATAGAGAGAGGGTGCTGTCTATTGATGTTTTGTGTCGTTCAAAAAGTAATTCTTTTAGTCTTTTTTCAATAAATGAATTTTAATTTGAAATGTTGGCCGGATTCCAATTTTTCTCTTCGTACGATAGGCGATCTTTTTTGCCAAGTTAGCAAACGTTATTTGTAATAGATTATTATTAGTGATTAAACACACTAAGTAACGGCGTCAAGCCTTTCGTTTTTATACTGTTCAGTAACTTAGCGTCCAGTTATACGTACGTAATAGAATTGTTCAAGCATTCTATTTGTTGCCGCAAGCTCTCCATCTCTTCTTTAATTTGATTCCTTTCGGCTTTCAGCTGCTTTATGTACTCAGCGCCCTTTTGTAGCATTGCAGCTTTGCTTATCTATAATAAATAAAAATTGATAGTACGCTATTTCCTATATGTCCCGTTATTAAATATTCAGCAAACTATTCGCCTTAGTCATGTAATGATAGCAAACGACCTCGAAAAGTGTCGGAATAGTCATATCTAAATATATTAGATAGGAATTCACTATCTCAATCCAATCTCCTACCTAATCCGAGGGGATTACGCACGGCCTAAACGAAAAGTTGTTTTTATGTAAAGTTTAAATATTGATCTTGTTCCTTCGAAATCAAAATTGAAAATTATTATCAAGTAAACCGCGAGGAAAAATCCGTCTTAGAAATATTTTATCAGCTGCTGATTGGACGAATTCAACGTACGCTTAATGAGCGTGACGCACGACGGTCTTTGCACCCCACTTGAGTTTGACGTAATCGTTGCACTGACGTTTCTAGCGTCGGATATGAATAGATAGGCGTTTTATGTATTGTGTAGGGAACAGGTAGGGCGGTGGTATACCTTGGCGGCGGGGTTGGTGTTGAGGTGCGGGATGAGCGCCTGCAGCGTGTCGAAGCCGTTCTTGATGTTGTAGCGGCGCTTCTGCTCGGCGTGCAGGTGCGTGCGGCGCGGCTCGCGCGGGCTGCCGGCGCGCGGCGACGTGCCGCCCGGCGACGTGGGCGGGGACAGCGACTGCGACACAACGATACCTTGCACTGCACTGTTACACACACCGGCTCCCATTGCTTATATCCTTGACATCATACTTACTTGATGAGGTGACATGACATCGCTACCGATAGGCGATGGCTGCGCCCTCCTGATCGGCGACCTGGTGGGATCTGTACTAGTTCCCTCTTCACTGTTCAGCTTGTACAGACTTTGCGCTGAAAAGGTAAACATATAGTTATGGTCGCGGTCGAAAGTCAGAGTTGATACTGGGCACAGACTAGACAAGTATATCTTGCGGACAGCCAAGGGCGTGCCCCGGTCTAGTCTGCATCCAGGAGACAATAAAGCGTGCGAGCGAGTAAGGTAATATAATAAAATGACTGACAGTGTTGCGCTGAGAGCAGCTGCGCGAGCATAACGCTAGCTTGCGGCAGCGTGGGCTCGGAGGCGACGCTGTTGAGCGGCGGCGGCCGGCGCGCCGCGCTCGCCGAGCCGCTCGCCGCGCCGCTCGCGGGTCCCGCTCCGCCCTGCCCGTCTTCTGCCACGCCGCTCGACGTCGAACGTGACCGAATGCGAATGCCACCCGGGTTCGACTCGCGAGCCTGCAAATTGGCAAGTCTTGTACGATACACGTACCCTTACTTACCATGGGATATGGTTCGAGCGATTGACGAGATTTCATTGCACGAGGATACGAGCGATTAAATCGCTCTTCACTTCCACAGACATCTGTTGGTCAATCAAATAAAGGTGATCTTGTAAAACCCAAATTAATTTAAACAAGAAATTTGATCTCAACAACCACAGCAATTTTATATTTGAAAAGCTCGAAGCTCGAACCTTCTGGGAGGAGCAGTTTTGTTAGAATATATAACAGGTTACCTCTCGCGATAGTAAGTAACTACGTAACAATCCGGCTCATCCTGGCAACAAAATATTATTTATACAAAGGCAAATACGTAGAAGCGCATACCCTCGCCGTGTGCTTAGTGTCGGGCGCGTCGAGTGGCTGCGCCTGCGAGGGCGCGCTCACGCTCCAGTCGGGGTTCAGCTGTGCGCCCAGCGGCAGGCTGTGCGAGCGGAACTGCTCCTTGTTGCGGACCGCGCCCCCGCCCGCGCCCCCCGCGCCCCCGCTCGCCAGCTGTCGAACACACCGCGTGTACTCATCGGAACCAACTCCACCGACCGTCCTCTGCACGTCCTCAACACTGACACTCACCTGGGGCGTTG
This sequence comes from Trichoplusia ni, assembly GCF_003590095.1. Lineage (NCBI taxonomy): Eukaryota > Metazoa > Arthropoda > Insecta > Lepidoptera > Noctuidae > Trichoplusia > Trichoplusia ni. The sequence goes on from NC_039499.1 coordinate 411,587, forward strand.
CGGCCGGCACTAGCGGCGGAGAAGGCATCTTAAAAGAGCGAGGATTCACCGTAGACGATGTCTTCGCCTTGTAAGATTCTGCAGGACTTGGCTGCAAGTACTGCATTTGCGGCGAAGTCTGTCGCGAGACCGAGCGGGACTCATAGCCCTGCGGGGACACCGGCGGCCCCGCTTGGCTCATCGCCTGCCCGTAGCTCTGATATTGATTGTTCTGCGGAACCTGGCTCGTGTAATGAGAAACCCTCTGCCTGGGTTTCTCCCGGCTGTACCCGCTCCGCCCCTGAATAACTATAGTAGAGGCGTATTTAGAATTTTGTACAGGTTGCTGTAATAATGATACTGTTTCTGGTGCAGTTTGCGATGGTGGAACACCTGCAAACGCAAAATACATTGAAAAAAACGGAATAGTAATAAAGAATAGATCTTATGTTGTTGTGTATATCTAGTGTAAGACTAACCTGCGTTGTATTTGTTGTAGACAGGCTCTGACTGCGAGACGATTTTAGGAGTATTAACATATTGTGACCTGGGAGACGTCGTCGCGTACACGTTTGTATGCATTTGCTGATCTGGTTGTGAGGTGTTTTGCTGTTCATAGCTGATAGACTGGTATGGCAAACACATGTCTTGAGCATTAATCATATTGTTTTGGAGGTCGGACTGGGCGAAAATCCTTCCGTTAACGTACATTCCCATCTGCTGCTCATTCTTTATAGTTTGTTCTGCCATCATCATTTGAGTATTGTTATTTGTACCTACAAACAAATATCGGATTTAATTATTATCTCTGTATATACCTAAATGTGTACTACATAGAAAACTTCAAAACTTATTTATTTAAAATGTCGACTCACAAGGGAATGACATACCATGCAAAGACATTTGACTGGTAGGCATTGTGGCAGTAGTGTTGCTTTGGCTCCCGGTCAGAAATCTGTGAGGAGTGTAGGACTCCACGGCCATGCCGCCGCGATACATCGAGTCTTCAGCCGGCAGCGGCGATTCCTCAGGCACTGGCGGTAATCTAGGGGTCAACAGATCTGGAACATATGTGGACATTAACATACTGGCAATCGATAAAAAATCTGATGCAATACACTCGTATATTGTAAGACAAAAGAACAGTATTTTTTTAATACAGCATTCATGCGTTCATCCGAATATCATTCTATATATTCCGAAAAAAAAAACTTTTGTCCAGTATCAAATTTGCGTGAGAGGTTCAAAATTTTCTGAAGCTCAGATTGACCTAAAAAGTGACTTATAATAATTATGATTTGCCGGGGCTTTCTGTAACACGTTGTTTATTAATTTACCTTGAAGTGGTTCCAATGTGTCCATAAAATCATCAAGATTCGGTTGAAGGGGACCTAAGCTGGGTTGTATGAAGTCCGCCAAACTTGCTCCTCTAGCTGCAAGGATAAAATAACATGTCTGTACTGCAAATATGTCTTCGCTTGCTGTTGAAAGACAAGTGCAAAGCGACAAAAACGTAACGGATCACATTTAACTTAGAAGGTAGATAGTAAAAACTGACCCAATGATGACGAACAAGGACTAAAAACCCAGTACCAAAGAAGCAAAGTTAGGTAGAATCGTAAAGCAATCAAAGCGCTGCTAAATAATATTCGTAAAATGATTAGGTATCTAACACTCAATATGAATAGCTAATCCGTAGATTGTTTTCCCTAGATACTAGATAAAATGTTTGACCCAATTTGTCGACGTTAGGCAAAATCGTATCTTGTAGGGAAAACCATCGACCGGTTTAAAATGATAGGCCTAAGATGGATTGCGTTTACTATAAATTATGATAAATAGTGTTTAGTAATAAGCATGAGAGTTTTAGTTTTCGGCCATAGTAGTTGGTTGTATAGTTTACCTATTTCCCTACAATCTGGGAACGCGAAGGGTTGATGGTTGGTGATAGTAGAGAAAAGCGTGTCAGTCATGAAGTTGAGATAGTCTTCGTCTGTGAGCATGTTGCCCGCGAGATCGCTGCATTGCGAGAACGATTCCACCGTGTCCATGTCCAATATCTACACAATCACATTTACAATTACATTGAATACAAATCAATTTATTTTAAATTCATATTATTCAATTACATTGATACCCACCGTATCCTGTACGGAAGTGTCTCCCTTTCCAAGGAGTCGCATTATATGAAACTTGCGCCATTTTTTATATTCTGCAATAACAGCTTCGGCCCGACGTTTCCAGTATTTACCTTCTAATATTGTTGCCTAAAATTAAATTATAAATTTTAACGACAATAGTTTTTTTTAATGGTATGCAATAAAGTAAATAAGCCATACGCTTACCTCTGGTTTTACGTGTGTGTCAACATCTAACGGGGAAGCGAATTGGCATACCAATGTGTTTTGTTTCTTTATGACTGCAAACAATTAAAATTAGGTTTATAAAATTGCGGCAAATTAGGTAGACACGGTATTCTTTGAAAACGTATCAATAATACTTTTGATTTTTAAACCGGAGGAAAAATGACGAAGTTCCAATGTTGGTAAATTAAATTTATAGACTAAAAATTAAAAATAAAATCTAGTTCCAAAATGTATGTCACGTGTCTTTAAAATGACCAGAATATTCAACAAGCTGAACGTACAAGCTTGAAAGGCTTTCTCCATATCGTAATTTATTATAGTAGTCTAGATATGCACCCGATAATACGTCTGGCCGAATACTCCCTGACGTCATCAACACGCCTTTATCATTGTTAAAAAGGAGGCGTGACCATAAACTGTTGTAAAAACTTTACACCTTCAACTACAGTATTATTTTGTAAAATACGGAAACGCATTCAAAACTAATTGAATACTAGAATACAGGTGTACCATTCTAGTATTAAAGTTATTTGTCAACCCGTTTAGCACATTTTTTTTCTACGCGTACAACTTTGAGTAACACATGGAACACTGTCCTCGAACCGACTTAAACATTATAAAAATATTGTATTTAAATGATGTAGGTACACAATAAGTCACTACATGGTAGCAGCAATCAAATATAAATCAACCTTGTCTTTATTATAATGTGTGTTTGGGGTCAGCGTTATCTTCTGTAAAATGTATATGACACCTATGTGACCCATTCTATTTAACTACAGGTGTTTGTTGACCCACGCAATAACGTGTGGAACTCGCTCACCGACGGTTTCGTATCAGCACCTATCATTATCGAAATATAGTCAACACGCGTCTATTGCATGGTTGTCTGGTACGAGTCTTTTGTCACACAAGTATGTTGCGATATTGCCAACATAGAATTATGATTTTAGGAATCTCATCCCGTCAAAATCAATCCTCAATATGGTATCTTAAATTTTAACTAGGTAGGTACTTTAAATGTTTTTACTGGGGCATGGTTGATAAATATGAACTAAACTACGTACCAAACCAACTTACTACAATACATTTCTACACTAGATGAAAACTTACGGTACATGTGATGTGTGCATATACATTTTTCATCTATCCTGTGTTAATATGTGGTTAACAATATTCCGAAATTTTATTTTGGTTAAAATGAACAAGTCAAAATACACATTCAAAAGGATCTACTTTTGATCTTAATCAAGCCTGTACAATAAGGTCCGTATATTCAAGTATTATATTGTACTAAGTTTAATTGAAGCGCTCTGGCTGAGGTACGCATATTGTCAGCAATTATGGCGGGAAAAGAAAAGCATCACCCAAGTAATCTGTATGTTTTAATTTCGCTCCACATATTCTGAGAACACTGGCAAAAACCCCAAGGACAATAATAAAAGTAGCAGCTCATTTTAAAACAATATTGCTATTTTACAATATATTGGCATCCACGAGGTAAACGGCCACTGCGAAGCGTGTAGGAATCGTATCACATAATTGCTACACGTACAAGTCTGGTCAGATAGTACCAATAACCACGCTTGTTGATCGTAAAATATTGTTACTTTCCCACATATTTCCTTCAAGTCCACATACTTAGTAGTAATGGAATTTTCCTTATGGGCAGTTACTGCAATTAGCTACTTGATTTAAAATAAATACAAAAAGTAAACACTTACACTGCATGTGCCAGCATCGCCATATGACGTTGTTCAGTCTAATCTTGTCCTTCCACCGTAGTTTTATACCTTTGAAACGATTCCATTTAGGGGAGGTTAGTTTTTGTCTGAGAAAAATAAAACATAAATACATTTAACAAAAGTGTCAACTTACCATGCTCTTCCTATATACCTAAACGTAGTCACAAACTAATGTTACATAAATACTTCTCACTAATATTAACTATAAAGGTTCTAGAACTAATAATAATCATCTTCATATTAAACGAATTTGTAACTTCCATGATTAGAAAAAAATAAGAAATATATTTTTCAAAAGTACAGACAATATAACAAAACTGTGCTGCACAGTGGAAATAAATTGTCAGACAATCAAGTGGTAAGCTGGTTATCAGCATCGCTATCAATATATGATCTTAAGCTTATTGCAAATAACAGTTTGATAAGAAGGGAACATATCCTATCTTATCTACAGTTTCTACTTGTATAAATATAAGTCAGAAAGTAAATTAGATGAACAATTTGTAGCAATACATTTGTTAAAGACGAAGATATTGTACCGGAAGAACTAATACTGTGTCGCCATGAATGTATGCTGCTTCAAGATAGTCATATAACACTAGATAAAATTAAACTTTACAAGATTAAACTTCAATATGATCTACAATCACCTGAGCACGTTTTATCGGCGTACAACTAATATAACCGACAAAGATTTTATACATACATATATCGAGAAACAGAGATACGGGATTAAATTGACATCACTAAACAATAATCTTTTGTAAGCTTCGGTATTGTTATGTAAAGTAAGGAAGAGATGGGTTGGTTATTAATGACATAGACTGACAAAATCCATGTTCCGGATGGTACGTAAAGTCATCCTGGGTACATCAAACTTAGCTTAACAAAAGTTGGAAAGCCAACATTTTGTGTATTAGAAGCTGTTCTGATACGTACATCGACATGGACGACGAAAAGGAGCAATAAATTGGAATCGCAAAAATAACTTTGTATAATAATTTAGGTCTAACTCTTAAGTTTTACTACCGTCTATAGCCTTTTGTAAGTTAATTATTTTTCTAGGAATGTTAATGTTATTTTATATCTTCTTAGGGATATCGATATGTCTACTGGGATAAAGAGGTGAATTTCCTTTCGTTTTTACGAAGTTATCGAATGGCATGATAGTTTTTCAGAGAAAGCATACCCAACAGATAGACACAATTACTTTCGCTTTTGCATATTATTATGATTATTTTCATTTATCAAAGTAGGTTGACCACAATCCTTGCAGTGGTCGTTAAAATCGTAAAAAGTCTTTCGAACAGGAAATTTGGATAATTGATTTTGTGTTCATTTTAAAGATAAAGATCTTATTTGAAGCTGATATTGCCGCTGCTTCTTTTTGCACATGATATAAGTAATCAACAATAAAGCTATTTCGGCTCCTTGATACATTTTAGCAAACATGAAAATGTATTATTTAAAAAAAAATGATCGTATTAATCTCATTTGACAGACGTTCCAACATATAATATTCAGTCACTAGGACAATTCGTAGTGAGTAAGCTTCGACCTTATTTTTCAACAATATGTAATTAGTTGGTTAAACAATATATTAACTCATTGTCGTAAAATTAGTTAATTGTGTTTTGCTGTTTTTAAGTTTATAATCCTCAAATAGATACTATGATGTAGTTAATTGAATCTTTGTTATTTAAAACACAATTCCGGCTCGGATTATCGCAGTCAAATTCGAAAACAAGTATTTACGATTTACGCAAACTATTGTCAAAACCCTTATAAGAACAGCAATTGAAGCACATGCAAATAGCATTTATTGGGGTAGTAACATCTATGCCACTCAACTATCCATGCAATGAGACATGTTACAAAATTAATAGAAACCATAAAAATCTTCCATCACAAATAAACAAGATAATTGTATTTCAAGAAGAAGTTATGAAATAGTGATACACATAATTAGCAAATACACAGTTTGTTTTAACTAGTTAATATATAAATACTGTTCTATTTCAATAAATTACATAATAATTATCATAATCTATCAATACACTGCTACACAAGTTCAATCCTTATCATGATTGTGGCACACTATCATAAATGTGTCTTAAACTGGATTTAGTTAGTTACTGTCTCAAATACAGTATTAACTATCTATTTTTTTTATAAAAAAATAATAATTAATAATTTTGTATTTAGTTTAAAATGTAGATTGTATATTTAAAATAACTATGTAGATTTATATAGCAGATATAATTGAATTGACATGCAACATACATCTTGCTTTGAAATGAAATGAGTTCTGCAACCAAAGCTAGAAGGATATTTAACTCAATATCCTTTAATCCTGAAACCCTAAAAACTTCTTCAAATTTCATGAGATTGCATATAATTATTGTTGTTGGATTCCAGTGATTTATATTCCAAAAGATCAAATAATTTAAACTGATACATTACAATGTACATTAGATATAATCAAAACATGTCAAATTGCCTTTTACCAAACCAGAATAACTAGATTCAAACACATTAACTAATTAGGAGTTTGTTTTCTTTGAAGTTCAAAATCTTGTTATTTTCTATGTAATGCAAAATGTATCAACCTCGAGTCTTGAGTAAATCTAAAAACATAATATGTTTACATTGAAGAAATCAGAAGAGCAAATAATATAAACAAGCTATCTGTAATATGTGACAATGTGACTGTCAGTGATTCCTGATCAAATGGATTGTTTTACAATTGATTCTCATTACATTTGATATTAACAAATATCATAATATTTAGCATATATTTTACTTGAAAATTTAGTAAAATAAATAGTATCTAAAATGAAATTATATAAAATGATGATTGGTGGCCTGATAGTTGTCTAATAGAAGGTATTAACTAATCAATTAATTTGTAATAGATAATCCAATGTTTTATCAAATTATATCATGTTTCCTATAAAACCAATATGGGTGGCAATTATTAGGTTATAATTACCAATCCAAATGGAGTAGCTACTGAATAAAACTAGATAATTGAAAATGAACTAGTCTAATCAAGATTCGAGCCATTTACATGAACTCGTATTTAATTAGGTTACTGTTACAACATTTCATTTCAAGCATGCTAAGTATTGAGGGCTATTGTGTAATAGAAAGAGCAACAATTTACACAAAAACAAAGAAAATATTCATATGACTGTTGTTTTACTGCAAGTTCTTGGTACTAAGCTAGTAGTGATGTAAGCTAGTGTTAATAAAATGAAAAGTAAATGATTGACAACTAAGTAAGTATTCATAGACTGTGACTTATCTCAGCAAATGACCTGTGTCTTTTGTACTGGCTATGATGACCTCCCCTTATCTTTGCACGCTAAACCCAATGGAAACATACAGTTTCCTCATTTTTAGAGAACATTTCATATTTAACTGATTTGTATTGATTTGTTACAGAACTTACAGTGTAAATATAAGACTAGTGCCTTTAATAATAAATTCTATGATAAACAACACTGCACTTGATTCTCCTCTAATTTCCATACATTAGAATTTAAATTACTAAATTGCTTTTAATACTGTAAATATTATTGTATATCCTTTTCCAGAACATACAGTAATATTCCTGATAAACAGTGAGGGTCACAGCTCATAAAGTCGCATTTTTCAGAGAACATAACAAAATTAAATACATATGATGTCTTGCTAAACAAATACAAGGAAACAAAATGACAATTATAAGCTATCATGGCATGTTTATTCTTTAGAACCTATCAATCTAAAAACTAGAAGAACTCACCTGTATGCCAGAGTCATGCATTTGAATAACTTTGTAAGAGATATTTCTATAGAAAGTTGTTGATGCTGTTTACTTTCCTCTTTATCAGGCATATAAGGTTTTGGCGCTCCAGATACAGTGTAAGTGGCTACTGTGGTCACTTTTTGGACATTTTGCTCTTCATCAGGAACCGTAACTAAGTCGTCAAAGTCATCTTGGGCTTCAGCTTCAAAATGTGACACCATAAAGTGTCCCGAGTGTATGGTCTCTTTCTCTGGTCGAGGCTGCCGTTTTTCGACATCGTTCATTTTGAAGATATGAATGTAGATGTATACCAAATTAATATGTTATAACTATCTGTTTTATTATATTACGTTTAAATAAATGTCTATCAACTTTTGGACTTATCCATATTTTTACTTATCACTCACACTTACAGACACATTGTTTTTTTCATCTGACAGCTAATGTTGCTAGTGCTTCATTGGTAATTTTTAGACGTCATTGTTTTTACAATAGCAACTTTGAATTGTTTGTGGCGTATTGTTCACTTGATTGAAAATGAATGAGTTTGCACGTTTGCACTGCAGTTCTATTACATAATTACCTTTTTAAAAAATAATAGATGAGAGGAGTTAAAAAAACGAATGATTTTTTGGGTTTTAAAGTGCCTCAAGGACTAAGTGTCATTACGTACAAAAAATCCTTTTTGATGCTGAATTTCAACATTTCATTATAATTCAGAGCATATTTTCAACAACAAACTTTTCTTCATGTCTAGGTTCACTGATAATTTAGTCAGTAAAAAAACGGAAGACTCATTTTTTCCCAAAGACAAAAAATATTACCTTACCTGTGCTTGACTGCTATGCAAAGGTTGTCGAAATGTCAATAAATATTTCATTAGAGCGCCAATTCTAGATTTGTGATTTCCGTTTTACGTTTTTCAAGAACTTTTGTACACATTTACTGCATGAGATTGAGAAGATAGCGTATTGTTTTGGAAGCATTTTAAATTATTTGGTTCTGCATATTTTCAAAACTGCAAACATTCTAAAATGACTTCGTCCCCGAAATACAAAAACTTAGTGTGCCGACCAAAGCAGTCTCCTATTGAGATAAAAGAAAAGATGAGAAAGGTAAGAAGATTGGGTCCTTGATGTTCTCAAGTATTGATTACTAATAATCCTTTATCTACTGACTCATACTCATATGATGTGACATGTAAAACTTGTTTTCAGTAACCAGCACAATTTAATGGCATGAGCTGTATATTTACTATTTATCAATACTAACTGTTTATGTTTTCTTGAATGTAAAACTGGACACCCAAATAAATTAATTTGACTGTAGCTTGCCTTTATTTTGTAGATATACACAAAACAGTTTATTTGCATGCAACTGTTGATTTATTGTTACAATCCAACATTTTAAAATCCAAACTTACTATCTTGACTGTCTTAAATATTCCATTCCAGAATTACAAAAGCAAAATACAAAATTGTCGAGGTTTGCTCATGGACAAACTTCGGGGGCCACTTGTTGAAGAAGATCTATGCAATACCATAACTGATATCTACAAAAGCATGTTCAATTACACTAATGGCATTGATATAAATGATGAGGAACTTGAAATAATGGAAGAACTTAAAAAGGAGCTTATACAGGAAGAGATGGAATGGTAAGCTGTTTCTCTAAAGTACCTGCCATATGTTAACTAACAAACAGAGGTCACTTGGTAAAATACTACTACTTAAGTTAAAAAATCCCACAATAATAATTAAGATTGTGTAGAAATATACTTCTACTTGATTATTTACCCAAACAGTGATACTCTATATAATATAGATAAGTCATGTTTCTAATAATTTGTTTTACAACTCTTAACACTTACTTTTAGCCCAGGAACTAAAGGCAATTTAAAAAAAATATTGGTTCATAATAACCAATGTTCATATATTTACTAGCTTTTCGCCTGCGGCTTCGCCCGCATGGATGTCAGTTATATCGCGTTTCCAAGAGAACTCTTTAAAAGTCTGAGATAAAAACTACCCTATGTTCTTTCTCAAGGTCAAATCTATCTCTGTACCAAATTAGATGTGAAAGCGTAATAGACAGATAGACAGAGTTACTTTCGCATTTATAATATTAGTAGGAATAGTAGGGATGCCAGTAATTGTTGCCCTGTTAACAGCAGAAGTAGGAGAGATAATGAATTTATTCATCAAATTCTTTTACTTGATAAACGATTACATTTTACAGGTGCATCAAAGAATATGAAAGATTCCAACAAGATAATGTTGACTGGTCCTCTATTGAAGAAGACAATGATGTGATATGCCCAGTCTGTCAGAAGACTAACATCCAGCTCAATAATGGATATGTAAAGTGCAGCACTTGCAGTAGTTCTGTGAAAACTAATAAATCATTACCAGAAATAAAAAGGTCTATTTTAGGCACAGTAGAGAGTCATAGTGCTGTGTGTACAACAGATGCACAATTTGGTTTAGTGTCAGAAACTAGTGAAAGTCATGTTTATCTAATTTGTGATAGCTGTGCAGAAATGAAATTAATCATTTAATTTAAAATTACAAAGTTGCCTTGTTTACTTGTATATTTTTATCAATAACAGCGAATATTATGGTTTTTTTTTTAAATTAATAAATAATCTTTTAGTTTGCCTACAACTCTTTGTTAAGTTTTAAGTTATTTTGGAGCACTCAGCAGAGCTGTGTTCTTTTCTAATATTTATTATTCTAAATTGGTTTTTATTCATAAAAATTTTAACTTCTGAAGTTGTTATCATTCAATGTAAAAATCAGTAAGACTGTGATGATTATAGTTTTTAAGTATTGTAATGTAAAAGTTAAGTAGGTATGTAAGTTTAAACTATTGTTATATTTTGCATAATTTTCAGATAGTACAACTACAAAGTGCTCTAACTATCAATTAAATAATATGTTTATTGTTACTGAAGTGGTGAAACATAAGTGTATCTGGTATTGATAATTAAAAATATTTTGGAGTACCTAAATAAGGTTTTATTCTAATTTGACCTGGCCTGGATTGAGGCCTTCTGTACTATATGGATAAATGTCGAACCAAAGAAATCTTGCTTACAGTCATAATTTACTCCACACGATTTTGCAAGGGCTGGATCATGACCAGTTAGCTGTTGGTGCATAATGGAGGTACTTACGTGTCCTTTATGCGATGTCTTGGGATCCAGCTAATAAGGTTTTATAATATTATTTTTCAATAAACTTCCTCTAAGTTTATATTAAAAAAATCACTTAGGTATTCACTTATGCAACGAAGGTGGTCGTAGCTGCAGAACAGGACCAACACATCGCGAGGGTAGATCGTTTTCTGACTGGTAATATTCACTCGGAATTGATCGAGTTTACCCCATTAACATGGTAACACTACCAACAGACTTATGTACTTCTCTTACTTTTACTCACTTTCTTGTTCATTTGTTTTTCATTCCGGATGTATTTTTGTGGCACTTCTCGACTAGTTAGCAGGTAGAATTTTTCAGGGTAGCTTTAAACCCGATGACAATGCAATTTACAAACTATAAGAAAGGCTGGCCCGTTATGATAAGTTAACAGTGGAAGACGCTGCATTATCACAGTTTGACCACAGTCTAATAATCATGAAGTCGTCAAGAACTAGACGAGGCAGTCGTGCGGGGTGTAAGACGCGGGGAAGCCGATCCTGAACTGCGATTGCGAACTTGAAACGTATCTTATTAAGACGCATCTTTCAGGGCTAAGGGTGTTTTTATATTATTTTTGGATTATCCCGCATGCGTAAGCCCCGTAAACGACCTTTTCATACAAGTACTTGTTTTAACACACAAATTTCTGCATGCTGGGCAATTCCGCACGATATTAAAAACACCCCAACGCGTTTTTTTTTATTTATTTAAAATAAGTAAAGATCTCCGGTTTCATCAGTTTCCCAGCACTGAAGAAGGTACCTAATTAAAAATATTGTTTGTAATTGTCCAGTGCGACGAGTGCATAAATATAAGTTTATATATTTGCAGCTTCCATTTTGAAAATGTTATGTTCTTAATAAAATGAATTCGTAATAATTTCAATAATTATAAATACGAGTTTGATAACAAAAGTGCTCAGTGGGAAGATATACGAAATATGTAGGTATGAACAAGACAAAATGAAAGGCATGCGATCAGCTCCTCGTCTTACAGAAGCGCATATAAAGCCGAATAGTTTTGAAAAACAACTTGGTACGAAGATATAAGAAACATGTAGGTATAAACAAGACAAAATGAAAGACATGCGATCAGATCTTCGTCTAACAGATTCACATATACAGCTGAATAATAGTTTTCAAAAACAAAAGGTTCGGTTTGCAGTTCAACCTATACCTAGGAACCGATTCTTTTTCTCAGTAGTGAGTAGTCTATTTATATTATTTTTTCAATTATTGGAAGACAAAACCCACCCATGATCCCTCTTTTTCCCTTCGTGTACCGGGGCAACGGTAACCCTTTCGGACAAACCCGCTGCCCTGGGGTTGTCCTAAACCTGCTTTTTGACTGAGGATTTAGGATTTGGGCGGGTTAATGGATATTTGATAAGCTCCGAGGAATTACAAGTAGTTTAATCGGGTCTATCGCATTGCAAGGAAAAAAACTACGGGTTACAAAATAAAAAATGACATTTTAATCAATTCATGAAGCATGGTAACAAGGTATATTGTAAATTATTATTTTGTCATATCGGGGTTAGAACATTTTATTACACGTGATTAATTCCTACCAAAAGATTAGACTAAACGGTAACTTGTATAAAATGTACATTAATTAATAATATGTATGTAGTATAAAACAGTACCATCATTTACCGATATTATTTAATGGGCATCTTTTGTAGTCGAATTCATCCTTAGCATAAAATGGTCAACTATGTGAATTTACTCTAGGCCTGAAAATAAAAGCTTTTCAGTCAGTTCTATAATTGTAATAGTCAACAATTTGTGTAATGTATTTAAGGCATATAGTTATAATCTGTACAATCAGTAAATATCACTAATACGATGCAGCACTGTTTCCATGTTTTAGAATTACTATGCTCTGTATTACCCTTTAAAATTTCAGTTTTAAATAACAATCATTCCTAAACATAAAACACACCTTTATTACGATATATAGTTATACATTATTATTATTATTGCATTCCAATTCTCATAAGCATTTCTTAGGAAGTTCGTTTGATTATAATAAATTACAATAAAAATATAAAGAGTTATTGTACAGATTATGGAAGTAAACAAAGACACACTTGTGTATCATTTCAAACAGAAAAATGGTGACAAATTATCATGAAAGTAAGTAACACCAAATCAGACATTAAATTATATAAAAGAAATTATAGTGGTATACTAAAATGATCTCTATAATTAAACCTATGCATTAATTCATTTTCTATGTTTATTAACTAAGGTTAGTTTTGGCGGGTCTCGGGGTCTCACAATAATAATTGAACTAGGTCACTTCACATAGATGAAACAATTCCTTTAATAAATTTAACAATAATAAGGTAATGAAATATAAATAAACAAACGACATAAATAAATCATTGGATGCATGTATTTGAATAACATACTTTAAGCCGAAACTTCTTCAATGTACTTATATAGTTATTTGTTCATACTGTTTCTGAATGAAATTAAAACACAAAGCCTTTCTTAAATTCTTACAAAACTTTCTAAACGTAACAATGTTACCTCTATCAATTCGATCATTCTAAAATTGTGATTTTCTTTCATAATTCAGGATATCTATGTAACAAAGATAACAGGAAGGATAAACCCGCTTTTCTCATTAATACATACCAGTAGTTAAATTAACACAACACTTATCTATTCAATTATTTCTAAATAGGTACTTACTATATAGGTAAACCTTGAACGTCCATGAGGTCTTCATGTTGTTGAGCGTGCGAGAGCGGGTGCGCAGAGGAGGCGGGGGGCACTGCGAAGTGGTGGTGCTGCGGCCGCGGGCGGCGCGGCGAGCGGGCCGTGATCACGCGCGGCTTGTGGATCTCGTCCATTACGGACGGCGCCACGTATGTAAAGCCCTACGAAACGTTATAGTGTCACAAACTTAGCTGATTTAACAAAATAATCATGTATTCATTACTAATATTAATAGCTTAAGCGCAATTTAATAAGACCAGTTTTTAACTAATCTATTAATATGATAAACAAACCTGCCTAGGAAATAACATAATGCTTAAAAACATTAAGCCTAATATAGTACATAACTCTCTTTAGATATTATGTTAACTAAAACATTTTTAAATCATAGAAGTATTCAGTTACCTGGAACATAAGGTTGGCACTTTCACTAAGGGTGGATTCATCAGGTGAATCAATTGGTGTTTGAAGTGTAAATCTTGTATCAAACTGTGAAACATCATCATCACTTGTCTGAAAATAAACAAGAGCTTGTTACTTACACAAGATATTGGTTTCATAATTTTTAAATGCAAAAACTGCAAATTGATTGCAAGGGTCTAATAACATTCTTAGGTAAGCGAGGTCAGATAGAATTTAGCAGAGGAAATTGATGTTCATGATATTCAAGGGTGTCTATTATTTGGCTTGATGATTCTTACCAGTCTCGGTTTTATTGGTGGCTCCAGTCTCCTAGCAAACACATCATCCCAATGGGTGTGTTTGAAGAATGCGTGACCGCGCACTGCGGCTGCGCCCTGAGCGCCCAAGCGCTGTGTTTCTGAACGTTTCATTAAGCGCCGTATCAAATCACGCGCATCTTGTGTTAGATAGGCAGGAAGCATTAGTTTACCTTTTAATATTTTTTCTATAGTTTTTGTACGATTATCTCCAGTAAATGGTGGCTGAAATTTGGAACATAGTATCAATAAATAAAGTTCTTTAAACTATAAAAAAAAAGTTCTTTCAGCTTTCTTTCTTTAGCAGTCTTTGAGCACCACATAAATATTGCCCTATAACTTTTTTTATGGACGATTGCAGACCTTATACCAGTAAACAATTATGTGATCTACAAGATTGATCTATCAGTTCTTCTATCACACAAAGATAATAATGTGATGAATACATGATGGTAATTGTTTATGTTTTATTAAAATAAATGTTAGTAAAACTGAATCTCAAGTAGTATTTATTCTAAATATAACTATTATGAAACTTTTATTGAGATTAGATAAGATAGCAATAAAATTTTTGCTTAACAGATGCAATATCGTTTCACATATCAGGATTTTTATGGCTGGCAAAAAGTAATGTAAACAATATTATACTATCCCACTTTGTTACAATATTTGTTAATTATTAATTCATCTATTTTAAAGAAAACATACCTGTCCAATGAGCATGTCATACATTAATGCTCCTAGACTCCACCAATCTACTGCTTTTCCATGACCACTCCTTGTAAGTATCTCAGGAGCCCTGAAATTATATAACAGGTTATCTAATAGGAATATATTTATACAAAATGTAATTTATATTAATTAAACTCATTAATTTGATACTTATTTTCCTGGTCAAGGCAGACTCTATGATTGGACACATTCAGTTTTGTCACATAAAATAATCAATTAGCATCCATCATTTGACAATGTAAATACATAATCTAAATTTATGTGTATAGCTTAAGTTGTAAGCATTAACTTTTCAATGTCATTGCCATATTGTAAGAATATAATAACATTCATAAAACTGTGAATTTGACAAGCATAAGCTTTAATAGAGTATTTAAGATGGTCTTACAACAAGCTGTGGAACGCCAGCAGCCTGTATTCAAATGAATAAAAATGAAAGCATTCATACTCACATGTACTCAATGGTGCCGCAGAAAGTATGAGTCACTATGCCTTCTTGGATGTGCTCTTTACACAATCCAAAATCTGTAAGTTTTACATGACCTTGTGCATCCAAGAGCACATTCTCAGGTTTTAAATCGCGATAAATTATTCCAAGACTGTGCAAGTGTTCCAATGCTAGTATGATTTCTGATAAATAGAAGCTAAAACAAATATAAATTTATTGGTACATTTAGATGTTGTATAAGTATGAGTGATGAGATTGATGAGAAATAAAGTACTAACCATGCTGTATCCTCCAGAAATATACCCTCACGTTCAAGGTGCATAAAAAGTTCACCACCACTCAAATATTCTAAGATTAAGTATAATTTGCCTCCAGTTTGGAAAGCATATACTAATTCAACTATGAATGGATGCTGAAAGATATAAATTATGAGTAACAAAGATTTTTGCCATTAGAAAAAGGACTGGTTTTAAAAAGCACTTGCATCAATAACATTCTTTATGAAAAAAATTGGGTGGTAATTAGTTCATGTTAATTTCATTTAACACTTATTAGGTGAATGCATTTATTGGTACAAGTGAGCCTGAGCACATATTTTTTGAATCTTCAGTTACCTTCACAGCTTCCAAAATATTTCTTTCTGCTTTAGTGTGAGCAGTATCCTTTTGATTGCGTACAATAGAAGCTTTTTTAAGAACTTTCATAGCAAAGTGAGCACCTGCATCAGGGCCAGTACATTTGCGAACTTGGAAAACTTTGCCATATCCTCCCTTCCCCAAAACTTTGCGTAATTCAAAATCTTGAGGACCAAGACGTTTACAAAGACCAGGATTCACATTATCTTCTGAAAGCTGAATAGTTTCAGACCCCTCAGTCCTAAAAAATAACACAATATTATTAGTCTGATATTCAAATAGATATATACATAATATAACATTTAAGATTTCTACTTACTCTACAATAGCGTTCACATGGAGCTCGGGATCATAATCCACCTAGAACACCAAATGCTTTATCATAACATTGAACTTATGACACTGTGTTATAAATGAATTTAGGCAATAATATCATACAGACTAATATAAAAAGCATATTAGCAGTCACGTCGGTGTAACGGTTAAGAAAAATATCGATGTCTTACTTTCTTATAAAGAAATTATATATAATCAACTGCGACGAATTTTATCCTTGACAATCAAGAGAATATGGAACAAGGTTTTAGGTTAAGTAATAATGAGGTGCCTCTAAACGTATATTATAACTAATGTGTACCTCATCGACTTCTATTATATCGTCTTCATCCGAATCTCCAACAGTAACAGTATCCACATCTAAATCCAAATCAAAAACACCAGCCATATACGATGACATTTCAAGAATATCACATCAGCCACTACAGTTCTTTATAATTGTATAATATATAAAAATTGTTGTTATTGACTTTGGGAATAGTTTAACAGTTAAATGAAAAAGTTTATTTTTACGAATAAAGTATTTTTTACTAAAAAAGCATAGATACGCTATCTATCACCAACATGAATTTGAGAATGTGGTTGTGATTTCGTGAACGAAGTGAAGTTATGAACGACAAGACCATAGGTTATATACTTCCGAAACGTAACATTGCAAAACTTACTAAATTATTACTATAACACCGAACTTCGAATTGTTCAATTACTATTTAAGAATATGCAAGGAGCAATTATTTATTACTGGATTAATATTGCATAAAAATTTGCAGGATTTTACATTTTATTGTCAAGAGCTTTTTATTAAGCAAAATTTTACTATGAAATAATTCTAGAAAACGGAATAGTATTGTAATATACATACATATGTAATATAATTGTAATACACAAAACGTTTAAACAGTTTTCTGACATGATTAATATTGTTTTGTTTCGTAAGAAAAAATAAAATATTATATTATAGGGCCGTTAATTTTCGAACGCATCTCAAGTCGCTTTTTTATCTGTGATCTTTAAGTCGGAGGTTTCTGTCATCTGTCTGAAACAGAGGGTGTAAACATGATATTTATGAAGAGTGCTTTTTTACTTTTATAGTTGTTTTTACATAACATACTGGTGAAATATAAAATATGATTGAAATTGACTAAAGATTGTGATACTTTTTATACGTAGTACTTAGCGTTTGAATATTTTCAATGGCTAGTGACAACGACAAAAGTTCTAATAATCATAACTTGGAAGGTTCTCTAAAGAGTAACAAAAAGCCCGTGAACAGTGGAAGTACTGGTAAGCGCCCTTTTCATTTATTATTTTGATAAGTCCTTCATGAGAACACCGGATAATCAAGTTTGATCGTGAGTAACCTCGTGAGACCGAAATGCTGCCATTAAAGCTATCTCGTTTGCCAAAAACTTAACGATCTACCCGATAACCGCATTCTAACTGGTCACAAACATGTTTTGTTGTTACTTGCGTTACTTTTCCTATAAATAATGTGCAGTTTTATTAAAAAGTTTTCAAAGTGTAAGTTAAAACTTATCAAATCATGACAGGTTGTGACAAACATCAGTTCATATAACATACATATGTATAGATGGAGACACGTTAATACATGTAAACCTGTTAGGTTTGTTTATTAAAAAAAAAACTGTTAAAATAAATTATTGGTTTGTTGCAAAATGTACTTTTACTCCACTTCTATTTCAATTCATAGGCAAAGGAGACAGCTAAAAATATCACAAGCTTAGTGTTTTATAATTTCAGTGTTATAAATAATGTACCATCATTCAACAAGGTGTAACAGTATTATATTATTTGATATCTATCATCATTATTGGTGTCTATATTGAATAACTGGAACTATTTTAGTACTGTTGGGTCTAGTTAGTTGATAAAAGTAATATGATGAGTTATTTTGTTATTTGAGTGCCTTCATCTCCCAAAGCTGCTTGAAGTATCATGTTTTAAAACTATTGAAATAACATATAATATCCTCAGTAGAAATTGAATACAAAATATTATACTGCTCTAGATCTGGACCTAAAACCAAATTGAATGTAATGAAATAAATTTTGGGCTTTTCGGTAAAATATAATTATATATTGTGACCCTTAAATGTTGTCTTTGTGGTTTTAACATATTTTTTTTTTTTATAACATTTTTATTTTTACCCACACTAAAAATGGTATCCAAAATGACATCCTACAGTAGTGCACCTAAGAAATAAATAATTAGTGCAATATTATAAACTAAAAATATAATATAAATAATAGAAGCAGAATTGATAAAAAATACTACTTTTATTTATATACAATAAAGCAAGCTCCTATTAAAATAGTTTCGTAATTTCTCTTCAACATGTCATCAAATAATGCTTTCGATACCTACGAAAATGTTTAAGCTGTTGAGCTTTTTCACTTATGTATGCATTTTATTTTCCATCATAGAAAGAACTTTCTGTTTGCAAATATGCAGGTTTATTAAGTACATTTTTTGAATACTTCATCTTATCACTGAAATGTTTCAAAAAAATTTGTTCAATTATCTCACGAAATTACTGTTTACATGATTAACAGTAATTTTGAGATTATTGTTTTCTAATTTTGAGGACTGGTGTATTTACACGGCAAGCTTGCCATTTATTGTTTCGATTTAAGTTAATATACTGCATTCGTTCCATAAATATACCTCTCAAATATATTTTATGATTATGTTTTTTAAACAATATTTGTTACGTCTATAACGATAAATTAAACCAAAGTTCAAATTGTATAACATCATCGCTGTCTTCGTAAACGGAACGCGTCCTGTCAATGTCGGCTGCGAAGTTGGAGAATGACGTTTCATTTTGTAAACAATCGTTATTCTAAGTACAATATTAAATTTGATTGTACAGGAATATTTGCCTTTGGAAAATTCTTGTACGCTCTTCCTTATTTTCCTCTAAAATGAATAAAAAATAACGTAAAACATACAACATGGGTTTGACTCTAGAAGAAAGTACTACTGAGGAAGTAGCACCCCTGCTGCATGAAATAGTAAAAAGAATTTTAGCTGAGAGCAAAACGTTTGATTCAATACAAAAAGATTTTCTATTTGTTATGATTGTAGTGCTGATGATAGAGAATGGCTTTATACTTACAAATAATCATGTGGAGATAGATCCTATGCAATCATTCAATTCAGTACTGTTATCTAGATGGAAGCAACCCTCTGGAATCTACGAAACCACATTCATCCTGTCAGGATTTAAAAATGTTACTCTAAAAGTGATAATGAGTCCACTTGGAGCAACTGTTCTAGTGAATGTAGTAGCTAATGAGCTGAACCATGAAACATACACCATCTGTTTACCAATCAGCCGTTATGTGGTCTCACCACAAGCAACATCCATTCCAATGATATTTCGAGACTTGAAACACTTTTCAACAACATTCAAAAATAAAATAATATCTGCCGTTAAAAGCAAAATACTAAGTCACCATGGTTATCCCAGTGCAAGTTTAGCTGGATTACCTGAAGAAGTGCTTTTTAAAATAATGCTAAACTTACCTGTTCAAGATATCCTTAGTATATGTAAAACCAACTCAAGGCTGAAAATGTTGCTTGACAATGACAGTTTGTGGTACTCGTTGTGCAAGAGGGATTTTGAGTGTAATTCTCAGGCAGATGTTAGAAACTGGAAGGAACTGTATAAACAAATTTATATTGTGGAACTGGACAAGCAACAAAGGAGTATGAATAGAGCGGCTGGGAGCATGCATGACTATATGGACTACTCAGATTATGTATCCTACATTGATAATCCAATGTGGAACATTATTTGAATGCTTATGATAGCAATAATCAATTTAAATATTTTAGTTTTTATTGTTATGCACTACATGTTGAAGAGTTTCAATAAATGATCAAATAAGCTTTTAATTTTATTTTCATATCCCAGGTCATGTTATGATGTCTCTTTTGCTTTTTATTTAATATTTTTGTACATAAAAGCTTTATATATTTTACTTAGGTGAGAACGAGGACAAACCAAATCTGGGTGTGCTTCCTGTGGGAAAAGGTGGACGCCATTTATCTATTCCATTTGATTCCGCAACAGCCAATGGCGATATAAGTGAGTACATCAATTTTGTAAAATCAAAGTAAACTTTTATGAAGTTAAATAATGATTTCTCTTCTAATAATAAATGATATAAGCAGTAGTATTGCAATTTACATAAACACACAGATATGGCTTGTCCAGCTAAAGCTGGCCCATTTCACAGATGTCATCTCCTTCGCTACATACTCACGTATGATAAAATTGCGTATTTGATTAGTTTTATACAAATTACTAAGAACTAAGTACATACAATATTATAAGGTATAGCTTAACCAAATGCATTTGTAACCTACTCTCAAATTTATAATTTCGTAAATATAAAGGGTAGAAGTAATTTACAAATTATTATGGTATTCTGGTACTTTCCTCTGGTTTGACACGGTTTGAATCATAAGAACGTTATTCTTAACTTTTGTTAATTTCATTATATTAGAACAGACCAAAGTAATTACATGTAAGCTTTAGATTACACAAATTCTTCAAGGTTACAATTATCTCAATACTTATTTAGATAGTGTGCTTATATTTTTATCGTCGTCAATCAAATTTTGTAAAAAGTGAATCTGGACCAGGTTCAACCTGGTAACTGGAAACTGAACTGATTTTTATTTCAATTATACTATTTATGTGATCGGTTATCCATTTCGTGTGATGCGCTAGTAAAATTACGTAAAAATATATTTAAATTGAATTATATGCAGACATTCTGAATAGGGCGTTTACTACACAGAAAGGCTCGTATAAACGACACACAGTACACGTGTTTGCTCGGGGGGCGGAGGGCCTGGCTCGCGGCGGGCGCTAGCTAGAGCAACAGAAGGGGTGAGGGATGCGCGCGTGAGATGCGCCGCGCAGCCTCCGATCGCTCACGCTTCTGTGGCGCCGCCATCGGCGAGTTGTCGCGAGTTCTGTGAGCTGGACGCCACGCTAATAGTGCTTCGTAGAAGTAGGGGCCTTCTGTGCCGTGTTTATTGTGCTGATGGGCTGGTTTAGGTGAACGGCCGTGGAGGGCCCACGGGCGGTGCGAGACAGACCGCCGTGGCGGTGCTACGGACCCATGCTTACTCACAGTCGATCTGACGGCGATTTCCCTGTGTACACTAGAGGTGAGAGTGACGGCTGTTTCTGATTATATTATTGCAACGAACTGATTTGTTATTTATCTCATGTTCTGTTGATTACGACCGAAACGTTTTGGTAAAACTATATGTCTACTCGCCTCTACAAATCGCCCTTACGGCGTCATTTCCTAGATTTAAACGATGTCCTATGTTTGGCATCCATAACTACTTTATTTAATATCGTTGACGGATGAACGTCGACGGATGTCCTAGAGTGATGTGTTGATCGATTAGTATTTTCAGATTTAGAAGCTAATTGGGGTTCTCCTTGTTTCTAGATGCACTGATATTCTGATAGTTTTAGTATAAACTGATTAGCCTGGAAATAACAAGTTAAAAAATAGCTTAAGTCTATACATGCTACTATGTGCATTGATTAAGTATTATGTTACTTTATTTAAGCTTCATCGCCTACATTATACGCTACATAGGTTTCTAGCATGAAAATATGGTTCGCTTATTTTCTAGGGCAATAGACATCTATTTATAAATAAGGGCTACACGCTTAATCTAATCCCAACCGAGCCCATCATCAAAAGCGCTGAATATGCTTATTCGAGGGTAACACTTTTAAAATTCGTTTATCACGCCAATATCTGTTTCGTGTTCAATCTTTTTAACGTAGTCAATAGATTCAGAAAAGATATTCCTTATTAGGAAGAGCTCGGATGCCTCGAATGAATAGTAGTGCTGTGTTCAAATGCGGGAATCCATGTTGACTGAATGACATTTTGCAATAGTGTGAGTAGTGTGACAGGAAAATCGCGCTTAACTAATCCATAACGCATTCTGACGTAAAATACTAGTTACTTGCCGTCCTTTATTAGTGTCACACCGGCTTTGCAAGCCCTTATACATCTCTGCACATGCCTTTATTGTAACTACTTAATTAAATGTTATTAATTCTATTAAATAAATAAGTAATTCACATAATATGCTGACCTTGTTAATACCCTGATTGCTATTTGCTGTGACGAAATCAATATGATCAAACACCAATAGAGAAACATTTTGATAAGTTGATGTTATCAATTGCTATCTAATCATTCAGTGCGTAAAGTCTTAGTGTTATTTAAAGTTTCGTACAACTGGGATATCAAAGTGGCTGGTAAAATGTAAATATTTAGTGTGTGCTGCGTTACTGTGAACTGTAGTGTCTGTGATTGTGACCGTCGCCAGTGACAATATGAATGTGTTAAATAAAAAGTTTAGACACAGACCGGTAGACGATGAGATAAGCAGTGATTCTGAAGTTATAGATGAAGAGCATTGTAAGTCAACGCTATCTTGCATACCAAGATATTATTTGTTTAACTACAAGTCAATATATTGCCCTCTATATACATACATCTAACATAGGCCTTACACATCTCCATAGATTACATATTTTACTATTGCACCTTCTAATTGTTTATTACAGCAATTTGATAATTTCACCGTAATTTCAGAAGCATCAACATACGTCCATAATTTCTCTACGCTTTCTATCTTTGAGCCGGTAATGAGTTAGCAACTTATAATTGTTATCTTTAAAACGGACACTTCACTGTTTACATGGGTTACGATGACTCTCGAGCAAGACACTTGAAATGTAATTAACAACCATATGATTATTTAGATTACATGCGACTCGTAAATTCTTCCGTTAGTCTTGGTTCTGATTTTAGTATTCGTGAACCAGGGTAGCAAAAGTTCATAACGCTTTGCCATTCTACCTGTCTACCAGTTTGACTTACCTACTTCATAAAACGCCGGTAGGCAAAGTGGAAACCATAAATTTGTTAGGGCGTCTGGTAGGTGGGGGAGCGTTTATTAGCAGCCGAGGGAACTCGGTAAATTAATGACGAAATAGGCTAATCAAACATAACGTTTGACCACAAACCGTTTAAACTCGAGTTACATTACTCAAATATTTGTTTGCGATTTGTTTGTCTCTGTATTTGTTGTTTTCGCAGGGAATAACGCTGTCCCTTCTTTTGTTGACTTAACGGTTCAAAGTCCATGATTCATACATCTATGTACTATAAAACATAGTTTATCAAAAAATTAAACCCTTACACTATTGGTTACGAACTATTTAAATGAAAACTATTACAACTTAACATATAAAAGAATCTTATGTTAGTTGACATTTCACTAATATCTGAAAATAGATTATTATCAGTTCTTTTGGGACACATATTATCAACTGTGTAGTCTGTGTATAATCAAACAAAGTGAAGAAGTGTAATGTAAGGAATTTCCGGACAGAAATTCAAAGCCGTTCAGAGTAATTACTTTGCCCAACCAGGTAATCGAATCTAATACAATCGTCAGGTAACCATCATAGTGATTGAAAATTGATATTGTGAATCATAACAAAGGTATTTTATTATAACGCCTTCTGACTCACATTCTGTTAACAATTATACGTAGTACATTTAAATCATGCATAGATTTTCCACCGCGATATGTATTGTGACTTGCGACATAGGTTTCAAGTCAAGTGCCGTGTGTAACGTGTTAGTCAAACTCTTTGGTTCAGAGACAATAGATAACTAGAGATGTAGCCTACAAGAGTTGCAATCTAAGGAAAAACATCGTTCCATTTTAAAATACCGTAAAGCATTTTTTTCGCATCTGGTCACACACGTTTTGTAGTTTATTGATTTCATGCACGAAGCTGCAAATGGCATCGAAGAAAGTCAAGAAAGATGTATGGAATATATGGTTTGATAATAACAGAAAGCAGATAATACATTTAACATTAAATCAGTGTCGATGGGTAGGTATCTTATAATGAACTCGATAAAAATAGATTTAAGATATATAACGGCTACAGATGTTGCAAAGGAAAGGGGATCGCCGAGCATTGAGCGGAAACGGAAGGAAACTAAATAAAGAAATAACGGAAATGTTTTCTCAAAAATAGGTCATAATAAGCTTAATATAAAACGATACAGACGCGATAACAAAAGTCGTTGTAGCAGAACTTTTCCTGGAAGTTTTTAAGAATACCATTTTCAACATTTCTTTCGGAAAAGATTGGACGGTATAGGCGGCCTTTATAAACAAAGTGATTGTATCTATGGGCGTACCAATGAAGTGACCTACTTATCATTAATTCAATTAATTATTAAGTGTCCATTCATTAATATTCTTTGTGACCGCCTCTTCAGTTCAAAATGTCAGTGCCCAGGTTCTCATTTTTGTGAAATTTTCCTTCTTATTTTTCTTGTGGGCGCTGTATGTCATTATATTATTAATCAATTAAACTCTGTCTGTTTGATAAATATTAGATATAGTAGATTAACAATGTAAAAGTTTGCAATTAACCTTATGCTCGTGTAAATTGTCATAAATTAAGAAAAGTTTATTATAAAAAGTTTTTAATGTATGTATTGTCACAATCTTTATTCAAAGTGATTTAAAAAGCATCCTGTTCTCGAAGATGCACCATATACTAAGTTATAAGCTGGTTAGTTTACGTTATAATAATAAAATTCTAGACTCCATTAATTTTATAACTGTAAAGCAGGTGTCACTAGCAGCAGACACCTGTTCTCATGTACTCTACATATATAGTTATTGTTTTACCTTGTAGTGCCACGTTGATATAGGTTTATTTTTAATTTTCTTTCACAACGGTTGAAGTGATGAGCCATCGTGTGATGAATGAAGAACCATCGATACAAAAATCTTTGGCCAGCCTGTTGTTCTGGTGGAAACCTGATTGGTATATTGGATATTCGTGGGTTTGAATCCTTTCCTGTACGTATGTATGATGTTTGGACGATATTTTTTTCCAGTGCTTAGGTGTAACATATAATATATATGTATGTACATGTTAAGAAATATATAAGTATGGTAAATAGTTGTCTAGTGTTAATAATACCAAGTTATAGAAACCCTTTTTAAAAAAAAGCTATTCCTTAATATTTGTGTCTCGGGGGTTTCGCAAAAGTTCAAATCACGTGCACAAAGGCACCCAGACTCAGAACAAAGATTCGTTGATCACAGAAGTGCTTATCCTACGCGGGGATCGAACCCGCGAAGCAAGCTTTGCTTTGTTTGAGACTAGATGGCGTTGCTTTAAAGTTAGTTACGTGCAAATATAAATAAATTATAATTAATATCAAAATCTTTTACATGTCATACTTTTGAGCGCGATAAAGTCGACGTTTGCTAAACTGATTACAATGAAAAGAAATGTCAAAACAACTTCGTTCAACGTCATTTCGTTTCTTCATTTTTAGCTAATAGCCATTGTCAAAATCCTATTAACTGGAGCACCATACTGTTTGTTTTAAACAGTTTTGCATGACAGATGGTTGCACACAGCGCTTGCAAAGTTTGTAATTGATGCAAGTAAAAACGAAGCAACCTTGGACTGATTTATTATAGCAAAAGAACCGGCATGCTTTTCAGTCCCTCATTTGTTAGGGTGACCCATTTCTTTAAAAATACATTATTAACTGTCTTTCATACGCCAGCTAATGGAATGACATGTACTTAGTGAACATTTTCAATTTATTTAACTGTGTTTATTGATAAATGTATCCAATATTCAATTTTAATATAAGACGAGTGAGCATATTTGTATGTCTGTTATAATGGTATAATAAATAATTCCCACTGCTTCCAGTACAGGGAAGGTTTAAGCATTGATCACCACACTAGCTTCCGATTTCTAATTCCCATATTTGGAATCAAGGAATCCGCGATTTTGTCCTTCATCCCTTGTCAGTGGTAAGATAAGTTGTAAGGGATCTTATACTTTATACCTTAAAAAAGTCAAGAAAATACATAACTTGAAAACACCACATAGGTATTTGCCTTTGTTGGGCATCGATCCTGCACCTTGGTGCATGTAAATCCGTACATGGAACGAAAAGGCCAAGGCTGATTATGTTTGTTGCTTAATTAAAAACAAACGACTAGATCAAAGTTGATAAGTTAGACATAGGTGAAGCTGAAAATTAATTATTGTTTAATTTTGGCATGCAAAAAATCGTTTTCCCTTAAAATGAGCAAGAGACATTATATCGGATAAACACCGTTGAATGTACCAAGTACAAGTAGGAAAAACGAAACCACGTACGTTTCGTATGAAGCCTATAAGTTACATACACATACCTCTTCAACTAAGTAAATAAATATTGTTTACGTAAAAGGGTGGAGCGTACCATAATAAATTGGATTAAGTGAGTTCCAATATGCTGGTTAAACGACCTCACAATCGATTATATTGTGTACGCCTTGCCGGCGAAGTATACAGTGTGTACAACAAACATAATATGTACGCCCGTCGTCGTCTGCAAAACGAGGAGCCTACTACCACCTTTTAAAACAGGATAATCGCAGTTGTGGAAAAGGGACGCTGCCCTACGCTGTGTAGCTCGCTGTCACTCTTCCACTAATGCAGTATTTTATTTCAAGATGTGGTGGTAGGCCTCCACTATAATTATTCCACCATATTCTTTGTCGACTTACGAGTTTTCGAGGGACACTTGCTGCTAAGGTCCGGTTAAGGCCGAGTCCTCTTTTTGGTTTTGTTGAACAAGACATCGCAGCGGTTTAATTAACTAATGTGTAACGAATATATTTTAGATTTTCTATCAATCGTTGTAGCTATAAAAGTAATACTGTGATGCTAAATATACGGTAATTAATGCCAGTAAATTGAAAATTATGTAAAAGGTTATATCATTAATAGAAAATGATATAATCTTTGGGGGTTTAAAAATTATAGGTGACCCACGCAAAAAGAGGGGTGCCTCACGTTTGACGTGTTGTTAACTTTCTCTTGTATGTATATCATAATTTGTTTATATATTATCCTAAGAATAAGTCGATCTCCATTTTGTCAAGTTTCCATGACCGACCATTAGGTTTTGAACTATCCTTAAACGGTTAAGTACGCAAATAATATATGCAGTGGCTAACGATGTAGTTTAAATTCAAAGGGAACAACTTCTAAGTACCTACGTGATAGTGCAGACAAATTGCAGGAAGTGGAATTGATGGTTTGATTATGTTTACGGCGACTTGTGTAATCAGATGTGGTATCCCATTTATGTATGGGCTGTAGGAAGATATATTATGTGAACCTCACTCGCATAGCTCAAACGTAGTTTGAATAGTTTATAATATGCTTTCGCCGATATTCTTACTTAAATCTTGAGATGAAAGATATTAGCCAAATATTAGCTCTACACAGTATTGTCACCGCGATAAATCTGTTTTCGGATTTTAAATTACGAATGCCAATGCATTGACATGAAATAGCTGCGAAAATATATTTCCTTGTATAATCAAGGTGATGAATATCACTAAAGTATGTATAATGAAAATGAGGCTGTTTTTATGTAGATTATTATGTGTGCCTCATACTAACACATACTAGTTATATGTTCATACATTGAAGTCATCAAGTTTATCTCTTGTGTATTTTGATTTAATGCTCACACATATTTGAAATAGTTATCTCGACAGTTAGTCGCTACGATGTTATTTTGTCTTATTATTGAAAGTACTATTATATATGTAGTTAACACATATTTTATTAAATTATAACTAGAATACCTAGACTGTAAGCAAACTATTATAAAATGTCTCTAATTTAGCTGCACAATAATAAAAACAACCTTGAACTCAAAACGACTCTACAATAAATGCTTCATGTTGTTGTACACTTAAAGGATGAAGAGGCATGTAAAACTTGAGTACCAAACAACAATTATAATTTATTTATTTATGTCGGCGTAGTCAGTATCTGCGTACAAATGTTACAATACAAATAGAGCAAAACATTCATAATTCTGGCGGGAGTGGCAGACACCGCGCGCCATCACGACGTACCGTAGTTCGTTGTCGGCCGGCTGTGTCTGTGTTAGTTAAAGTGTCGGCGGCGGCGCGGTGCGGCGCGGCAGAGATACTCGCCAGCCGTCTCGCTACGACTACAGCCCGGAGAGGCGAGTCGAGTGCATTGCAACATGCAGGAGGGACAGAGGCAGGCAGGCGGGCCCCCACTCTACCCCGCGTTACCGGCCGCCCGCACGCCAGTTTGCCGTTGAGCGTCTCTAGCGGCGCAGGCATTTCGCAATGGAAACGTCGTAGTCGGCGTTGTTCGCGTCGGTTTCACATCTCGTGTGGCTTTGTTTAGTGTTCATTGACAGTGTAATTGGTGTTCTTACCATAGTGAAGATGCCGCCAGTGCGACATGGCGACGCGTAGTTGACATGTCGCTGAGCGCGCCCGTCCAGGCGGTGCGCGGGACTAGGACCAACAGCCTCGACCAACTCGATTTTCAGGAGCGCAGGCAACTGATTGCGAGCTCGTTATCTCTTACTGATTTCTTACATGTCGGGGCAAAGGAGGTGGCAGCAGTCGCCGGTCAGTTCCCCTTCCCTTTTGTCTCTTCAATGTACGCCCAGGCACATTCCTAACAATAGCTTTGCGAAATTAAAACTACGTGCATAACACAGCATTGTACACATACTCACGCCCGTCTTACATGGAATTTGGTATGAAAAATGTTATTCTGCTTTTTATGTCTCTGCGTGTATGGGTAACAAAAAATCGGAGTTGTTATTATGGTTGTTGAAACTAATAGTGTAGAACTAAGAGGAAAAAAATTGATGATACTGTCATCAATCTACGCTCAGAGATGGTTCTTTTTTAATTATGGTAAACTGAACCTATACCTGGCTCTCACAATAATAAAACTTGAAAACCCTTTTTAAATGGTACATTGTTCAATAAGCGCAGGTATTGCGATTGTGATTGCTTGATTGATTGCAAAAGAGCTAGAAAGAGAGTTTCATTTCGACATCAAAAACGTAATCATAATAACGCTAGCTGATTCAATTAATATTAAACCGAGTAGTTGCAAATGGTAAATAAATAGCCTTACTGAAATATGCTTTAGTATACTAATCGACAGGCATGTTACCAAAAAAGCTGAACCTTTAAAATTTGTCCCGTTTTTTATAACGAAATTCAATCTCCAACATCACAATAATACAAGTCGAGGTGTTTAAACTCTGATTCCGACAGAGAATAATATTATTATTGGCATCACGCTACCTGCAGGAGTGGTTTGGGTTAGTTTCGAGTCACGTCAACCTACAATACCCGCCTATTTTCATTAGCACGCGCGTGACATATTTTATTACGTGAATTTAATATGAATAATAATATAATTATTATTTATTTATTTATTTATTTATTTATTTATTTAATAATCACACTTATATCATGAGATTATGAGATTATTTATTAAAATAACAATTTATATCATTTTCCGTACATATATTTCCCGTTTTTATTTCCTATTTCAATGTCCACGATTTTAATACTTTCAATTGTTTTTAGCTCTCCACTAGGCTTAGAAGTAAGCTCTGAATAAGGTAGTAGGTGAAGTTATCTGATTTAACCTTAAGTTCGAACTTGGAAATCATGCCACAGAGGCAAGTATAAAGGTCATTCTTAAGGTTGTATAGCATTAATCTTATTTGATGCTTGTAATTTAAAATCTATCAAAGTATGGATTGAGTGATGTAAAACGAAAAATATATAGAAATTAGAATCGACTAAAAAACAAAAGCCATGTTTGTGATGTAGAGTCGATTTTTATGGTGATACTGTCTTATATGAGACGAGATTTAATATATACAGTGCACTGTTTGTTTCTTCAGATAAGTACTATGTTTTATGGTCTAAGACGAACACAAAAGACGTAAGATGAGAGTCTGATTTTACTCACGTTTTCTTATAGCTCTATGTATCTCAACGTGGTACATGTATAGAAAGTGAAAACGCTAATATTGCAAACATTTCTAAGAAACAAACTGTATTTTCGAGTTGCTATGTTACATGAGCTTGACTTACGAAGATTCGTACACGTGACACACGTTTCTAAGTCATTTCGTATAATACACTACGGCTCTACAAAATTTTAAAACCAAAGTAATCCGTTTACCTTAGTTGTCTCGTCTGTATACTAATCCACGTAAACGTGCCTATCGAATACGCGTATAATACGTTTAGTCATTTAAATTTGTTGTGTACTATTTGGAACATAATTACAATAATAATAGCTGTTTGAATACAAAATGAGTTCGCAATCTGGTGTTTGTAAATTTGTTCCGTACAACATATGAATTGGTTTAACACATTTATTATTGTTCTATTATTAAATTTTTTATCTCTACCACTATAAATGAGAATTATAAAATACTTATCGAAGTATGGATAAGTACCTCTATAGTAAAATTTTACGTTTACATTTAGGACATAATCGCCAAATCTAACGCATCGTTGACAAAATGTCGAACTGAAGAATTTGTTTATAATCCGATCTGGTGTAAGATTCAATAACTTTCTAAAAAAACTATTGTTAACTATTCACCGAGCGCGACATACATTCTGTTTTTGTTGGCAGGTAGATATAAAAAAAGATTACGGGACCCCAAAAATAGGTTCCACGTTTACTTTATCCGCCAAGTTTTTGTGTAAACACAACTTGTCACTATTTCCATAAAAGTTAGAGGATTGTTACCTCTGCATAGTACGTATATACATATATTAGTGATTATCTGTGTCGTATTATTCACAGCTCGATGATGTCACACGGCTGCTCTCGTGTGATGCCCGTTTACCAATATAACAGTATTTTTAAAATGACTTTTAGGATGCTTCGTAAACACAAAGAGATTCTTTGTTTGTCACAAAACACGTAAATGACTTCTGTGACTTTGACACCATCTAATATACATGATCGTTACGTTAATTGGCGGAATTTACACCTATCATCTATCGAATACCTAAATAATAATACGAATACTTTGGTTTCTCACCATTTTCCGGAGCTTGTAATTTCTCTACAGTTTATGCGAATAGCATTTCTGCCTATCTACGTCCCAGTTAGCTTACACTAATTGAATTCAAAGTTGACATTTATTTACTGATGAACCAACAGCAATATTCAAAACCCAATTTATCAGGACGCGCCTGTACTAATTCATATTGAATTATTTGCATTCCTGGCGGAGAGTGCTTTATTTTAGCGATATTCGCAATCAAAAGGTCAATGAGTATATCATTATACTGAGTTTCGCGCAGCAAATGTGGTTACTAGCGAATATAATATCATGGGAAAGTCTGTGAGGATGTATTGCTGTTTCGTTGTTACATTTTTGCGCAAAAACTACTGAATTATTTTTGTACAGAACTTTAATCTTACATAGCAGATAGCTAAAAGTTCCACCAATATAAAAACAAAAATATTGAAATGAAATTGCAAAGGAAGTCCCAGCTGCCAGTTTAATATAAATGTAATAACGCAAGTACACATGTTCGATGGTAGTTTTCTGCAGGTCTTAACTAATGTGCCTTTGTTACTGCAGGTGACACTCGACAAGCATATTAACTACGGTATTCGTTACGCAAAGGTGCCATTGAATCATTGCAAGTATGATTGAATGTTTGTACACTCCCGTATTGTTCCAATGCCATAACTGCACTTATACTATAAACTGTTAGAATTATTAGCCACCTTGTCGCATGTCGTTAACATAATTGGAAGCATCGCCGTTTACACAGATTACAATCAGATATTCATTATAGAGAAAAACTGACTCACTAATGATGTTTGCTGCTTAATTGTTTTAAAAACAATTTTAAGCATGTAATTTAAAAGTTGTTCGAAGATGCAGTACAATGAATATTTAAAGCACTGTATAGGAAAACAGTAAACATTAGAACATGTGTTTGCCTCGGTTCCTAAAACATGTTAATATATCATTCTATTACATCTATTATAGTAAATGAAAATGAAAGTAGTACTGACATGGTCCAGAGCATTTACAAAATGCGGTTGTATATGCCACGATTAACGGTAGATTTAGAGAACCCTTTGTTTTTTAAATGTAATGGAAAATTGTAGAGTCGGATCTACTTTATGGACATTATGACAGTACTTGTAATCATCATGAAATCATTGTACAAATATCACATTTTAAGTGCTCTGTTTATCACTTATCTTGAAGATTTTTGTCATGGTGTTGATATGTGATCTTTCAGTACTGTTTGTAGATTCGAGTAATTTCTGAACTACGATTATGAAATTTTGTCAACAACAATGTTTGTTTAACTCATAGTAACAGGCCAAGATGTCATAGTTTTCGTAATATTAGTTTTGTTGTAGAAACTTCATAAATTTCAATATCTTAGTCTTGCAATGGATTCAAATTGAAGTACGAATCTATGAATTCATATTAATTTACAGTAAGTAAAAATGCCATTGTTAAAACCCGTCATGAGTTATCTGTGTGATCGATCATAAATAACAGTCGAGGTCTTAGAAGGTAAGGACCTCAAATCTTTCAACAATGTGAGGACACAAGGTGCGTTGGTGGACTCCATCAATTGTAGTGGGCGAGTCGCCGTCACGAACCGGTGACTCACGTTTAGCAAATTAAATAATATACATCACACCCATAACTACATTGCTTGCCGTTTTAGTCGCTTCCCAAAATAGTATAGCAATACAAATCCCAAATTGAAAACTAAAATAATTTTGTAATTAAACACCATGTACATAAAAGGAATATAGTTAATGACTATAATTAAAACTTGTTTAGTATTCTCGTTTGCAAATGCGCTTAGGTTGTTACACGTCATGTTGATTTATTTTATGGTGTATATTAATACAAAATATCGCTGCGGAGATCATACATAAACACCGTTCTTCATAAGGATACCTTTAAACGTTCCGTTAATCTGAACCAGGTAAGCCGATGATAATAAAATCAAGTCAGAATAACAAAGGCATTATAAATAATGTTGGGTTCTTGCAAAGTGAGTGAGTGTGATTCACAGTCGCGAAAATCGGTCATACATACTTCAGTTGAGGGTGCCCGATAGACCGATACATATGTAATTTCATTTTGGACGATATTAATTGTAAAACAGACATGTCATCTGTTAAACCGCGCGCTTGTCCTAAACAATTAACATATTTTCTTCTTATCGACCATATTTTAAAATGTCCTATTTGTCCGTAAATTAATGGAAGCTCACAAAAAATTAAGAGGTGGCCAATGCCCTATACTTACATGTGTAATAGATCTTACTGGATGTGGATAGAATGGAGCATAGAATCTAGATGGTTTTTATACCGTAGGATATTTATTATCCTGATCAATCTGCGAGTCGGGAAATACGCGATAGGGAACGTGGGGCGCCGCGAACTAGTGAATAATGCGGTCAAATCTATTTTGATTTCTTTTTAATGGACTGATAAAGCTAAATCCGAAAAGTTTTTTTCTATTTTTGCGCTGCGTAACTGGCACTCATGATAATTTCAACCGTACAGAAATTTAAAGTATTTTGTATGTTTGTCCTTGGGTTTATCGTTTTGCGTGTTATTTAGAACTCGGAAAAAATGTGATTCACGTTCAAATTATGCGACTACAGATCATATCTAATAGACTATTTGTGTAGTGCTTCGTAGTAATTTGCTTTAAATAAAAAATATACCGGCCATCGTATTTGTTCGTTACATCCCGTCTATTTTCATCTTTAAAGATGAAATGACAGACATACCGGTTCACCTTGATTACTCAACTGGTTTTAAACGCGAGCGAACCTTACTAGTTGTAGTTCTAAATTTGGTTCCTAGTTCGAGTTCTGCCCATGGGAAAACAATGTCTAGAAGTTAGTAAATAGTGTAAATACCAGTTTCCCTTGACCTGATAATATTTGCTTTAACGTACTCAAATAAACTGATCCTTGTAACAACAAAACGTTTACTAAGGCTTTACTTAAATTAGTCGTCTTATTTATGGTGTAGTGTTGTTTGTGGTATTTTAGTTAAATGTTAGACGTGTAGATAATTTGCCTTTATTGTTGATAACGTAATGACAGCATTAAAATAAGAAATGGCTCTTATCGGTGGACTAAATTCTTTTGACAAATATTTAAGATAGATATCACGTTCAAAATATTCTTGGTACCTAGTTTTATTAATAGATCTGACGTTCCGAGTATTCTGTACGATAGAAAATTCTTTCTTTTCGTGGAAGTTGTGACCTGAGTAGGTATTGTTGATATTATCCAGAGGTGAAGGTGGGTTACAACCTTGCCAGAAAACCACTATTCATGTTTTCAAGTATAAAAAAGGAAAAGTGTGGGTTTTCTTGGAAAACATATATTTTTGGAACAAATAGTTCAATTAAACCATACGACCGCCTGTTTTAGAAGAAAAAAATTCTTTAAAAACCGCTCAAGTATGAGCCGGATTCGCGAGACTGAGGGTTCCGTATGAATAAAAATTTAATGTATTTGCATTTTACTTTTTCCTGTAGGTTTTTATTCCCTTCCCTTCCTCGAAAATTGGCGGCATAAACGGCTTTATCTTCCGATCGAGTTCAATTAGAAGTTTGATATTTTCACAGCTTTAAAGGACAAAAGACTTGAGTATAGTATTGTAGAAGTTCAGCTTCCCTGAGAAAAAGGAGACATACGAAACCCTAAAAATCAATAAGAATAAAAAAGGCTGTACAAAATTAATGTATTTGCACACCTTACATTGGCAGCTGATGAGTTAATACACCACAAAGTTTTAAAATAGTTGCAACATTATTATGATAGCCTCAAGTGATCAACTTATTCAGTACAAGTTTTTGTACTGTATTTCTTGGAAAATTTAAGTTGAATTCGACTTCACTACAGACACCAGCCGCATATCAATGACTTGGTCCTATAGTTTGTTATGCATACCTCGTAAGCCCTGCCTTTCTCGTGATCATCCTGTTTCTTCATTATTCTCACAAGAATTAAGATTTTACGTAGTGAATTAAATCTGCCAAAATCTAGACTACAACCTTTATAGTATATTTAAACTATTTTGTCAGTCAGAATCTAATTGGCTGTCTAAAAATTAACTACTGCGGAACAAATGCTACTAGAGTACAATTGTATAAAATGTATAGATTTGTGGTCTTGGCAACGTCGGGGAAATTTCTCTTTTGTAGGTATACTTAGTTCTCCTTCGTATTGTGTTGTGATAGGCGCGGACAGTTCGTAACAATAGACTCTCGACATAATGGGGCCATTGATTGTGTGGATGTATGAATGTGTGAGTACTATTTGAACCGATCTTGCTGGTACCTATATTGTATCAACGATGTGTCTCTCGGTTTATTATTTGTGACTCGAAGGGAGGTTTAATTATTTCGACCTACATCACTGTAACCAAAGTTGATGCGCTTTCAGCTCTGACTGATGTTGTTATCAATAAGTTACTCGGAATAAACAAATGAATGAAGATTTTACACCTTTTATAATTGTATCGTATCGGTAGATGTTCATTCTCGGTGAGTAAGAGAGATGCTGCTCTATGAAAGTATTGCGCTCTCACGCTTCAACAACCATAGTATTATTACTTTATTTCGTGATGGTAAACCCTCTAAACTCTCATACTCTCCTTGTATATTGTATTGTATTCTAATACGTACGTATATTTACGAACAAGCAATAAAGGAAGAAAAAAAAGTTTCAAATGAAGCACTCACAACCTTATACACACCCAAAGATTAATCATATTGTTATCTAATTAAGAGCAAAAAATCTTAAAGCCGCCTGTTCGCACAGCTGCCTGCTAAATAAGATTATAAAGTTCAGTGACATACTTTTAACCTACATACATTTAGTTAATTTTGAAACTCTACATTATTCAGATAAGCGGAACAGTCTAGAGAGGTCCGTTTATCCGCGAACCGTATTGTTTGTATACTGTGCAGTATATTTTGTAGATTAAAATAAAAAAATGCGAAGTGTTCTCTGAGATTAAAGTGTACTCTTTCTTGTTGCAGCTAAAAAACAAAATGGCTCGGCTGTACGCACGAACAGTTTGGGGTCGGGCGCGCGCACACCTCCGGCTGAGCGACCCAAGTCGAAGTTCTCAGCCTTTGGTAGACTTTTTAAGCCGTGGAAGTGGAAACGGAAAAAGAAATCAGAAAAATTCGAAGCTGCTTCTAGAAGTAAGTTCACAATACTGAATAAAACATTGCCGACTGAATCAGTCAGGTAAAAAGATAACGAATAATTAAATTTAAAACGACGTATTTTTATTATCGCCGTCACATTTTAATGCCTACACATATTATCGATTCGAAGTTCCTGAAAACTATTTACATTAAAATGCTACTAAAAATTCCATTGATGACATATTACTGGGAGCTGTTAAAGGCGACGTCGGTCATTAAAAGAGTTTATGATAGTTCATAGTTTAAAACGACCGCCACGTAGTTGTTGAATTACTAAAACTTCAGTACTCTGTCGAGGTGGCCAAAAATATCCATAGTATTAAAAGCAACTAAAATTCCTTGATTAATTTCATCTTAATAACTCGTTGTTTTTTCTGTTTGCAGCCTTAGAAAGGAAGATATCCGTCCGAGCGAATAGAGATGAGTTGGTGCAGAAAGGTATCCTCTTACCAGAGAGCCCGGTCACACCCGTACCCGAAGTGGGTAAGTTACAAAACAAACACAAATAAAATACGGGAATATTTAATTCTGTCGACCAATGAAAACAGACTGCGAGACAGTGGAAACAGACTCAGGGTCATTGTGAAGAGAGAACACGTTTAAAAAAAGAACGCTAAACGTCGCGAGAATAAGTGTGAAACAAAATCGATCGTTATAATCGAACAATCTTTGTATCAATTGTAGTCATGTTTCTTTAGTACACACTACACGCTTCGCTAATTGTAAGACTTTCATGACCTGTGATTGTTCATAATCGGCAAAAAAGATAACAAACATACATCGATTTGCTTATGAATGTCTGTGTAACAGGATAACGATTGTCTCATAAATTGTCTGTTTTCCTTGATATGTGGCTGCTAACAAAACCTACTTGGCTACTTAAGGAAACTATTGAATACTCTTTTTATAAAGGTAATTTACAATGAATCACTGGCAAGCAAAAGAATACACGATTAAGTAATTATAAAGAAAAAATATGTTAGTCGGAATCTTGGGATCATAAATTATACAGCAGTTATAGGTTTTAAAGTAATGAATGCTGGCGTGGAGAAATGACGTGGAAAAATAACACTTGAATCATATTATTATGCCTATGCTGTGATAGTTGTACAAGTCCTTAGCCAGTGATGCCCTTGCTTTCGGATGGGTAATCATTACCTAATTGACTCTACTGGCGGAAGGGTATGACAGACCTTACTGACTAAAACCTACTCACAATTCTTCCATTGCTCTTTGCGTACCGGAGCTGCGGTAAACGTAGCCTTTGGAGAATCCCACTGGCCTGGAATATGTCAGCACTAATGAGCGCTAATGATAACTAGTGATGCCCTAGAGTTGACATCAGACCTTCTATTTGGTGTTCAAGGATGGTGTTTGGCTCTGAAAAAAGAGAATTAGCGAACTTCAGACATTATTATATAACATTTACAAAACATGTTTTCGGGAAGTGAAACATAAGTGTTTATTAGATAAAATATTAAAATACGTGTCCTCAGTACTTAGTAATATCGACGCTTAATATTCTATTATCTCATTATTTTTAGATATATTAAGTACTTTGTTATACAACATTTGATTACCACTCGCTTATCGCTATCAATATCTATTGATTTCCCATTGATGATGTACATTGCGATATTTATACTGCGCTACTGAATCGAGTGCAAAACGTTTATGAAACACGTGCTCATTACACATACATAATACTCGGTATGTAGGTAAAAATGAAAAGCGTTTATATACATATTTGTGTTAGGATGTTATATTTGCTAGGAGATTTCTGTTCATTGTCAATAAATTAAAAAGCTTTCGAATAATATTTCTGTTAATGCCTGTTATCGGTTAGAGTCTGTATATTAACTAGGGTCCAAATTTATTTGTCTTTTGTATTATCAATATATCAACCCCATAGTTTGTCACTACTTCAAGTTGCAATGTTTGTCAGTTTGAGATGTTTTAGAGAGCGATCTCAGGATGTACTTTACCGATTATGGAAATTCGCTTACTAAGAAAAAGCCATGTTATTTGTAACTGTCATATTTTATACTTCAGTTCGCAAAATGAAACCAAAGCGAGTACGACTAGTATAGAATACAACTATTAATTTTCAGATAGCATTCTTGTTATAGATTATTCACGCGCTCAGCAGTATCAATCAAATTATATTGGTTTGATTTACCGGTCCCGACCTACGTTACGGTCAATCATAGTAGCAGGTCGTAAATGTCAGCTCCTAAATACTGGTTTGCTAACACACAGCTGCAATCAAACATCATAAACGATTACCTATCGCTATAAACAACCGCTTGGTTTTTATAGTTGTTCAGACGAAATGCAATATACTGTATTCGAAAACAATTTGTCTACATTTGTATGACATTCCCATTGTTTATTGAGTGCCCATTGTTGACAGGCAAGAAGTAAATCATATTATTATCTTTTACTATGTTATAAAACACGTGTTGTTGTACATTTGTGGTTTTTCCTACCAGCGGCTGTATTTTAACTTAAAGCGCAAATTATGTGTACTGTGGAAATAAACATTTTAATAATACACAATAGTAAATTAAATTTTAACCCTATGAACCCTTTTTCTAAAAATATTCTCAGTCGAGTTATACTCTCAATCTAAACTAGAGGTCCAGACTGAACTATGCATTTGTAAAGAAGCTCATTACGAAGACTACATTATAACACAAATCTTTGGCTTATAAGCTTCTAGCAACCCAGTACTATAATGAACTAACATGTAATTATCTTTACAGATGAGCCATTATCACCGAGCCCCGGTGACGAGGCTCGCGCGGGCGCGGGCAGCGCGGAGCAGGCGGCGCAGGAGCGGCTGGTGGGCATGCACGCCGCGCTGCAGGCTCAGCTCGCCTCGCAGCTGGCGCAGCAGCAGGCCGCGCTCGCTGCTGCCGTCGCCGCCGCCGCAGCCGCTCATCATCACCATCAAAACAATAACGTCATTGGTGAGTACCTTACTTTTTATTGTAGAATCGATATACAATTAGTAGAAAGACTCTGTTAATTCCGAAATGGAAAGGTAATTCCTAAATCCTGTATCTAAAATTCAGTTACCTCCACCTGCCATCGTTTTGGTACGTGCAGGTGTACCGTGTATCGATATTGAGAACGGTTTTTCCTAAATGCATTCCATCTGATCTCCAGTAAAGTAGAGGGAACGGACCCTCGTTGATATTTGCCCATAAACGTCTTTATAATCCCTTCACCATGGCCCAAAACGTATAGCTATGATAATTTGACTAAATTAAGGAGAAATTGATTTGTCTATCAAAAATCAAAATCAAAAGTCATTTGTTCAAATTAGGCTACTAAGTAGCACTTTTTGAAGGTCAAATTACATTGACAGCAAGTTTTGCCCACCCGTCACCGCTTCCTATGTGCTTTTGCTGTGAGAGAAGAAACGGCGCAACAAACTCCCCAGCAGCACGCTGTCTTTCCATTTACATGTTATTATGTCATACACATTAACTAGCGAAATTTCTTAATTTTGAAATGTTATCCCCCCGTTGGGAGTTTAGCTGATACGTACCAATCAGATTTTTCGATTAAGTATTATTATTCGTAATAAGAACTTTATACGTAGAGTTCGACTGTTCATTTGTGAGGCAATTTGCGCCGAAATCAAGCCAGATTAATGATTAGTTCGAGCAAACATCAATTTAAGATTACGACATAAAGTATTTCAAATATAACAACAAATTCGTTGTACCAAATTAAACTATTTCATGAATTTATCATGGCCAAACTTTCCCTCTCTATTACATAATACACAATTTGTGCAAAAATATAAATTTTAAATCAATACTCATCGAGCAAACGGATGTTGTGAAAATAAGAGAAACTGATGATTCTAATAAAGTCACAGTCAATTTTTGCTGACCATGCAGACTCGTTAACTTTCTTAGTGACTATGTCAATTTGTTCTTTCTCTGCAGTTAATCTATACCTGCCTTATAAGATACATAAACTAGTATGATTTCCTGTAATTTATAGCTGACCCGTTTGAATGAGTAGATGTTGTAAAAGGCTACTGAGAAATCAAAAAGTTGTCAGACTAACAATTTATTTCCTTTCATGTCGAATAATTTCTTAATAATGTTGATTTCTTGATGCTCTGAAAGTTAAGTTTAATATGATTATTTACCTACTAATAACTAGGAAGTACTGTGACGTATTATGTTTGTGTAAATCTAATATATAAAATTCTCGTGTCATGGTGTAGTACGTCATTGAACTCCTCCGAAACAGCTTGACATGATTCTCATGAAATTTGGTGTGCATTGGTAAGTCTGATAATCGGACATGTTTTCTTTTTAATATAGCAAAATAACGTTTACTGGGTCAACTAGTAAATAAATATTTTTTTCCTACTTACTGTATTTTATCATGAATTGAAGTAATTTTCTCATTATGATGCATAGAATTGTCAATTTGCAATCTCTTTATTATAACAGGACTGCGCTTGCTCAACTGCTCTTCAAGCAGCTATACAAAGTGATTGCGACAATATTGTTTCACACTAGGTTATGAGAAGGCCATTTTAAGTTTAGGTATTGTCTAATGTCTAGCCTGAATCTGCGGTTACTAAAATTTCGGTAGTAAATAAATACTAACAGTGTTTACCTAAATCCGCAAATAAAATGGGTACTATGCAATGTGAAAAAAGAAATACAACATATAGTAGACAAAAAATCATTATAAAAAATAATATACTTAGGTGTCCAACATGTACTGCTACGCTATTTGGAATTTTGTAAAAATGACATGAATTGTTGGTGTTTAACACTAACCGAGTATATTTTTTGACCACAATAGTGGCATAATTGTGCCATATGCATAAACCAGATGTAATTAACAATGTATGTGTTATTATCCTAATAAGCATATCATTATAGTTTCAATAACAAACATGGTACTCCGATACGCCTGTGACTAATGGGAATTACCCAAAACAATTTTCTTGGGGTTGTCGTTCCAAAGAAAAAGAATGTGTAACAATTAAAGTTAATAAAAAACTACTAATAAATATGAACACTAACACGATTAAGTCATGAGAACATGTGACAGTTAATTTATCAAAGTATTGACTAACACAGCGACACCTATTAACAATAAAAATAATTGGTTCATTTTCGAATTGAACTATTGTTAATATTGTTCCACAATTTTTTAAATGAACTATTTATTAAAAAAATACCCTTTTTATTTTTATTTTAACATATCACTCATACGATAGGCCGTATAAAATTCTTAACTGTCATCAGTTAAATTATTACAACAATAAATATGTATAACATACCGTGGCATGTGGTTTCTGCGATAAAACTTTAACAACCGTTCAATTAATTACGTATTATGTTAATGCAAATTACATGTATATTAAAGCTACATTTTATTAGCCTTATTTTTTCATGTATTTGGTGGATATATAAAAATAAGCTCCGTTACGTTTTTATTTCCGTATGTATGTATACTTCAATATTTATAAATGAATATCGGAATCATGAATCCGCGATTCAATTCGTTTACTGGAGCAAAAAATAGCATTGATTTATGGAATTCAAACTCATTTTATTAAAATCATTTACATATTTTAGAGGCTTAAAATCGTAAAGGATAGACGAACAAGAGTTAAATTTAAAACATATTGATAAATAATTTAAATATTAAGTTCTCCAAATTGTACTAATAAAATCATACTAACTCTTTATGCTTGCACTATGTAATTCAAATGTCTACGAAATTAAACATACTACGCAATATATCACATTTTATTTTGACAGGCTTTCAAGATAAGAAATATTAAGTTTTGCATTCACTTAATCATTTACTGGCTGAGTTTGTAACGTGCTCTGGGAAGTAAAGTATTAGCGAATAGATTCTAGTCGAGAACTTGCTTAAAGCTTAAGTCATAATTAGTTACCTCCTAGAACCGTTTTGAAAGTTTTAACTCTTTCCTATAAATGGTTATATGTATATTTTCCTTAATTAGCAAATACATAAGTAAAATGCATAAGTTGTCTTTAGTACTAATGTATGGATATGACACTAATTTAGATATGTTGATGTATCCTCAAAACATTTATCTCCTTAAAAGCTCTCGTTACAATTTTCAAGGTCTTAATATTTATTACAATATAATGGTATTGAATGGGATTAAATGTAATTGGAGAATAGGTAGTGACGCGTGGCTGGAATTAACGACATCCTGACAGGACGGGCGTCGAACGTTGACCCACCACTAGACCGTCTGTCGCATTGCCATCGCTACCGGTGTAGTCATCGCACATTCATCATATATAATATAAAATAGCTGTATATTAAAAGAACAAACAAAATTATCTTAAAAAGTTATTATAACTAACATAAATAAAAACATATTTCCGCTTCGACGCCACAATGTATTTGAAACTTTCTTTAATTCATTATCTGTTGCCGTTATTGTAACCTAATTTATAACACGCACGAAAAAGTATTTTCGGCACGTAAACTATTCAATTCAGTTGGCAAATCACACCGGTTTATTTATAGAGACTTTAGTTATTGTAATTCTAATTAAGGCTTCATTTTACAACTTTTCAAGTTACAGTTTATACCGTAACCGCTGTGTAAATATTGTTAGTATTTAACGTTTTAGTTAATAAATTCAACTCGCTTGACGCGAGGTAGGTAGTGGTGCAAAATGAGAATCGTGTTCGATTTTTGGGGCGCACGTATAGTTGACAAGAAATCTCTGGTCTAGCTGCGATGTAGTCGAAATCTAGATCGAGTTGCCGGCGACTGGGGGTTGGGTATGGGCCGTAGGGCATGTGCGCGGGGTGCGGTTGTGCGGCGCGCGCCTCAGTGTCGGTCCGCCCGCGCCCGCGCCCGCCCGCGCCGCCGGCCCACGACCTGCCGCAAACCGACCCTCGCGTCCGCCTACCCTAACCTCACTCGATTACCTGCCCACAGATATTCCACCTGTCAAATAACCGGGATCCACCAGCGCATTCCTTGTTTTTTATCCCAATCCCGATCCTAAGTTGAATCATTTCAACTAGCGTATGTCTGTTTCACGTAGAGCTTTAGGAGGTGCAGTGTACCGTTTGTTTTTAATTGGTCGTTGCTACTTAGCTCAGAGAAACGTTTTTGGTTGTTAAAGGTGCACACAAAAGTCTAGTTTGAATGTTATAAACTGCATTATAATCATGAAATTGTGTCGGTTAAGCTATTTACTTGATTAAGGTAGAGTTTAATAAAAATAAATTCATAATTTTCTAGTAATCGGAATAAAAGTTAAAAAAACATTGTAAATAATAGTCCTATAGAAATCTTCTACACGTTAATACTAATAATAGTCGCCTCTATGTCTAGAAATCTAAACTTAGCCTGCTTTTACTTCAAATCTTTGCCTTAACGAATGTTGCAAAAGCTCAAGAGCAAAAGCACTTATATAATTACAATTTAAAATTAAACTTTTAGTGAAAAATAATAATGATTAGACATATTAATTAATATTTGACATTAATTAAGACAATAAATAAAATAAAAAAAAATGTGATAGAGACCATTTTTAGTAAGTTTAACTATTCGCCGGCACAAGTATTGATTGCGAGTGTTTTTTGTGGGACTCTAGACATATGTTTTAGTTATGGTCGGTGGTTAGGTCTGAGGCGCGAACTTTGCGTGCGGTATCGATCGGGCCGGGCGCCAGCACGCGATCGCGACCGCTGCACCGGCGACGTTGCCCCGCGACGCCAGCTCGCACGGCATGTTCCAATCAACACTATCAAATATTCAATTACTTCGTATTCATATCGAGTCACAAAGTAACATGATGGACTAGATACCTATTTACAGTTT
Organism: Trichoplusia ni; assembly: GCF_003590095.1. Lineage (NCBI taxonomy): Eukaryota > Metazoa > Arthropoda > Insecta > Lepidoptera > Noctuidae > Trichoplusia > Trichoplusia ni. The sequence goes on from NC_039499.1 coordinate 456,392, forward strand.
ACACCTGTCATTCCGCATTGCGTTGTTTTCCGACAAATGATTCAAGTGCTCGTTGCAATGACAAATAAAGTGCAATAAAATAGATGAGTTATGCGTTGCTATTTATAGCATAGTTGGGTTTTAAATATATTATAGAGAGCAACATCAGAGAAGTTAATGTCAAATAAACTAGTTAGAAACGATGTTCAAGAATTTGGACTGTATCTTCGTGAAGTATTTGTATGATGGTAAATATGGGTAGGATGTTATGATGGGGTACGAGTTGTTAGAGATGTGCGGCGCGGGCATGGTTGAGAGTAGTGGGTACTAGCTGGCGCGGTGTCGCGAGCACCGCCGCGCGGCAGGCGCGTGCCGCCGCCTCCGCCGCCGCCGCCGCCCCCGCCACCGCCGCCTGCGCAACGCCTCTCTATGATGGGCTTCATCATGGGTTGTGCCTGCCTGCGAGGTGCGTGCTTAATTCTTAAACAGGCTAACTTAGTTAAGTGGGCTTTATATTCAGCACCTATATTAACAATTCAAATACCGAAAAAAAATTTTGGATTCAGTAAACTCCGAAAGCCGACCCCAGCGCAGTTTTGGACCATGCTTAACAAAAAACTTTCGGATAACATTAGCAGTTCTTAGAATCAGCATTTTTAAACAAGAAAATGTAGAGTCAGTTTCCATCTATTGTTTTACTTCACAATATACGTATCTAATTAGTTACCTTTGTTATATATTAAACCCAGAGTAACAATAATCACAATTAACACAAATTAATAATTCACACTTTGGCTTCATGTTATTGTTTGTAAATGTAGCGCTCAATGTTTATTTACTATTAATACAGTACCACCTATACAAGTTAATCTATTACTACAATCGTAAACTCAGATACTAAAACAGGCCAATAGAATCATCTTTACAGGGAAATCAAGAAGAACGCGTGCACAATGTTTATCTCACACAAGTGAGAGACATTTATTTTTATGTCGGATATGTATTTTTGAAGAAATATCGGTGTCTAGGAAATACTTATTTATATGTTTTTAAGCATTAGTATAGATCAAGGATGGTTCATTAGACCCATTAAGGAGAAACAGATAAAGGTTCCTATATTTCGTTTTGAAAAAAAAAATCGATGCCTGTTTTGCTGTAAATGCTTTTTTAGGCTTTAGACGTTTTGCTAGGCTGCGGAAACCAAATTTAGGAGAACGTTTTTACTACAGTTCTGAATACAAATATCCACATTTAGCTTGGCTTCCAGTAAACGACTAAATGGTATTTTATTTTGCTGGATTTGTTTTGGTATTTGGTCTAACTGTGATCCCGCCCACGATTTAACGCTGACGTTCGGGTATGCAGCGCGTTCTCTCTTTAACCAGTTACTTGTGGGTGAATCAATTAGGTTTATGTCATTTTAATATTAAATTTATCTTTTAATTACTAACTGACTATTGCCACGGGAGAGGCAAATAAGTTTACCTTATTTTAACCTTATTTGCCTGCTGTGGCAATAGTCCACAACGCGTCACTGACATTTAAATCCATTTTTTCCGTGTTATTTTACTTTTGAATAGTCTCATACTGTATTGACAACTGCAATCGTCTCCTTATTTGTTCTCTCAGCAGTCAATTGCTTTACTCAAAACCTCGTCCTATGTATCTAACATTTATGAACATTGAAGTGATAAATGCGACTTATAATTACTTCAAACGGTAAAACAGTATCCTCATTTCCATATAACAACGCAATGTAAATTCATCATTATATGAGCTGTGGTAATTTTTACCTACCATAAAATAGAATTTCAAAAATTCAAGAGTTACGTCTCATACTCAATTCAAGAAGATAATTTATAGAAGAGTTCATTCAGTTTCGCCATCAACAAAATTGCTTTCAAAATGAAAGACAGTAAAATTAAATCAAAAATAATATCTTTGGTAACTGGTGGATACGAGTTCAATACAAATCTGCATTTTTGTTTGATCGATAAAGCTGCATGAAAAATGCTGATACAAGCTATAAGTTAAAGAGTTCGTTACACTGTATGCGCTGGGAAAACTAAGTAGATTTAAATGTACATTTTTAGTTGACGGTGGAAGTTGGTTTTTAAATCAATATGTTAATCATTTCCATACCGAACCTATAGACGACTATAAATAGAATAATTTTGAACCACTTGCACTTTAGTCAGACTTGTTATCTCATTGTAACTATATAGTTAAGTAGTTGGTCCACAATGCTCTTGTTACGAATTCCTTGACGTCACAATGTGATGCGCTCATAGATTGCACATGAGGTAAACATCCCCGGGCCACTCGCGTGGGATGACTTGACGTTTTCGGGATATGACGTGGGGAATAGTGGCACATTTACACTTTATTTCTCCTCCCGGCACCTGTTTTTCCTTTATTGTAGTCGCTGACTAAAAGATGCGGTGTAGCACGTTACGTTCTGCAAAAGACTGTATGCTTTTGTGTACTGGTTTTGCTTTTCCCCCGCTTTTGTTGCTACTTTTTTCCTACGGTTTCATATTAAAAAATATTCTTGATTTTTTTGCTTATGTGCAATTTGCATAAAAGCGTATTGAATAAAAAAAATCAGATGTACAAAATACTTTTCTTTGTAGAGTTCACGAATGCTAAGAAAAAAATATTAACTTTAATTAAAAAGTAGAGTTGCGAATATAAATGAAGTATTGAGATATAAGCTATGCTACTTTACCAATATGTAATACTTGACGTTAACAACAAAGAATAAATAGGTTACCCCTTCAATAAATATAAAACAAAGTTTCTACATATCGATGTCAAATACAAGGAAATGTTTGTATTGTGAACAAGTAGGCAATAACTTAGATACATATTTTATCTAATTGGAGCGTTGTAACAACAATGTAATAATGGTATAATGAGTTTGAACTGGTATTGTTTTCACTAACTCACTTTGATATTCCAAATCCAATCCTAATAAATAGTAAGTATTATGTACTAAAGTTTCGTTAATACCTATCTTAATTGATACGTTATTTTGATCTAATATTTGTCATGTCATGTCTAATTATGTCTATGAAATGTATCTGCCAAAGGATAAAATTAATTATTTAACTTACTTAGCAAGCCCCGAAGCCACTGCCCTCTCAAAGTCAAATAAAGGTCGGCTCCGAGCAGCCCTTTATTGAAAATAATATAATCGTAAAGTAATTTTAAACGCTCATATCTCTTTGTGTCCGTGATGCCAAAAAATACTGAAATAACTCATTAAGAACAAGTAACTAAGAATTTTAAATTTTTAATGTTTGAATAAACTGGGCTTTTGTTATTATTTGATTTCAAATTAAAATCAAACTAAAAATAAGATCAATAAACAAAAATTATGTAGAGTAGAGAGTCAATCTCTCCTCGGAATCGTGTCACAACTAAAGTTTCAGAGAACCGACGTGGTGTCCTTAAACTCGGATAGATGTCGTTGTTCTACATGTTTCACTTTTAACTCGCGCTACGTTATTTTGGGAATGGATTCCAAAATTACATTATTATATTTAACCTAAAATTATAATGATGTAATGATTGCGATAAGATTTAACACATAATTATGATATTTTGTTTTGTTTTGGTCGTTTACTGGCAATCTGAAGAATAAAAGTGAATTAACCTTAATAACAGAATTTAATCTAGTAATTTGATTAATTTATTCGCGAGTTTTATGCCAGCTACTTCTTTCTCGTGGAAAAATGATTTTTTCTACGTGATTCTCTAAAAGTCGATTGACATGTATCAATCTCTTAATGCTAAGGGACGCTTACTCCAGAAATATTTAGAGAAAACAGCAATTGAACCGGATAAGCCGTTGCTGAGCTCATCGCTCACATACGCACTGACAAATATTGCGAAATATTTATTTTTGGCATCTGTAGTTTGCAAGCCAGACAACAAGAGTTCTTTAAGAAAAATAGATTCAATGTACAGATTTAATTCTTCTACGATTTTTTTATATGCATTTAGAAACTACTACGAAGAGACAATAATGATTCATTAAAAATTCCTACTACTGCGCTCGAAATCACATACACAAACCAGTGTCGAGACAAGCAGATGAATAATTCAGATGTCAGTGGAGCGAGGGAATGCAAGTCTGTGTGTTTACACAGAAAACTAATTACTTACCGGCGTCGCACTCTCATAGATGTTATCAGGTGTGTAAATTGTAAACGCCGGCAGCGTGCCGTGTTGTATTATCAACGCCATCATATGGTAATCGATGGCGCTTGGCCTTCTTACAACTCTTTACTTGTTTGTAGTTTTTTATTTTTCTATAACAAGAATTTTAGGCCCAGTGTCCTCCGCGAAAGCGGAAAGAAGCTATGCATTGAAGTACCAATAAGAACTCCATGGTTTTACATCTCCTCGCAGAGCTACTGAAGAGTGAATCTGATTTAATTTTTTAAACACATCTTATAGCGTCTTTTCTCCTCGAATTCATCTTTCTTCTTTCTTCAGAAAAAGTTCAATTTACTCGACGGATTCGAATTCATTGACTAAGTAGAGTTAGGGTAATTCATTTAGCTAGTACCAGTGCTTTTGATTAATTGCATTTGATTTCGTGTCAAAGAAAATTTGAACTATTTGTAATGAATGAAACTATAAATATCCAGCTACCTACTAAGTTTGTTTGCGGCATCGTAAAGATAGCTAAGCATGTATAAATGTATACGGGGTTAAACGGAGTATAAAACTACGAATAAAAATGCCAGTAAAAGATTCGGTGAATGAGAGCAGGCATATATCAAGCAGTCGAGTACATTTTATATGTTCGGTGTGTATGAATAACGTATACATAATACAAGTATGTACGCTCGTGTTATTCGAGGCAATGGATCCTGTAAGATTTGATGTGGGATATGAAAACATAAATATAAGTATAGTACAACAGTATTGGGTATTGAGCTCGTTTGGTAACTGTCATTCCAGTTATTCGCGCAACACGCAACACAAGGTATAATAGCTTTTATGAAGATTCTTAAATATTTACGGTTATTTGGAAGAACGCAAATGTCTTATTTCATTGTTTTTGGCGCTTATGGCAGCAATCGGCGACACAAGAAGCTCGCAGCTACATTTATGTGTGCTCGTGGTTTTCCAACACAGATGTTCATTTAAAATTAATAGGAACCTCGTATATGAGTCGGTAAGGATGAAAAGGATAAGGTCACACAGTAGTGGGCGTCACACAGAAAACTAATATTTAATTCTGAATAGTCGTGTTACAGTTACTGTATGTAATAGCGTAATTAATTATATCTGTTTATGATTTCCAAGCTGATAGAAACAAAATAAATTATTTTCCATAATTCTAAACTGTTCACGTCGCTCGTAATTCCCTATGGTTATTGGTTATCATTATCGATTAAATGTCGTTTTGTGAATGAACCGTCACGTTTGATTGAATAATAAATGTGGGTTAGTCGCCCGGCGTTCTGAGTTCACTATGGCATTGATGGGTATTGTGTCGCCATAATATATGGGAGTTATTCTCCCATATTTCCCTAGGTCAACGAACTTTATAAACCCTAGGGCTGCTCTTTTTCTTGGTATACATTCAGCGAGTGCTAGATGAATGGCGATAAATTAAAAATTCAAAACAAAGCGAAGCAGCGCGTGGGCGGGCGGACGGCAAACGCGGAGGGCGGGCGGCGATCGAAGAGCGCGCGCGGTGCCGGGGGTCGGGGGGCGCAGTAACGATCGTGGCCGGCCGCAGTCTTCCAGCCGCGAGCGCGCCGCGAGCATGAGCGACGTCGGCACGCTCGCCGCCATGGACGCGTTCGCGGGCGGCGCGAGGCGCAGGCCCTCGCGTCTGCCACCGCCGCCGCCCTTCGTGCCGCCGCCGCCGCCCCAGCGCCACGACCACTACTACGTGCGCCGCAAGTCTCCTATCCCAAGACACACTGCAAACCTTACGCTGTTCGCGCGTAACAATGGTACCCCAGCACCAGACATCTGCATGCACTCGCACCGCACTCTCACGCACGCATCCTCTACCTGTTCAGCTCTGGCAGCGTCTGCCGCCCGCGCGCCCACGCCACGCTGCGTGCAGTCGCAATGTCAATGTCACGCTCCCATCGTTGCATGCTTACCCTTTGGTATTTACACGTTCTGAACTATCTACTCGTTCTTCTTCCACTTCTGACTCTTTTCATTATCCGTAAATTTCTATCAAGTGATATTTAAATGTGCCGTTTCTTAGAATGCATTAAAGTCGCAATTTAAGTTATACGTAAGTAAACATGCTCAGTGTTTGTCGTGGTTTTATTACTATATTGCGTTATATAACGATAATACATTTCAAATAAATAACGAGGCTTGATGAAATATAGTTTCACCGTAAAATGAACAAGTGCGACTTTACTTTCTCAATTGGAGACAGCAAATACACGTAAAATAAGAAATATCAAAGTTGCAGCAATGTAATTAGAAAAAAAATCGATTATTTTATTCCCTTTTACAGTCTGAAATTTGTGAGCGTGTCGTAAAATTCGTAGTTTATGCCCCGAACAAGTTTTTGGCATACGTGGTTAAGGATTACGCTCCTACGCCTCGGTTCGCCTACGTAGCCTACGGTACAAACAGTGCTATAATCTTCGCATAATACGTAGTGGACATCACCACTTACAATAAAAAGTAACAGTGCAATTAACGTCTAATAACACGTTAACCATCTAAATTCGATAGCATCGATCGAATGCTCACTCCAATTTACCATGTTATGTTGGTGTTCGACGTGATCAATAGCTAGTATGACCGTATTTTGAGAAATATTTAACTAAAACATTTCAAGCGGCGACTCTTAATAATCTAAATTTTTATCTTCTTGGATGGTGAATTATAAATGATGGAGTTGTCGTTCCCATTTCGGCCGTCAAATTGTATCAAAATGACCTAGGCGTCTAGATTTGATGTTAGTATAGATAGAGTCGAGGATAGCGGATGTTTGCGAGAATGTAATGTGGTTAGGCGCCGACGACGACGTCGATGTCGATAAATAACGGAGAAGGCGTCGTGTGGCCTTGCGCAACTATTTGCGGCAGCGGCGTGCTTGTGAGCGGAGCCGTCGGCGCCGATGCAAACACACGCCATTTTAATTGCTCTACCATATGTCAATCACCACATTCCTACCAATAATGACGTCTGTCTAATATAGATAACCTCGACAGACACGCTGAAATTATATTTAGAGAGCAATGTCACACTTACTTCCTGTTTCACGCGCTAACCAACTTGTTAACAGCAGGAACTTGTTGTTTAGTTTAATAGTTGGAACACAAACTTATCTGTGTAACAATATATGTGTCGATTGTGAAAGAGTAATAAAATGTTTCGCAGAATGTGATAGCAAAGACAGCTTCCTGAAATGCGAGGGCGATCGTTCGCAGCCGCGAGGTGCCCTTGACCCAGCGCTGCGGCTGGATCTGAACGCTCTCCGCTGCACCGCGTCCCCTCCCCCCTTTCCAATAACAAAGCCCAAACTGACTGTTTATTTTTCATTAAATTCAGACTCTGGTTTCCTATTTTAAAACAAAGCTTACTTTCTGACTATTAATATTTTTTTATTGAGCTGTTTTGCTAAATACGCTAAGGCATTTGTTTTTCATAAATTAGTCACAGACTAGGTCACGGATTTTATTTGCTAAGATCCTGACGTTACAATAACATCTCCTCCATTATCACATTAACGCCACCATTAACGCCTCGACTCAATATCTTTTGGACGACGAGCTTAATAAATAATGCCCGCATTGAAATGTAAATCAAATAAACAGACGACATATGCGTTGCACCATTATTTACTTTATTTAATTTGAGAATTGAGCACAACAAATGTAAGGTTTCATTGGTACTCGGTATTTTTCTAGGGCGGTGTGATTAATGTAACATTTATAATACATTTAGTATCATGCGTGCTATTTGTTTAAATGAGTCAGATTGGGCCGCTTGTGCCAGCAAGTGTGACAGGCTATCAAAATCTGTACCACGCAGAAAGTAGTACTAGGTGGAGTACTCAGTGACTCAGTTAGGTGTAATGATTGTGATTTGCATGCATTCATGACTGCTATGTTTAGTATTTTTACGAGTGTGAACCTGGTTTCAACGTGTACAAACACACGTAGATGCATGTTATTTTGAGCACGTATAAATAGTACAACCAACATAGTAGGCATAGGATATGTATATAATTGAGTACGCAAAAAGATGGGAAGCATTTTGAGATTTTTCTGTTGTAGTTAAAATTTCTTTCTTTTTCAATAACTTAAATTATTGTTGAAAGCGGTATTATTTTACCCGTCGACAGCCGCCCACGTACTCGTCAATGTCACCTAAGTCTTCTAATCTTCGTCGCGCAAATTCCTGTTGAGCTCACAGCGATCGCGTGCGACCCACTTTGTTGATCTTGCTTATCTTATTGTCTAAATACCTACGGCACAATATAAACAAATCAGTGTTGCTAACGTACTATGTGTATCGTAGTAATTTTCAAACGCAATGATCATTAATAATGTTTTAGTTAAAAAGGAGAAATATAGCATCCAAATTCCAAATACTACGAGATTTTTTTCAGATCTATTTCCATATCAGAAAAAAAAACTAAACACAAACATATAATAAATAACATTAATTGTATCAAACGAATTTGTGTTAATGTGAACTTGTAAATCCTTTGCAAGCGCTGAAATGTGATAAAGTATTCGTTTTACATTACGTGTACCGTAAACAGGCCAAATACCTGACGCGTCGATGAGTGTTTTCTGTTTTTATCGTGGTAAATGTATTTTTAACGAGTTTAGTCGGTAGTTCGGCACTCGTCGTTTTACGCGACATGACGAGCAACCCGAGCATGTGGCCAGCTCGAGTGTGTCTACCTCGCGTACTCTTGACATTGTCCGATGTGGATATTACGACAACGTATTCTTAACTGTCGAAGGCGAGTAACTATCTTATCAGATACTGAAGTCGATTGATTTCTCAAGCAGTGGAAGACGCGATACTTCAGAGTAGCTGCAATAAAGAGCAGAAACTGGCAGCTGATAACAAGTTAGCCTTGTCAGTTGTCACTTTTGTAGGTTGTACACACAAATTATTTGAATATTACTTTGCTCTACATTTTAAGTAACGAAAAGGAAATATTTGCTAAGGATTTAACGGTGACGCCTTATAAATATTCTGGGGCCTATAATAAATTGTGAAAATTCCAATCACATCTGCGCGTTTGTAGCGGTGTCACCTCTCTTTCTCGTCCCTTTGATGTTGCAAGTCGTCAGCATTAAGAATGTACATAATGGCCTTCATTTTGGGTGGAAAATTCTTACCAAACGAGTGAGCCTATAGGACATCTTTTCTTACATTCATGAAACTTGTATTTTTTATTACATTAAAAAAGTATCTTAATCTGGTATCGATTATCGTGTTGATAGCGAGGTTTACCAAATAATTGAAAAACCAGTTTATGTAACAGATGAAAATCACTTTATGTAAACTGTCCTTGAAATTGTATAACATTCGGCGCACGTGTCGATGTAGCGGGCACAAGAGCTACGTGGGATGAAGGACGACTGAGGTTACATAATACTGCAGCGAGCGACGTCCTCGGGCGGCCAAGGGCGACGGCATCGATCCGCGCGAGTCCCGGACTCTCCGCGCCTAGCGCTAGCGCAACCTCGCGCTTTCGCCCAGCCAAGCCAGCCCAGCGCCCTCGGCCTCTTGAATAAACATAACACATCTTAATTTATGCTAAAATCAATTACGCTTATATCGTAATACCTTCTACGCGACTCAAAGAACGCGATGCCAATACTACGGACCGCAAATTACAATTTTATTACAAGGATTTATGACATTTTCGTCGTTAAGGCTTTGGTAACAAGATTGTCTCAGCGTACGTACTGTTTTCGTTAGTCAACTTTCTAAGTGCTTATAGTTGCTGCCTTTCAAACAAGACTTATTTCTAGGAATAAATTAGAATATATTTATGGGCATGTCCTGTCATGCCTTTTAATTTAGGAGCGACTGTAGACTTGGATAACCCTGTGCTACTGATCACAAGGTCGGTCGATCATTGTCACTATGCCGACTAGTTGTTTCTATGTCATGCTTGCTGATATTTGTGTACATGCCTCGACTGCTTCGTACTCAAATGTTTACATACATTACTTAGTCGTATGCTTAACCTAGACTTACCAATACATAACCAAAGAGAAAATATTTGAAGCCTTATACTGACATCACATCAAAATAAATGATGGCTTAAATATATTGAAATATTCCTTCGAGTCTATCATGGGTAGGCACTCTACTAGATTGAGTATTCAAATAGTTAAAACAACGTTTTTTTTCGCCAAACCTAAAGAACGGTCAAGTCAAGAGCAAGCTTGCTAACTTATCTTCTTCTTCTAATATATAAAATTCCCGTGTCAAGATGTTAGTTACCTTACTCCTCCGAAACGACTTAACCGATTTTTACCAAATTTTATATGCGTAGTCACTAGGTCTGAGAATCGACTAACATCTATTTTTCATACCCCTAAGTGTTAAGGGTTGCTCAAACTAAAAAAAAATGTTTTTTTTTTATTGTTTGTTTTTATTTTTTTATAATGTGGCATTAAAAATACATACAACTAGAAATAATTTATTAGGCAAAAGCACGTCTGCTGGATCAGCTAATAACTAATAATACTTGAGGTATGAATAGTTTTTATACAAATTGTTTTGCATAAAAACTATGCAATATACTAGGACAAAGTTTTACATAGTGGATGTATGTCGCAATCTTCAATTGAGCCGTATTCAGTCACGAAAATTGCGAGACTGGCGGTACCTGGTGCGCTGTGTTAAGCGTTGCCTCACATGGTCGTGGGCTCAACCGTTCTCCTTATATATGTATAGACAATGCGCGCATAGCTACACCGAACTAAGTACATACATAAACAAATCAGATAAAAAGCGTCATTATTGATTGAATTAATCAGCAATAATCAGATAATAATAGATCTGTAGGTTTTTCCGTAATGTCTGTTATCATTATTAATTTTACCAAAAAAATTATTGCATAGTTTTATCTCGTATGTAACGGCAGGGATGCGTCAATAACACAGTTCCATGGCGAGGCCAAGGCCAGCGACGACGACGTCGACTCGGTGAATGGAGGCGCGTGCCACGCCGTCACTCGTTTATCGACTATTATTAGCGCATAGCCATCACATAGCCATCGTGTACGTACTCATGCGTACCTAGGTACACTCCCGCTCATCACTACTAGATCGTTCTCGTAATGGAATTGTTTATTTCACCTCTAGGGACAACATCGCAAAACATGTGCATATAGCCCAAACACTGAAATGTTTATGCCTTACTTCGGGTTTTCGAGTTCTTGGCTTATTGTCAAATTCTCGTACATTCGAATACGGGATCTTGTTAAATACGAAGATCGATGGATGTTATTGATGACTTGAATTGATGTACATGTGTAAGACTTCGTAAATCTGGAAAGTGTTATTCTGAAGTTAGTATTTCTTTCCCCACTCTGGGATGGGGTATGGGTTCGAATGGTATTTATAGCGATATTGTAGAATTCACACACGGAACTATACATCAGTTTTACGTCTTTGTTTGTAGTATGAACAATCTGTATGATCTGTATAAAAAAAGAATTTTGTTTGGTTTTCGGTAAATTAATCTAAAATTCTAATCTTACGGATTACTAAGAAGAGAGAGTACTCCTCGAGGGATTATAAAGACGTTTTGACTTTGAAATTCATAATCTTGTAGTCTAATTGAAGCTTTTTTTGAGGTAATATTACAAATTATACTCTCTGTCTTTACAGAACCAAAGAAAGACAAATTGGAGAATGGTGGCGAGCTGATGAGGCCCGAGCGCCCGAACTCCTTGACTGGCAAAATTCCTCGACGAATATGCTACCAGGGAGATGTCGGTACGTAATATTATTCGATTGTGTTGCCTATTTTAAAAATTAAGTCATGGTCAGCAGTAACAAAAAAGAGGCACTATTATTAGTTGCGTGAACTACTTAAACAAATATTTTACTATGTTTTAAATAAATCATAGTCAAAGCCACTGCATATCACTTTTCAAAAGCGCTTAAAACTTGTGGAACACAGATGTTTATTCTCAACCTTTTATTTCGCTTGACAACAATTTCTGTAGCTTCTGTATTGATGTGTTTGCTTTAATATAATCTTATTTTAACTGGATTTTAGATCGGTTTTAACAAGACCGGAATTAATTAAACAGCACAACACCCCTACCCACCTTGACCTCTTATTACAGTTCCCCTTTGAGGATTACAGGCGGGGCCACTAATTACTTATTACTTTGAAATACAAACGTATAATTGCACACGAGACCGTTATAGGGAAAGGCAAAGCCGACTGTAAAACAAATGTTATATAAGCAACGAAAATATTATATTCACATAAATTTTCCAGTGGGTGGTTACGGGTCGACGGCCGACGGCGGCGGCGGCGGGGACATGGAGGAACAGCTGATGTTGTCGGAGCTGCCGGAGCCGCCGATCGCTCTGTCCGAGATCGGGCCCATCCCACCGCCCCCCATGTTCAGCTCACCGAGTCCCACGCGCCACCACCACCAGCACCAACACCAGCACCAGCACCCACACACACACCAGCATCAGCATCAACATCCCCACCCTCAGCATCCGCTATCGCAACATCCTCTCTCTGACTGTAAGTTCCACATATATTTTGATTGATTTATTTTGATGTTATAAATAGAAAACGAATGTGAAATTTACTGTTAATACATTTTCAGCCGAAGAGGAGGACGAACAGGAGGACGATGAAGTAGAACCACTGAACCTTGGCGCGGACACGTCCCGCGTCGAGGAGATCCCGCCCAAGGAGCCCATCTTCAACGCAGTGCCGCTCAAGTCGGCGCTCAAGAAGCGGCCCGCGCCGTCCGCATCGCCAGCGTCCACGCCCCTCGCCACGCCGCTAGCCCCGCGGCAGGACCATCATCACGCCAGCTTCAAGTCAGTATACCAACATCTTACGACAATCGACTTGTAAATTTTCATGACACTTAGTAAAGAAATACCAGTGCTGCTTGCAGTATTACAGTGACACATATTCTTCGCTCTTTGGTCACGATGTCAAAATGAAAGTTTCATTTTTTGCGTAATCGTTTTGAATTTAGAGTTGTTTTGTTTTTTAACTATCATTTTGACCTTAATTGTGACCGAACAGATACTAGATACAGTGAACTGGTGTTCATGATTCTGATGACTGTTGGGCGTGATAGTGAAAGTTGTACGTTTATTTCCACCATGCGTTGGCGAGCAGGCGGCCGCCGCCTAAACCGAGGATCCGCATATGGTAACAGTCCCATACGTTATGCCAGTGTTGTTGACCACGCCATCTCGCCCACCGACCTCCCGACGGTCCGCTTCGCCTTTAGCCCATGCATCGTGCTGTGCACGCTTCCGACTCTCATCTCTGTTCTAATATTATGTTAACTGTCAATGTCTCTGTCTACACTAACGCCATTACCTATAGTTGCATATGATACTGACATACAATCGTGACGCTTGGAACTGATTAACAATCACTAGTCCAGATTATATAAGTGCAAAGAGCCTAAATTTTATAGCAGAGATCCCGAGGGAGATTTTGACGCAAGTTTGTACGTGACGTATGTGCTGTTTTAAAGTTATGGCTGTTTTCTCTTGTGCTCTATGCGTCGTTGTTCTATGTTGCATGTACGTGTCTTTCATTATGGTTATACAGTTATAGATTTACTTTTGTAATGGTTTCTTTTATTTAAATTGAGACTTGAATGTTTTATTAAGGAATATATATGAATCCAAATAGAATTAGTATTTTTTTTATTGAGTTTGATGTTATTTTTGTTGTAGTATTTTGTATTTGTGTCAGTTTCATTTGATCGTATTGATTTCTAGGCTGAGAGTCTACAACGTTATTCTTAGTAACGCAAGTCGGTATTATACCGTAAGATCTTTCAGTTTCAGCAAAATAACTATTTTTTAAAAAGTATATTTATTTTGAGGCTTTGTTTTTGTTAACAGCGATTTGAAAGTAATTCAAATCTGTTATGAGGTTTAACTGTGTAAAAATACACCAGTTTCCTTACCGAAAAAAAAAAACAACTGAAATACGATGATATGTTACGCAGACTTTTTAGTTATCTGCATTATTAGCTTTCCATAGTACCTAAATATACTTGTAAACAATTTTTATATCGTAAAATTATTCTGTAGCAGCAATCGTCCGGTGCGAGTTGGCAACGGTATGGAGAACAAGGAGAACGCTCGTCCGTGGGAGGAGTACGAGCAGTCGAACGAGTCGGACCGCGTGGCCGCCAAGCTGGCGCGCAAGGAGAGCCTCAACATCAAGCTGGCGCTGCGCCCCGACCGCCAGGAGCTCATCAACAGGTAACAACTGCGGCACAGCGATGTTAGTGTTATTATTAGCTGTAAGGGCCACACTGCGGTCTTAAGGCCTCCATAGTTAATACATATATGCTGTATAAAAAATAATAAAGAAATGCAGCCCTATAAGTTTGTATGTTTGGGGATTAAACCTTACATACGAAGTAGTCTTAGTTTTTTGTCTGTTGACTTCGAGAAACTTATGTATTTGTACTTCTTGTGATGAATAAAGTACGTTTTCGTTCGATTTTGCGCTAGGAAGTCGTAAAGGTCCCGGACAGAGAGCTGATGACCGTTTTAAAGTAGCTCTAAAGTGAAGGGTGTTTTTCTATGGTAAATCTTCAAAATTTTCGAAGAGTTATAATTAATTACAGCGAAAATACACGTAAATCTCAGATTTGTGTTGTTTTTTATTATTAAAATCGGCCCCACTTTAACATTTTTTACTATGGAAATGGCTTTCAGTCTCTCAAACTTTTTATTAAGATTATAACGTAGGTATATTAAAACCGAATGTTGAGACGAATAAAACAACTTAAAACAAGAACAAAAAAATCTGCCGTTTGCCAAATAGCACAAGAGTTTTTGTAACAATTGACAACATGCATTGTGTTCTCGAGAAAATAACGTGAAAACGACTGAAATTCTTTTATATTATATCATAGTCACAACATTGTCAATGTCACTACCTACAATCAGCGGCTAATTTATGAAGGTTGGCACTATTGAAGAGCTTTTTTCTGGGAATTGAACACGATTACAATATTACATTCAGTTTACAAAATGTGTTGCGACGTGTTTGATACTAGGTTTTATTTCAAAGGTGGCGACATACATAAAAATCGATCCCGGTTAGATGGAAATTATCACGATCGTTGTAACAGTGTTTTTGCCTCATACGATTTGGCATTGAAATAAGGAAATATGAAACATAGAGAGATAAAATTGGCAGTTTGAATATAGGATACATCATGTTATTGTAGATTTATATATCGCATTTTAACACGAATATGAACCGTACTGCCGTGCAATACAGATTACATCGTTGTTATAATATTCGAACAAATGTTCAGTAGACTGTAAGGGAAGTTCATTAAGAAGATAATGTTGTCGCGGAGTGTTGACAGCTGGACGCGTGCATAACACAGGTACACGTGTCGCGTTGCATAAGCAGCGGCGCGGTAATAGTCCGCGCGGCTCGCTCGCTCCGCGCGTCTGGCACAATGCAGGCCGCGCCGCCCCGCGCCTGGGAGACTTATTTTAGTCAGCACCGTCAAAGTCATTGTTATCACTGTTTTATTTCTTCCTGTTTCTGAGAGCTCGCTCTTGGCATTGGCATTGTGTTACTAACACTAATACACATTCAATAACCGTTTTCTATATTTACATCACACGGTAATAACGCCACGGGGCACGCACTCACCGACTATCATAACAACGGTGACGTTCTAGAACAACCCTAATTTATTAATTAAGGCAGGGAGTTGAATTATGCGACTTGGGAATTAGCCAAGTGTGCTGCTAATCGAATATTATGAAAACATTTTCAGGCTCGCGTAAGCTTGGCAAATTTTATATTGTCGGTCGGTTGCCAGTGCACGGGAACAAGTGTAGAGAATAAATACTGTTAGTGTACGTTGTAGCGTTCGGAGAGAAAGTTACATCAGCGCAATACGGGGAATTGTGTGTCGTGCTACATGTGCGTGATGTGTGCGCAGGAACATCCTGGTGGTGCAGAGTGAGCACGAGCGGCAGGAGTCCTGGGAGGCCATCGGCGCGCGCCTCATCCGCCGCCTGTCCATGCGGCCCACCGCCGAGGAGCTCGTCGAGAGGAACATACTCAAAAGTAAGCAATACACGCTCACACTACATACGGGAGACAAACTTGTATCAGACGGCGCTAGTGTGCTGCTCTCATCGCCTTGTCTTTTCTCTGACAACACGCTTCTAAGCGTTAAGCGGATTTAAGCCCTTTCTCAGCTGACTGATGTTGATGTATTGATATACCTCCATCTTGTTTTAAGCGCTTGCACCTGCTGAGCCGACGCATCCGTCACGCGTCACAACATAACAGTTACATAAAACTGTGACTGTTACACTATCAGTTCTCAATCTACTACAATTAGGACGCGGATAATGTTATAATACTAATTCTTTGATGTGGTCTCAAAGACGTAACCGCTGTGTTTGTGACTTATCAGTGCAACACGTTGCTCCAAGCGGTGTAAAGCTACTTAATAAATAACCACCATGCACGAGCCGTGACAATTGGTGTGTTATTATTTCATTAACTTTTAACTACCATTATTGTTTTGTCTTTAAACTGACATTGTCAGCTTTAATAGATTCATTTAGTTCATTTGAATAACCGTGTTGTGGAATTTATTAATATTTGAATATTATAGGTCAGTCACCCGCCGAGGAGAAGAAGCAAAAAGAAGAGAAAAAACGATACCTACTGCGCAAGCTCAGCTTCCGACCCACTGTCGACGAACTCAAAGAGAAGAAAATTATACGCTTCAGCGACTACATCGAAGTTACACAGGTTTGTTTTGCTCTATCACAATCAACACAGTTATTTGGTACAGTTCCATCGGTAAAACTGTGAATTTTTTTTGTGACATGATGGCCCACTTTGGGATGGTTACCGAAATGGGAAATACTTTGCGCAGTAGAATTTCAAATCTGTTGAATTATCCTTCTGAAATTTTATGAAAATACGAATTGAAGATAACCTCTTGCATCTAACCTTTTCCCAATTAGTTTTGAGATTTTCTTTTTTTATCCAATTCAGATAAAATGCTTTAAATATTAAGATCGGCCTACTCTTGTGGCGGCTCTTTCTCGGTTTCTACTTTGTTTATTAATAATAATACCGTTGTCCAGGCTCACGACTACGACCGGCGCGCGGACAAGCCGTGGACCCGGCTGACGCCGCGCGACAAGGCCGCCATCCGCCGCGAACTCAACGAGTTCAAGAGCTCCGAGATGGCCGTTCACGAGGAGAGCAAGCATCTTACTAGGTAAACTTACTGCATAATACGTACACAATACAGAACAATACTCATACAGTATGATTTATCATACGGTTCAACTTGTACGTGTCAAATATCCAAAACACGGTCAGATATCTTCTAAAGAATATTTTGAAAAGAAAAATTAAGTGACTAATATGGGAGGAAGATAATGAGTGAAGTTTCTTTTTTGACACCGTAATTTTCTAAACATTCTAGTCACATGTCAAAAGACACCCAGACTTTTACACACCATTTAATGTTTTCTCTTTTTACCTAGTAAGTATGGTGAGTAGTATGGTGACAATGTCTCACAATATTGTTTAATCTTAGATTCCACAGACCATGACGGCTGTGCCTTAGAACCAGAGCGGAGCGTAGCGGGTGAGCGCGGCCGGGCGTCGCCTCGGCCCGCGCGGGTGTCGCGGCCTGCTCCCGGCCCACTGCGCGACTGGGCCCTCCACCGGCCCGGCCCACTTCCCGGCCCGGCCCGCTTCCCGACTCGGCCCACCACCGGCGCGGCTCGCTCTTCGCTACGAGCGCCGCACCTTCGTCGACCACCGGCCGCGGCCGCACCTGTGATTTTTAATGTTATTTATATTGACTTCTTCCGTTTTCTGGAAGATTTGAATGCAATAACTTACCAGAACGCATCGGTAAAGTGTTGAATATTCTAAAGTTGCGTTGTACCGCCGTTTTGACGTTACGTTTTGTACATGCGTACTGAGAGTGCAATTTTGTTTTTTAATTTACCTACTATGTATCGTAGTTATTGCCGAGTACAATTATTGTCATTATGGTATCGTTTTAATATTATTAAGTTGACGTATTCTAAGCATAACTATACATTCTTTGAATTGACCTTCGAGAAAGGTTAGTGATACTGTTTATTGTGGTGGAGATTATGCGCTTTCAAACTCTGTGAATTGTATGTAACGTTTACGAGTGTATTATTTTGATATGTGAGACGTATCCATCATATTGTATTTTTTGTAAACTTGTGATTTTTCTTATATTGCTAGCTCTTAGCTCCGTAGTCGTTAAGCTAGATTCAATTTTAAACTATTTATTTGGCGTAAAATTTATACTGTATTATGTTACGGTCACAATTTGTATTCTTTTTGTTTGTGTGTCGTATTGTAAGGTAGTTCGATCACAACATGATTCCGCCGAGAGCGGCGCTAAATGCAATATTTTATATAAGTACAGCTCTTTTTATACTTCCCGGACGAACTGTTGAATTGTTCTAAATTAAAGTTACAAGTTGCGGCATTTCTTCGATGTTAGGTTATTGAGATACTGCCACAGATTTTCGACGATTGTTTCTTTACAAATTCATTTATGAAAGTGAACTTGAAAACGTATAATATGTATTCTTACACTGACTGGGGTATATTAGATTTGTGGCGTTTTGTTGACATTGTGATCATAGGTGTTATATTGGTTATGTAGATACAACGTGTTGATGAAAGTGCGCAACTCAGCGGTGTAGATAACTTTCGAATGTTCATTTGATGGTCTTAAAGTGCTTCCAAATGTGTTGAGTAACTAATCCGCATTGTGATAATGGCGCACAGATGTTAGTTCTATTACGTATGGGTATTCGTTTCTCCCGGTAATGTACACGAGCCGCGTTTATTTGCTCAAGCGTAGCCCGAAGCGACTTGCTGCACTACCGCCGCTGATATTTCACCTATCATCTACCGAATATACATTTAAAATAAAAAATAATAAAAACAATAAAGTAAATCTGAAAAAAAAAAGTAGTAAATGTATTGTTTACTGTTAAAATTCATGTTATTACTTAAGACCGAAGCATACACGTCGATCATTTGAACATAGGCACTTTGTTTGTGACTATTGATAAGAATACTGGTCCAGTTATGAGATTCCTAAGTACAGGGATATACTCGGTGATTATAAAACACACTAATAGAACACAGTCGTTATTAAAATAACACAAAATATAATGAGCTCAATGTAAGACGCGTAACTAGTTGGTAGAGGCTTGCGAGGCCCCGCGGACACCGGCGGGCCGCCTGACACCCATCTCGCTCTAGCCTAACTCTAGTGTAAGGTATTCAAGCATTGAACGAACTAAATCACTATTTAATGATTGAATAAGCTATTATAAAGCTGTAGCTGTTAAATACATTATTATACGCCTTCTGAGATTACGGTCATTATTTCATAATGTTACACGTTCCGTTTCACGTCGAGACATTGTATTTCCTGATCGGCTCGATAGTTAGAGAGCAATAATACAGTCGGCTCGTTTGGCTGACGAGTGAAATTATTTGAAACTAGCGTTGAAACTTTTTATATTACTGTATAGATTAATTCTTCTTAGTGTAACTAATAGATAGGAATCAGTTATAAATATTTTTTAAAACGATGTATTGTTCAGTAGCGGTGCCATTTCGTGTGACGTGTGTTATGGAGGTTCAGATGTGATGTCGGCGGGCGCGCCGCCGGGCTCGGGCCGCGGCGAGTCACTGCGCAACACGAACTATGCATCAGTCTGAAGATAGATTTCTTTACACGTGTTTTTATATCGTAGTTATCCTGTTATGTTAAGTCAATGCGTAATCACAGTACATTATACAAAATTATGATAGCAAGCTACAAAAATGTTGAATAATGGTTATTCTTGAGACCATTCCATTATAGAATAAAATGGAAGCCAAAATGACGACTTATTTTTCTAAACGATTTTGTTAGATTTGCAATTAAAATTAATAAGGTAAAACGTAGATGTTTATCGATATATAATATTACATAATAAGACATTCAGATTTTCCAAAGATCTATGGCTCAACTAAATTCTTTTAGCTAGCTTACATTGACCTCCACTGTATGTTGCGATGTGTATGTTGCCAGGCAAGTTAGTGTGAGACAAGCCTTCCTTCAGGCGTAACAAGCGATATTATTTATCAAATCAAATGTGATATAAATATTTTAATTTCTAGTGTTTTATTATGATTGTTACAATTTCGTCATATAATTGTAATTCGATTTTTTCAATATGTATTGGTATTATGTATGTGTTTGCGATCGTTAACGATTAACACTTAGAGCGAACTTCTATTTTCACACGACTGGAAACAGCAATACATGCTTAATTTGTAAGACGATTATATATCACTTATGCTATATTTAGCGTCACATAATCTCAAAAAGCTATTGACGAATATCTGAGATCAGTCGAATATAATCGAAATCGTCAAAATAAGACGAAAAAATAACCATCGCAAAACAGGATGCTTACTATACGTTTTTAAATCAGGGTCTTGGTATTTGTGTAAGACAAGGCGAGTAGATACGCTTTAGAGTGCGGCGTCTTGCTTCCAAAATCAAAAAAGTCCTGTTTTAAAATCTCATAGTACCAACTGTGCCAAGTGAAGTTTTTCAATGTTAAGTAATCTTAATGTAAATGTGCGTGTGACTCAGACCGCGCCGAAGTTCAATGCGACTTAGATTCCCTCGATAACAAGTGTTAATGAAACTTGTATGTCGTATTTTAGTACTTTTAAACTAATCCGAGCAATGCCAATTGTGAGATTACAATTGTAGCGTATTTATAATTACTATTTATTTATGTATTTTTATATGATATATGTATACGTATGTGTGGTTTTCATATTCTTTTCTTATATGACGCTAAATATACAGACAAAAATCAATATATTTTTGCAGTTGAATGATGAACTGTTATATTATCTAATTTTAAAATCAACAACGACTTCACGCATGTATTGCGGTAATGATTTTAAACAAATTATATCGATAAACATTCTTTAAAAATTATGTCTGTATATAATTTTATCGTAATGTAAATTATGGAATCTCTCATTTCCAGTAATATCGTGCGTAAATTTTTGTGCTATTACAATTTATAATTGCTAATCTTCAGTAATCTGTATACTGTTGCTTTTATTTTAACATCATGTAAATTATTAATGACTTGTTGTAATGAGTATATATTGATAGCTATAAAATTACTTGTTTTATATAAAGTAAGTCTGTAAATATCATAATTATACATTAAGTTTTATACATGATTGTTTTTGTTTGATGCCCAAACCCTATTCACAACAGTATTCAATTAAAGCCTTCAATTATATAAACAGTTACCGTTTGATGCGCGGGAACTGATTGTTTATCGGAGCAAAACAAGCGATTGTTTTGGGGAACTTTTAATGAGATATTAATGAACGCTTTGACCCGTGAGGCTGTGTCGTTGACGACTTTCGATGGCGCTAACTTATGGTCGTGCGACTGGCTGAGAGAAAGTTAACTGTAGTGCGTGCCCGTTAGCGGCGCGGGGCGCGCTCGCGGACTCCGGCGCCGCCGTCCGCGCAGACCGCACGCGCAACATGTTTACCTCGCGACTCGCGCCGACCAAACATTGCGGAAAGCGACAGTGTTGATACATAGAGCCGATCAGAAACCGTGATCAGTGTGTGGTGAGTGCCGGCCGATGAGTCCAGAGGGGTCACAGTGTGGAAGTGCAACGGCCGCGACAAAGGATCGCTTGCAATGACGTTCTCGGGGAACATGAAGGAGAGTAAGCCGCGACCCGTGAAAGACGCATGGGAGTCAGAGGTGAGTGTAACACACGCTGATTTCTAATTTCTCATGTATTTGTCGCGGCGGTTAATTTTATTGACACGCGTGGGATTAATAGTATGTATTGTTATGCTATCAAAGATTTCATCTCGTTTAATTATTCGTGTGACAGTTAGCTGTACTGCTGTTTAATAACCACTTTCTCCTTAATAACTATCACATGTCACAGCTTATTATAAAAGTTGTTTTTACTATCCCATGAGTAATGAACGCTGCGTGACTTTGTATTGATTATATATTTACGCTATGAAAACATATAAATCCATTCTATATGGAGCTGCTTCTCATTAACTAAGAGAGACTAGAGCTAGAACGCTAACTTGTTTGTCCACATTTAGTTGCATCGGTTGCTTGTACTTGTGTCTAGTATAATAATAAAAAAAACTCAACTGCATAGAATATAAAGTGGTATAAAACTTGCGGTTACGGCTTAAGGAAACTTTACTAACGTAGGAAGAAAATCGACAGATTTTCATAGATGAACATATTTCTTGAATACATATAAGCTCTTAAAGTAAGTGATGGGAAAGTGTAGAGTTAATATTGGTCCAAATTATCTGAATAGCCGGAAGTGAATATGAAACCTCCTCACCTAAATAATCAGCACTTTAGAAAGATTTTAACACTATTGTATGTTAATTGATATTAGAATGCCCGATTTATGCATAAATCTATTACTTATAACTCTCATGCATATGAATGGGAAGATTCTAGGTACAGCTATCTATGAGATATTTGTCTGAGTTTATTTATTTTACGAGAGCAGTTTTGAAATTAAAAATGGCTATTTTAGTGATACGTGTGGTCCGATATAACTGGTAAAATTCCTTATTCCAATATGTACCTAAGATACCAATTCTATACATTTTTCAGCTTTTAAGAATATGTAATCGATGTATAATTGCTTAAGGAAAGAATTGTTTTAATTTTCAATTTGTCATATTTAAGTCTTGTACAAAACGTACATACAGGGCCCCAGGGGCCCGATCCTGCTATTTTACAATGGCCAATGAGTGAATGGCAATTGAATTAAATTTGAAATTATTCCTTTTCTCTTCAGTATTTTGGCAATACAATTATTTGAACTTAATTGTATCGACCTTGAGTGTACCGTCCGACAATTAATTTCCAATTATTTTATATATCGGGGCCCTGGTTCTGTTTAGCTCTGACCACAAGTATTATTTATTTATCCTTCGCAATGAAAAAAACAGATGATACATAATAAGAAATATTCATATTTATGCACCGATTGAACTAGAGGACAAGAGTGAACACTAGACATTCCAATCGTTTAGAGTTTTATAATGATACAATGGTCACGTAATAGGTATCTGCAATGTGAATGTGACATTTAACACGATGAAATCTGTTTACTAAAGATCTAAAAAGAAAAGAGATGAGAAGTAGTAGAAGCTTATTTTTTTACGCATATATTAATGTTTCTTTCTCTTATCATCGAGTTAACTTGACACGTTTTATGCAGTGAAGACGTTGGAGTGCAGTGAAGAAATTGGTAATGCACCTCATAGAGTCAGTGACTTTTTACTTTTATGTGGTTTTGCGAAAGTTAAGTTGCGAACAAGAAAATTAATTTAAACAGACAGGGATTACCACAAATTTGATTAAAAGTAACAACCTAATCATAAAATAATGAAACCTGCAAATAATTGAGAAAGACAATTTTCCTCCAATAGTCTCTTAAGATATCCGGTATAAAAAAAAACTGTTAAGACGTTTGCATAATACATAACGTATACAGAAACCCTGAAATGTGATCCACGGACCACGACTACTTAGTCTGAATCTGGGTGTTTCTGTGTCGTTAAAATGAACAACATTAAAAATTACAGGAAGCGTCATATACTTACATTGTAATTTATATAAAATTATTTTACAGAAACAAAGGGTTCGATGAGAAAATAAAAACTAAGCTGATAAAAACTGGAATTTTAAAATAACCTATATAATTATATAGAGAGGGTATTAGCACTTAGACTCACACGAACTCATTTGTGAAATACACCATTACTAATCATTAATGCATAGAAAGCGAGCATCACATTCATGACCTGTCAAGTCATCTTGTAATACCTATTTGCTAATGAACGGGTTACGTAGCTATGTGGCTTTAAGTAATCTCAGCGATGACACTAATATATTTGTACTCAATTTATAACTCCATACTTCTCAGTTGGTTATTTTATGTAAGATAGTCATTAACTGACCTGAGTTGTTTTCATCATTGATGATAAAGTTATTTAGATAGAGATAGAGTCTTGTAGAGCTACGTATCTCGGCATCAAATATAATACTTGTATTGAAGGAAAGCTATATTCTTTTGGCAGGCAGCTGCAAACAGCTAAAGAGTCCATAAAACCAAAGCACAAATACTTACAAATGCGATTTTATCATTACCAGAAAAAAAAAAAGTCTTGGAATAGAAATCGAACTCTATTTTTGCGAAAGTTAGTTCTTAGATGAGGAATTTCTATAAGTTTTTCTCGACTTTTTGGCGAATGATGTGAATTGAGTGAGGAGAAGTGTGTCAGTGTGGATATTAACGGCGCGGGCGCAGCGATGTCATCCGTGATCCGGGTCGAAGCCGGCCAGCGCCAGGCCGCCGCACGCCGACTGACCGCGTATTGTACGTGGCTCTACAATACAATTAGCATCCATCTAAACACAAATACAGGTGGAAACGGAAAAGCTTCAAGCATGTTGACTGTTTCAATCATGAAAAACAAATGAACTGTGTCAATATGTTCCATTTTTAATTTGGCGCTCTTATAACTGTTTCTCGAATGCCATTGAAACTTATTTAAATTTACTTTAATAATTATTGTTTTGATGTTTAAGGTTCTCAAGTACAATAACATTTTCCGTGGTGATTCTAAAGAGGCACAACCTTTGTTATAATCCTTAAATCCCAGAATAATCCCTTTGTGGAGAATTTGTAAGCCCAAAGACTTAATACTTGTGTTTCTGATGACTTTGTTAAGTTTCAAAGTTGTTTCGAATTAAAAACAATTCACTTACCAATATCTGTGGATAATGTTTTTCTTCTAAGATATATTAATTAAAATAAAATATGGTAATTAATTTGTGAAAAGCAATTAGCACCATCATTTTGAACTACCAATACAAACACTTATTAATGAAATAAGTTATTTCATTACAGTCAAAGTATAATATGGCATATTTATATACCAACGTCACAAGTTGCAAAACGTGACCCTTATGCACTTAGCTACAATAGTTCAATTAAATGGCATGTAATTATAAACATAAATACCTTCAGGCGAAATATTTAATATCGTTTAAAGATTACATAAGACTTATTAAAACCTAAATACGTTTGATTGACCTTTTTAGAGCTACACCTCAATTTGTTTGCAGATGACTAATACGTCAATGTTTTAATTTTACGAGTGTCTGATGCTATATATAAAGTCTTATAATAAGCAAGGTGAGCAAATTTTAAAGTTCATGACCTTCTGCTTTTAGTTTTAAAGTTCATCGCATCTAAGCCGACGAAGAACGTACCTACCAAGCGTTAACGTACGGTCAATAGAAGTTAAAAAAGAACCAACGAATTGAGAACCTTCTCTTTTTTAAAATCGGTTGAAAATTACCATTTTATGTGAATAGTGAACGATAATTTATTATTTACTAGACAGTTCACAAAGTTTTTCTTCGAGACTTCAAAAGCTTTCAGCCAGAGCAGGGATAAAAACTAAAACAGGAGTTACGTTTCTAAGGGGAACCGCCTGCGGGTTTCGGGCCTCCACTTAGTACATACATACTAACATGCACACAATACTTATTACATACAAGCACAGTCCAGTATCGATTACAGAGAACTACGAGAGCTTAGAATATAACATAGACGCATCGTTCATACATAAAGGTGGTTAATACAGATCCGTGTAAAGGTTATTTGCAGTTAGTATTTCGAAATGGTCACTCAATTGCGATTGCGGTCCGGTTACAACCTCGCAACGTGATTTGAGATGAGTACGTGTGCATTAGACTAGCTTATGTCTGGATTTACTTGCAACACCTAGGAGTGTACAATACTACTTAATAGGTATACCTACTTCTTATTGGACAAATTACTGCCACTATATAGTAGCCCGAAGTCATCTGAGGGCACGGCAGTGCCCCTGCCAAGTCTCGAGCAAAACGGGCACGGCCGTACCATCTTTTCTCGAAGCGATTCGCGGCTGTTTCGCCCCCCCTGTATCTTCGACGTGGACAAAGCTAGGAGTTTAGCTTTTCGGGGAATAATAGTAGGCATTAGAACAAGCTTAAGTTCGAAATTACATGCCAATTGAATTAATGGTTTAGGAGTTACGGTCGATCAAAGTTACACCATTTTGTCACTCACTGACTCACTGACAGATCATCAAAAATCTAAGGTACTTCTAGCAGACTTAGAAACTTCAAATTTTGCACCAAGATAGGTCCTTAGCCACATATAAAGGAAAAATTATAAAAACATTAAAAAATAATATGCCATAGAAAACAATTTTATATTTGCGGTTTGGCAAGAACATTATGTATGGATTTTGACTGCATTGTTAACTTTGTTCGTTGTTTAAGTACCTATTCAATTGGATGAATACATACATAGAATAGAAAAGAATAATATAAATGTAATACACAGACTATCATTAATACAAATTAATACATAAAATTCATAATTCATTAAATTAATAAAGCTAAAACTCCATTGTATTGCGATAAATATTGTATGCGCGCTCGATAGATGGCGTTGTACGTGTCTGAATCGCGCTATGGTTTCGTTACAAAGCGCAGTCTAAGTAGTACTTCAGAACAATTCGATAATTTTCATTTGATAGCGCCACCTGTCTATGAAAAACCATTTCGAAACTAAAAAATATTGTAGTGATAATTGATATTCGGAGAACTTTACGTGTTATTTAGTTTAGTTTAGCTATAGTTTGTAAGTTAGTAGATATATATATGCATATATATATAAGTTTAAGCTTGTTTACATTAGAAGTAACGAAGTCTCAGAGAAGAAACAAAAGAGATAGAGATAGAGAATGGGTTCTAAGCAAAGCAGTAGCTGAAGTCCTAGAAATTATGACACCTAAAAAAAAAGAAAGAAATACACTTACAAAAAATAAATGAGATCCCACCAAAAACATTAAATGTAAAAAAATGCCAAGTCTCTCGATGCAGTCTTTCCATCGTAAAAAGTTTTGAGATCTCATAGAAGCCAAGTCCTATTCAAAATATTTTGTAGTTATAAATCAACATTTAGTAATTGTATCAATAGTTTTCTTTATATTATAATTATAGTGACTTGGCAATGAGCACAAATTAAAAGCTGCTTGATGCCTGGAATTATGTGCAAATGTTACTGACGAGACCAGTGATCAGATTATTTGTTATGTGTGAATCATGATGGTCACTACCGACTACATGCTCCAATACAATAATTAAGAATACCTTACGGGCCATCGCTTTATGAAAGTAAATGAATCGAGAGTACACTAAGACTGACTGCCGTTGCCGAAATTCGGTTGGGACGACACGGATAAACCAAAAGAAAATTAATTTTGTGATATTAATGTTTACGCATGCGGTGTGTGTAACTTTCAACTCCTACAAATATGCCGTTTTATTTGTTTCTTCTTGTGCTCATTGCCAAGTCACTATAATTATAATATAAAGAAAACTATTGATACAATTACTAAATGTTGATTTATAACTACAAAATATTTTGAATAGGACTTGGCTTCTATGAGATCTCAAAACTTTTTACGATGGAAAGACTGCATCGAGAGACTTGGCATTTTTTTACATTTAATGTTTTTGGTGGGATGATGTTTTCAGTAGCCTGTTTCATCTTAAGTTAATTCGTTTTGTTTGGTTTTAGCTTTTTGTTTTTGTTTTTAATGTGAATTATGAATAACTAGCTGTTGCCCGCGACTTCGTCCCCGTGGGTAGAAGATATAAGTTATGATTTATACCTGCCCTGTTTTTTTTACATTTTCCATTGTATCTTCGCTCCTTTTAGTTGCAGCGTGATGGTTTATAGCCTAAAGCCTTCCTCGATGAATGGTCTATTCAACACAAAAAGATTTTTTCAATTTGGTCCAGTAGTTCCTGAGAATAGCGCGTTCAAACAAACAAACAAACTCTTCAGCTTTATATATTAGTATAGATATAGATTTGTTACATTTACTTATATTCTTACATGACTATTGTTCCCAAAAACTAAGTTTTTTAACTAAGTTAAATACTAGTTCTCAGTTATGTCCAGCCCGACATAACTGAGAACTAGTATTTAATTATTTAAGACCTGTTTTACGTTCAAACCTATGATCCACTATAAAGATATTGAATTGAATTGAATGGACTTTAATTGAATATATGATATGGATACCTACAAACTTGCTAATAATTAGTTTTTAGGCATATAACGGTATATCCATTGTATTAACCTTTTAACAATATAAAAGGTTGCCTTTTGTTAATTGTCGTTAAATATGAATGGAAATGTTGACTATTTTTAACTGATTTAAAAAAGGGTTCCTCAATTCAATTGGTATGTTTTTGTTTTATTTCCGGAAGTTGTTAGAATGATGAAGACGTCATGAGCACACATTTTTTGTCTTCTATTTTATCTACGTGTCTAGCTAATATTAATTTGTTATCTAATTGTCGCGTGTCAGACTTACAACGGTTTTACTTTTCACTCACGAAACAACTTACAATAAAACGAAATAAAAGTAATCATTACTTCTGCAAATTTTATTTGTTATATCGCTATTACATTTCAATTTTTAAGCTAACTAAAGTCGTAATTTTCTAGCTGGCTACCTTGAGAACAAAGAAACAAACTCGTCGGTCAAAGTCTCTTTTCAAGTCCAGTTTATACCTAGTTTTCGTGGACTTATTGCGCTAAGCATGTCTCGAGTACTTCTGGTAATAATCAATCAAATTATACGAGACTGGGACTTGGAACACAGTCGCGCTCACAGGGGACAGTAAAAGCACTTTGTTCTTTGTCTAAAGGTCTCTCAGCCAATTAATTTGAAACTTGCCTAATTAACCCAGTTTTATCAAAATAAAGGTTGAATCAATATTGATGTTTCGTTTATAAACAGTATGGTTAGCACGAGAAATACAATTATTATTTATACTTGCGTTTATAATAATATGTCAGTGTATAATGTTTCGACAATTGTGTTTTTGTCACTCAATGCCAAAGGCACGAATGTAAGTTCAGTGTCAAATGTTTCGTGAAAGTACATTTACAATTGTTATCATAATAGTGGGTAGTAAATAGGTGTTTGTAGTGGATACAGTCAGCAACTAAAGTTAAATCTAATTAAAATGTATAATCCTTATATCGCATGAAGTTCCACAACCATTCAAGTCAGATGCATAAAGACACCCTGACTCAGAAAAAAATTGCGTGGGTCACACGTATGCTTGTTCTATGTGGGGATCGAACCCACGACGTCTCACGCGCAGTGGGTTTGGCGTGGTGAGCTCTACCACTCGGCTATCCGTGCAGTTGCTGACCGTACATGTTTGTATGAATAGAGCATCATGGTTGTAAGATTATTATGATACTAAGTGCGAGTTTGAAGAACAAAATATTTTTATTGTCGTTGAGCGCTACGCACATTGGGCAGGTGATATTGCAGCTGCACTGTTGTTATTATGTATCTACCTTTAGCTTATAAGGAAGCAAGAGTCGAATAAGATCGCGTTAATACCTTGAATAAAAATACAACGTTTGTTTCTTTAGAAATGTTTTTTTTTAAATCTTTATTTATATTTAAGGGAACTATTAGAAATGTCATAGGTCCGCTACTTACACAACTAACATTTTTAAAGAACCTTCCTTAAACACTCAAAATGATTTGTTATCTATTATAATTTTGACTAGTAGTAAGATTTTATTACTTTAGTTTTTTTTTAATAGGTAACTACTCGATGGTATTTGGTAACAGGTACAAGTATAAGTAAGCAAAAAAGCATTTATAAGTGTTGACTTTGCTACGTAGAGTCACGTAACATTCACAAGAATTTGCGGCCGTGGACAAAAATACACATTACTAGTCCACTTTCACGGCGACTGACATCTTCCTGTTTTAATTACTGCTTTCTTTACCGGTAGTATCTGTCAAGCGATGAAGCGACACACCTATTGACAATTATGAGTGCTGCACTAAATCAAACGTAACGCCGCGCCGTCTGACTACCATATTAAGTTACGGCCTGGTTTTGAAGTCGTATTCAGTTAATCTAATAAAATTTATGGCTGCCTAAGTACCTTTCGGAAACAAGACGTCACCTGTCGCCACGGGCGATATTTACGCACGGTAAATTATCGGTCGTAGTAAACTCCATTATCTGTAAATGAGCACGTTCCGAACGAAAGTGAGGGCGTCCGCATTGTTAAAGCTAGAGATCTCAATAGAAACCAGCGAAAAGGCTGCGACGTGCGCGAGTCGAGCCAGAGTCGGCTTTGTTGCAGCGCCGAGCAAAAACGTGAGGCGTGAGGCGAGGGATGTAGGTCGCGACAAGTGCACGCCGCGCGGCTCACTGCACGCGCTTTGTACGCAGCGCCCGACTTCAGACTCCGCATTGTGCGGGCGGGCTGCAGACAGTCTCCGCCGGAGGACATAAGCCACATTAAAGGCGAAGTCTTCATATTACGAAATACAAAACTATAGGTAATCATGTAATCTGTATAAGTAGAAGGATTTATATTCTCGTGCACTCGAAGGCAATTTAGAAATACAATGTAAAAAATAATATAAAAACTTGACCAAACCTAAAAGCTTACAAATTAAATAGCTAAATATTCATGATATTTTTATAAACTTAAGAGACTGGTATTTATATTTCCTAATAAAAAACTACGTCAGTGGGTTCGTGTCTAGATTGTCACGATTGGTTTACTCGACATGAGTTTTTTTCCTAGAATGTTGGTCTTAAATAACTCATGTTGTCAACGAGAAACAACTTGCAAGTAAAGACAATATTATTACTCTTGCAGGCTTTACCGAAGGCCACACGCGCGGAACAATTTGGAAATGTCTATGACTGGAAATGTTTGTCATAACTTTATTTTTAAATAGCAACAACAAGCGAGAGCAAAAAATATTTTCCACTAAGTAACTACGTAATAGATTAATAAGTATAGGTACTGAAACAAGATTAAAATAGCTGTATCGAATTCAGATCCCTTTGCAGCCTAAACAATCCAAAAATCAAGCGTAATTTGCTAGTATCACACTTGAACATTTCACGATAGCGCTTCTTCTTTCATTCATCCTTGACACTCTTCATCTATATTGTTCACTTGCTTTGTTATTTACACAATCAATTTAACGGTATACTGGCTTTAAATGTCCGTAACATAAAAATAAAGATGAAAAGACATGTGTAAAGTAAAAAGACGGCAACACTGATCAAGATCATTTAAAACACATCCATCACCCATCAATTACCCACGCATTCAGTTGTCACTCCATGATTGAATAGTTATTAATATCATGCATAAAGAGATTTAAATCTATACAACAATTTGCTTGTGAATGCAATACACCGGCTCGTAAAGCTATTATTTGTTATTTAGTTTCATCACATAAAGCTTTCCTCATCGGCGCATAAAGCTGGCCTGACCTTGGCTGTACCAGTCTTGAGAAGGAACAGTTCGCTTGAAACTTGAAACGCTTCAAAATATTCTCTTTGTTCGGCACGTTTGTGTCCAAATGCCATTTGTATGTCAGACCTGTCACGCTTTTGTGGTCGGCCGCTCCACGCCGGCACAACACTACCTCATACCGAAACTTATCGATCACTTCCACCTACTTAAGACCCTAAGTACATAATTACGAAATGTCTTACGAAAATTGCGGTCTCTGAACTTTTCTATTAGTTTCCTATTTCATATTTTGACTTGCAAAAGCATGCTATGACTAAATAAGACAGACAGTTTCTTTTTAAATCTTGTTAAAGTCGATCACAATATCAATACCTATTGCTTTGAGGTCAATCTTGGAGGTCGATCGAGCAACACTTGTTTTATACCACATTCTAATGACCAAGAAGTCACTTTTTTGTATTTTAAGATACATGTAAGTTTTTTTGTCTCGATTATGTCAGCTAAACTGCAATCAAAGGAGTGCTAACACTTAATATGAAAATTAGTTAATTTCAGCTGTAAAACAATATCAGAGATGGATATAACAGATCAATATGAGAGGAATACTACTACAAATGTTGTCATATCTTCTAAATATGTAGGCGTGTCTTTCAATTCACATTAGCGCTGTATAAATAACCTTTACAATAAACCGAACACAATGCAGTAAGTAATTGAATCCGTAATGGCATTTCAAAGTTCGAATGTTAACCTGCAGCATATTCCGTTGACGCAACCGAACTATTTTCTCGCTGTTTGTAATCTAGAGCTTGGAGAAATAGTTTCTTACATTACGACATTACACGAAACAACGACGCCGGTAATCTACGTTATTATTAATGCTTTACAAAATATGAAATAATTCTAGAAGCCAAGAGGAACCAGAGCAGAATCGACCTAATGCTACGCTTTGACGAAATTAAGGACTAAGTAAAAACTATTTGAAAAAACCCTTAAGGTCTTAAAATAAAACCTAAACCCTAAATTCAATCTGGAATTGATTAGAGACTGCTTTGACGAGTGAGGCAAAAATTCCAAATCCTTTTGTTCGCTTCTTTGTAAATATAAAGGAAGAAAACGTCAATGATTATAATTATTTATAATCCATTGCTTTAATTACTAACTTGAATTACGTGAACTTTTGAACCAAGAAGTTTCAATAATAAATGCAACAAAAACAATATTTGCATGCATATTAAGACGATTATAAGCATGTTTAGTCTTGATTATTTGCAAAATCTATTCTCTCGGCCGGCATAATTAATCCTAGATTAAATATATATTTGCTGCGTTTTAACATTCTGCAAATTGTTATCAAATGCCGGAAGTTTTCGCTTAGCAAATGACTCGAGATTTATGCGAATCCAACTTTATTTAACGATGGCGTGTTATTCAGATTGGTTCTGCCAATTCTTCAAGCTTTACGTGAACAAAATACTTCTGTATTTTTACAAGCCAAATAGCTAACGGTATTTAACGTTTAGATGCTTTAATCATACGTATAATTATTAAATGATGAAACGGTTTACTCATGCGTATTTATCGGGATTGCCCGACGAGTTTCGGTCCTAACCGGAGTCCTTAACCATGAGCTGATACGACGGGCGGGGTTGCTGTTGTATAATGCTAGTAGTAATCATTTCATATTTGCTAACATCACGCTTTTACCGCGGGAGGGTATATGCGGGGCTGTGAAAATTCAGTAGCACCTTAAACATAATAATTATGTGTATGGTAGGTAAAGTAGGCAGGCATATGATTAAGTATGTGTGTTAAGTAGTTGGAGTAGCCGTCTAGCATAAATTAGTCGGTGGACTCTTAGATGTCTTAGAGGAGTACATACATAGTCGGTTGGCAGTTGCATAAATAAATGATTGTATCACATAGGTACTAATATATCTGCGGTTACCCACGTCGGTTTCATTCCAGAGCCATAGGGCCAATGTGCGTGTCATGACAACCACTTATAAACGAGTTACAAAATATTTAAATAATATTTTTAACAATAAAAACATACAACCGACTTCATTAAAAAATTACTGAGCCTTTATGAAATTTTGGGGTTTTATTATGGCACCAAATAACAGGTTTTCCACGTAAAATTTAAAAACAACGAAACGGTTTCACCAGTCCGAAGTTCTGACGTACAAAAAACAGATGATTTAAAAACTTCCTCCTTTTTAAAATCGATTCAAAATACGAATAAGTGTTTTAATAATAATTCTAGATCATCCGAATGTTATACTTGGATATCAAAAACAAACTTCGAAAATCTGTAATTTTGGAACCTACCTTGCGCATGCAACAGCATCGTAAACATGAGGCAGGTAAACACACTATTTAGTCACACGATAATCGAATATAAATAATTACACGCATATTGGAAACGCATAACGTTATAACCGTTATTATGGCGTAGTTTCGGTATGTTATGGCGTGCTGCATGTTTGATGCTTGTCTTTGACCAGAGAGACAGGCGATGGAGACTCTACCGTCAAACAATCGCAGTAAAACGTGTATTATCTGTGTATTCATTATTGTATCTTGCTGAGGCTGTTTTTATGTACTTAAAGTCTTTGAATAATTACAATACGACGTTTCCACCTATAGATAGGCACTGGAATTTTCAGTTCGAATGAGCGCGATCCTCACGATTACTTGTGATACAAAGCTGGCTGTATCCATCTGTTAAATTTAATATTCCAGTGCTATAAATATAAAGTACTTTCTTTGTGGTAACTACCCCTCACGATGAATAAATTAACGATGAATAAAATAACGTATTTCAGCAAAAAATCCTGAGATGTTTTGAATTTTTTAAAGCATAAAAAACAATATTTCCCTAAACCAACTGTATAGAACTGTCATATGTCGTAACTAAGTGAATTATAAGTTACATACATTCTAAAACAATGCACTTACATAGATGATAAGAAAATGTAGGAAGAACCTCAACCTCTTATGTTTTAACATCAGTTTGATGAAACGTGAGCACGCTGCACTTACATCATACCACGTAACTCATTATGAGATTACAGTGACAAATCAACATGGCCCCCGTAAAAGTCGGAAGATAATTAGTCTAATTAAATGTAATTGTTAGGAAATGGGAAGCATGTCAAGCTTGAGCAGTCGCTGTCTTGTGTGTTGTCACTGGCTGTCACTACTCACGATACTTTCTTGACACCGCGGCGGCTCACAGCGGCTGCAATCCGTCTTCGAAAAACGTCGTTACCTTTATTTGGTCTCTGTTTTCAGCAACATTGTGTACGGCTTTACGTAATTTGTTTTACAAAGAATTACCTCAACACTTACTTGGTTCGACATTGTACAGATAACAAAAGGAGATAAAGCGTATCAATCAATCTTTGAGTTGAAAGGAACGTAAGAATGCCGAGCAAACGCTCAAATCTCAAACACAGATATTACTTAAATTATCTCACAGATCGCTAATTAGTTATGGCTACAACAAAAGAATTAGTTTTACTTACTTCAGGTATTGATATGCTTCCGCGTGTAAAGTAGATTGTAACATAGAGGGCACATTACTTAAGCCGGTAAATTATTCTTTGAATACCAAAAACATGCTAACGAGTGTACATTCCTATATAGGCATCAGTAGTTAATAATATACTATGCCTTACTGGTATTCGATCATAATTCAGTAGTCCTACCTCCTACAAAGAAGAATAAAAATTATGAGCGGGAGCTTGGTTACAGAAGCTATAAAGAATAAAGCTTACAAATCGATAAAATATAAACGGTAGGGTTCGGCTAGCTCTAATATTATAAATAAATCTAAATAGCAGAATTAATGGGAGTAAATTTATACAAATAGGGCTCAGGTGTGGACTGTAGGAAGGCACTTAACCCACACACTATTAATTTTGTTCCTTTTCGTTTCCCAGTTGGGCTACGGATGGACGCGCAACGGCAACCACCGCTGCGTGCGACACCGCGCGCCGGAATCGACGCTGTCTGTGAGCAGCGACATACGGTTCACGCGACGCAAGCTCAGCCGGCCCTGTCGCGGCTGCTGCGCCGCGCTCGCGTCCCTGCTGGTGCTGCTGTTACTGGCTGCAGTCGCTGTATACCTTGGACGTAAGTTACACGTAACCTGGACGTATCATCTTTACAAAAAAAAATCATGAAACTTATGAAAAACTAACTTAGTCGAATTTTTATTGGACCAAATGACATCTCTTTCACTTTCAATTAAAAAATAATCAACAAAATCTTGGCCAAAGCATAAAGATAAAAGAAATACAGACGTAATGAGAACCTACCGTACAAAGAGCCTACCATCAACCTTTTAAAGTAAGGCTCTCGCAGTTCCCGAAAATGTCGACGTTCTACGCCTGTTAGTGAACCATGTTGTTTTGTAAAATCCTAAGTACACCCTTGGCAACTAGGGATCTCTTCAAAATATTTACCTACTCTAGAATATGTTTCCCATATTGTAGACTGGCAATATGTACTGTAACGTGAGTCACATTAGAAACATGTTGCGAAACATTCTGTAATGTTTTTGACGAATTAGGACATAAAGACTGCTAAGAATTAAACGATGAACAGAGTTTCTCATGCAATCTCTTGATGCAATAGTGTCAATATTTAGGTAAGCACAGGTTTTTGCTAGCATTTCTCAAGGTGCGTTGTAATGCAAACTATTTTGCATACCAATTAAATATAAAAACGTGGGCGATAAACGCACACAATCTATGAGCGTTATTTTAACAATTATAATCTTGTTTCGCAAATGCAAAAAAAAAAAACGAGAATAGCTGGCAAATACACCGAGATGAATCTAAGCAAATGTTGCAACAATTTTGCCAGACATTCCAAGTAATTTAAGGTTTACACGTTAGGACCGTAAATGGTAGCATTACCCTGTCTGACCTAAAGGGCCGTTGCAACATCTTAGCGCAAATAACTCTACTGCTACCAAACAGCTCACTAAAGCAAGCTAACTGATGACTGCAAAACAAAAGAAACAACAACAAACAATTGATTTTTTTATATGAAACGAAAGTACCCAATTAGTATCGACAACCCAATCCTTATCGATCAGTAATCGATTTTCCGCGAATGGTTTTAACTTTTTTTATCGTCACCCGTCGCAGATTATTCGCTTTCCAGACATCGAGAATAACTAGCTACAATACTATACAGCAGTCACTTAGTATAATCGTATGATATCGATTGCTTTGTTAGTAAACAGCATCGGTGTTCCAGTTGAGGTACGCTGAGCGACATTTGCCCGTCACCGAGCAAAGGCCAGTAAGCTGTGTGGCCTTGCCGAGCCAACGGAGACAAGTGCACTCCTTGTAACTAGATCTTATTATTAGCTAGAATTCAAATTATGAATATTTGAAATGGTATTGATGCGATGATGCTAGGGAATGGAAATGGTAATGATGGAAATGGTAATGAAACATGGTGGGTTGATTGGAATCCAACGCCTTTGACTATAGAGTTCTATAATGAGAAGATATTATTCTTCTCCAGTTTATAAAAAAAAAAACAAAATATCTTAAAGATTGATCAGAATTTAAGAAACTATATGGGTTCAAGTGGTAGTTATAATCAAAACAAATTAAAAGCGATTAGAAAATTTCTCGTTGTAAGTGGATAAGGACAGGTATTTATCAAAAACGTAAAAATAATTAGTTACATAACGAAACTGGCTGAATCATTTGAAAGTTATGAAAAACATTAAGTTTTATGCATAAAAGCCTATATTGATTGCAGTCACGAGAACTTGATCACCTCAATTAAAACCAAAGAGTCTCGATAAAGAAAAGAGATTGTATTTCCGCGAGTTCCGTGATTCGTGAATGTTCCAAACTCATTTCGATTATAACATTTATGTAATCGTGTGCCAGCATCACGATACCAATAATGTACTTGCGTTGTGTGCAATATTGGAACTACCGAAGAAGAATAAAGCACCCAGTTTCCTTAACGACCTCTCAACATGTTATTCGACACTTACGTGAAATACTACCGCATCTGAAATGATTAAAAAACATGAGGAAAAAAACGCAGGTCTTCCAAGATTTATTTGAAGATATCGAAAGTGTTTTTTTTACTGTTATTGACAAAATGCTGACCTTAACAAAGATGAGATCATTTCGCGATTTCTAATAAATACTTTTTGATTTCGTTAGACGTCCTAAATACCAATAAGGGAAGCCAGAAGAAAGACTATATCGAAGTCTAGATTTATTATAGATGACATCATTATGGAATGAAAGCAATGAAGATAGGTCGAAAATTTACGAAGAATTCGGGTTGAACTTATCTATAAAGGTGAAAGCGCTAACCCGACTACTGCTGGTCCGATTTCAAAGGTTCTTCCAGTTTTAGATAGCTTACTTACGGGTCTAAAGGATATATATTATCACACTACGATTTAGAGGAATAGAGCATGAACTCTGTTGTGAAGTTGTGTGCACTATAAAACTATTAATCTACAATTTAACTTACTCGTAAAATCTTCATAATCTAGTCAATAAACTGACGAAGAGGAATTAAGAGTGATTTTTTTTGTTATAAACTTCTAAAACATACAAGCTTTGATAGCGCTTAAGCAACATTGTAGGTCGCGACAGACTGGCTCTACTTTAGCCATAACAAAGAAGTTAACTTTGAATTGGAACTGTTTGTGTGTTTGTTTATGTAACGAATTAAAAATCTATAAGTAAATTATATCAAAGACTATGATAAAATTCTTAAGTTAGTTAACTAATTAATACTGTGATATAATTTGCAATACTTATCTCATCCACAAACTTCTTTACATCTACTTTCCCTACTTATAGACACTACCAAGAATATTTTTAAACAAATACTTTGCGTACGTTATTCTGTATAATTCATATGCAAATTGCTAGAAATGTTTGAGTGATTCACTAGAGAAAATAGGTACTTACACACTACCTATTGGCTGGTGAAAACCAAAGTATTTGGCACGCAAGAGCGAAAGCTAAAGTACTTGATTCATACCGTATTCAAACTTAGGTATAAGACAAAAAAGTCTAAAAGCCGTATGAAATGCTTTTTACTTAGTCAAACTGACTATGACAATAACAAACACAGCTTAATATGAGTGCGACTTATGCAATGCTTCGTTCTTGAAGCTTCTTCGCTTCTAAATATTTTTTTCATTTGCAGATATGTACCTGTTCGGTGATCCGCTAAACCGGCAAACGTTCCGGGGTTCGTTCGTCGTAACCTCGTGGGGTAACAACGAGAGCGAGGGGGGGGAGGCCAACGACCTTGAACCCAGATCCAACCGGACTCGGGAAAACGTACTGCAGCAGGCGCTTTACAACTTATACTTCAACTCTGAATTGAAATCCTGTTTCGTGTCGGCGGACATACTGGCTTTGGACAGGTGAGTCTATTGTACCCATGAACAATGTGCAATGTGCATGTCTTGTTAACATGACTATCATTTGTATATATTTCCGGCATCGATCATCCGATTAAAAAAAGTATCTATTCCAAATTTCCATGTATAAAATGTCATCATTCATTTTTTTTTTGTTGCAGATTAAGGTAATTTGTCATACTTACCTGAATTAAAAATCGCCAATAATAATTGCTAAGTCAAATGAAAGTTGATTTGCTGCCTTCTTTACTAAATTTTAGAATTTCGTAATTATTAGAAATATACGTTACGTAGTGTTTAATGTCACATAATAATTGGCTGTTAATTAACCATAGCCTGACTTAATTTTCAGTCAAAATATTCTAAAGTAAATAGAAAAAATAATAATATTTGTATAGACAGCAAATTATGTTTAGGCGATATTGGACGTGTGTCGCTTAACCATCATTTACAATATAGCTTTGAACTTGTACTGTATGATAGTTTTTTTTACTCTCCTTACATTGAAGCTCTAGCTTTCAATATTGAAGTCTTTTGACATACTTAATTGGGTCCAGAATCAAAAGCTCTTCAAGTCTTGATATATGAGAAATATATAGGTCTAAATATTTAACCTTTTGTCAAGAATTTTGTAGAATCAAAATAATAAGCTCTTTGCCAGAAGCTAAGTTATCTCTCTACCTACTTAGATAAAGTATGATTATAATAATAGTAGTTTGTATGAAGTTGTAACCTCCTTTTAATGTCCACGGTACATCCTACAATCCACTATATTCATTCAGAATCAAAACCTGTTGCCAAATTGAATCACGGTCAAATACGCTAAACTGTTCAAGGCAGAAAAAAAACACCAGATAATA
The DNA here is from genome assembly GCF_003590095.1 of Trichoplusia ni. Lineage (NCBI taxonomy): Eukaryota > Metazoa > Arthropoda > Insecta > Lepidoptera > Noctuidae > Trichoplusia > Trichoplusia ni. The sequence continues at coordinate 496,450 of NC_039499.1, forward strand.
AGGTTAAAATCGTTTCTCACTTTTTGTATCACATACTATTATATTATTGGCAGTTGGATATAATAAACATGTATTTTATAGACGGATAGAGAAAGTGCACTTTCTCGAAATCTTGAGGTCTCCAACGGGGCTTACTGTATTTAAGTGAAACACAACAATTTCAACTTGTGCTTTATGGTACCGACTACAATTGCATCCGATTTGATATTTATCATCTGGTTGTAGGCAAGTTACCAATAAATTATAGCGTTCACATGAGATCGATTTCGTTTAATGAGGTTTTGTCGGAGGGCATACCTATCTCGAGTGTGGTTCTTTGGAAAAGGAAATATACAACCTTTATATACCACCTTTGCCTCGTAACTTTTAATGACAGTGTTTAAAGTAAAGATCTATCAGAAAATAAATTAAGGAAGTTAGTTTATATTAGCTGCCTGTCCTAGAAATACCTGGGTAGAGCTATAGAGCTACCTACATAATCTGCGGCAAGATTGCGGTACCTGTCTCGTAAACCAATAAACGCGGCCTCGCGTCTTGACGCGCACCTGTAAAGTAGGTTTACATTTTCGTATTCGCTAAAACTGGCACTCGGCGTGTTTTATCTCGAACTTTGTCGTTTGTTTGGTTAACTTTTGAAACACATATGGTAGGTAGGATCCCACGTCATTTTCCAACGATGCGGCTTTACGGGCGCTTGATCCGCGAGTTTTGCAGGCCTGAAATAATTGTCTGAGACCTCTCGCGACCGAAACCTCTTCAACGATGAACGAGCGGTATATTAAATTGATCTAATACTTGTACTAAAAGTGCCTTGCATAAATCTGAACATGTATAATAGGTGGGATCCCGTAATTCCCAAGATCCCGCGGTTTTAATAAAATAAGAAGTCCGCATATTTGTAAAGTTTGAATTCAGGCTACGGGATTGAATTGAAAGCACTTGCCTAATTCTTGATTGAATTGTTGGAACGAAAGTATTTAGCCATCACGTTAGTGTGTCAATAAGTTCATTTGCACCGCACGTCCGACTGTTTTTATTCTTCACAGTACAGATAAGCGCCGTCATATAGAAATCGAGTCCATGTTATATGAAACAACTTTTACTTTTATGTTCATATTATGGTCTGCCGTCGTCCTTATATGTACAAAAATAAAGTGTCAAACGTTACTGTCGTGGCACTCATGGCTATGATATACATTTGACGCGAGAAAGTTTAGTATACGTGCTTTGTTTCGAAGCTTCGTGATAACTTTCTATGCGGCTCACGTTGTACGCCGCATGTAGGTAATCCACATTGAAGGTTGTGCTCCCGGTGCTTTATGGTCCGGCCCTTTCTTTTTGCGAACTGAATGCAAAATGAAAATTGTAATGGAAGATATAAATCTCAACTACGAAACATTCTGGTCACATATCCGGAATTGAGCGATGCCGGCAACCTACTTGAGTATGTCATTTAATTAAAGAATAATTCGGGTTATTTCACGAATTGTAGAAACTTGACCCAGTTGCCCATAGCTCGCTGCTTCGCCCGGCACATCCTTGAGAACTTTAGGCTGTTGAAATGTTATTCAAACATTTGAAACTTCTTGCTCCAAATGTCAGAATTTCAGGCGGAAGTATTGAAGAGAATGATTCGGTTTGCCAATACTTGTCCCAGTTATTTTTTACATTTATTACATCTTACGTGATTTCCATTTTCGTGGCTCTTGTTAGTGCTTTTCTAGCATAATTGTAAGTAACGGCCCGTAACTGTTACACAATGGTTAAGTGTTATACATTAATATGAATATAATTATCACTCGTAAACATAAACATTAGAAGTTTATGGTTATAGAAGCGGTAAAAGACGCAAAGAAAAAACTAGAGCTATTGTTTTGAAAAGTAAGAGACTTTTATAAAGACGTATATATATATAAGCTATTTCAACTAGAACTGGTACTTAAGTGACAGTTAAATCGACGTATGTTTATGTATATAAATTAGCTTTAAATTACAGCAGAAATCAATTTATTCTAACCCAAAACTATTTATAAATCATTTACTATGAAAATATATCTGTACATATGTACAACCCAGACAGAATAATTTACCACTGCGGTCTTATAAATTGGAAGCAACCCTATAGAGAGAGATCTTGCTATTGAAGTTGTCTGGGAACCAACTGTATTAATGAGTAGTTTGACAGTTATGCGATGCAGACGGCGTTCCCATTCCAGCTGCTTAGACAAAACTTGATCAGATAACATTCTCTATGACAATAAAGAGCTGTAAATTACCATTAAATGGCAAACCATTATAAAGCGAGACGAGAAAGTTAAGGGTAAAATGTTCTTTTTCACATTAGCTGCCAGGCGTTCGTATGAGGTAGAGTTGCACGATTCCAATTTGATTCTTGAGCACAAATAAAGCATACTTATTCAATTGAGAAACTTTTGTTGGCTGCCGATAAGCTTTGATTGCAAGTAGTCTTGGGATTGTGCCAAGTGAAATTTCTGCTACCAACCGGAACCATCGATGATTGTAGGGATATTGAACCGTGTAACAGTGTGTAGTCTTTTATTGAAAAAAAGTTCATGAGCACTGTTAGTTTACAAGACATGTTAAGTTAACACAGCAAAATTGTTCGTGTTTAAGATAGGAAACAAAAGATCTTTCATCGATCGAATTAGCAGAAAATATTTATATTTGAGAAATTATGGCACTTTACAAATCTGTTGTTGTTTGTACTAACATGAAACCCTTTTACAGTTCAGAGGAAGGCATCCGAGTGCATTTCGAGGTGTCCTTCGAGCCTATCTTCACGGCAGTGAGCACGGCGGAGGTGACAGCAGTGCTGGCTCGCGAGCTGGCAGAACCGACGGTTCACCTTAATGACCTCACGACTCTACCGGAGACACTGCATATCGAGGTTAGTAGTACCTTTTATGTCTTCAACTTTGCTTCTTGGGCGGCCAGACTTTCGTTGTAAAAGAGAAGCAGAAAGCGCCAAACAAAATGCCCTACAGGGGGGAAATTACTCTTAAAAATTACGAAAACCATAAAAGACACCAATCAGACCTGAATTTTCGGTGCTTGTCTTCCTCTCGTTAGATACTTTTGTACATCCTCAAGTTACGCAACAAACGACTTTTAATCACGATTGTTATAGGTATTTTATGTAATTTATAGAAAGATAATAACTTGTAACAGTACACCAATCATTTTCGATTCAAAGAATAGAACGCTAAATGAGTACGTTGACTCTCCAATGAGAATTTCTCAGAAATTTTCTAATGAGGTACTTAGGTAATATGTGTGATATGTGGACATCTCAAATTCCTCATGGCTAACTAGACATCGTCCGGCTAGACATCAAGGTAATCCAGACATTGCAAAACAACAATGTTATTTTATAAAAGACTTTTGCCAAGCCACAATATTCTTCCATGATTTAGGTACCTACACTGCCTACCCAATATGGTAAAGCCCAAGAGTTTTATATAATTATTTATTTATCGATTGATTTAAGTACGTGGGTTGAGAATATTATTCTTCCTAATTTTAACCGTAGAATTGTGTCAATTCTCTGCTAAAATAGTAACGCCTCGTAATAATACTAGCCGTGTCGTAGTTCCAATTTGTTTTGTTATAGTTTCGATTAAATGTATTTATCTCTGGAATGAATAACACGAAGGCAATTTCACTGTTAAACTACCATAATATTATATACCTACTTATTTGATTGTCTAATGTTTCGTGAGGACAATGAACTTTGAGGTATTTTCGGACGTTGATTTAACAGTTTTTGTCCTGAGTGATTACTTATATCTAAGCTGTGTAAGTGAGTTATGTAAATTGGCGTCAAATTCTTTATCTTATACTGGAGGTATTTTTTATATTTATGGCTCTTTATTAATGTTGTTTTCTATGCTATAGTATATAGGTACTATGCAAACGTATTTTATGTTAGTTTGGTTATGCATCTACATTGTAAGTAAGCCGTTCATTAGCGTTTTGCAACTTAGCATTGAACTCATGATACATCGGAAGAATAAATTACGATGTTTATGCAAATTTATAATGCGTCACGTTACTTTAGTCAAACATTGTTTAAAAAGATGATTGTAATATGAGCCACAGATAACTACACTATATTATTATTATGAGCTCTATCCCACGTGCTTTAACTCCATAATCAATTAAGATTATTTCAAGTTTGAATTTGGAATACACTCCAATCGACCTGTGTCTCGAATTATAGAGGTCAGAGGGTTTTATCGATTGAAGACATGCAAAACGAATCTGATGAATGTATTTTTACCTTTATTCTGTCATTTTATTTCAGGAGAGCTCAGTAATATCATCACTGCAGCTTAAGGAGTCAGACACGACACCGATAGCGGCGCCAACAACGGAGGCGATAGCTCCGGATGCTGTGGAGGAGGTGCGCGAGTGTTCCGCAGTGACGCTCTCTCTGTGCTCCCACCTGCCTTACAACACCACCTCATTCCCCAACCTGGTGGGACACTCGTCCAAGGAGGCCTTGATGCGAGACCTCGTCGCCTTCAGGGAACTTCTCGATGCGGAATGTTCGCATCTGGCACAGGTAATATTTTCTGCCAAATTGGTTTACAAAAGCCATCTTCTCCCCCAATATTACTGAAATATTAGGTATAATTACACATTTTTGCCCTTAACATCTACAGATTCTTAGAAACCCTTTGAAACCGCCGATCTCCAACACATAACATAATGGCCAATTGAAGAGAACTAGTATTATGAGTCAAGAGTTTTATAAAATCTTAGGCCTCAAGTAATATTATTGCTTTAAAATCTTTATCGCAATAATAGACTATTGAAATTGAGACATATTTCTGAAACTGAAACCAATCCAATCGATTACCTACGGGTTACCTTCAAAGTATTTGACATTCTGATCGGCATTTTTATTTGGTGCGACATTGATACATTCTAGCAAATATCTATACCATTTTAGGATTTCAATAATGTCCTACGTCAGGCTGGAAGTATGTTATTAGGTTTTATAAAAAATATACTCACCCGATTTTATACCAACGGCCTCTAATGATTGGTTTGAAAAGTCTTAAAGAGCTGAAAAGGAAAATGTTGGATGTTATATCATGACAGTCATATATTTTATTTCATATTTGCATTTGATTTTTTTTCAGGATTTCGTCTGCCAAATGCTGCAGCCGCGCTGCGCTGATGGGCGCCTCATCCGCCCGTGTCGCGCCTACTGTCGCGCGTTCCACGCCGGCTGCGGTTCCCGCTTGCCAGACCGCTTGCGTCCACACTTTGACTGCGGGCGATTCCCTGACTACTTCGGCATTGGATCGTGTGCACCTGAACCAGGTTAATATCATTACAACCTGAATCCTACTTATTTAATTCATTTTTAAGCCTTTTTAACAAAAAATAACTGCGTCTAAACATCACGATTTTGTCTGTTACCGGATATTTTACCTAATTGAAAAACGCTAGTACTTATAGCTGCTACTTTCTGAAGATTTAATTTGCAACAATGCTATTGCAGAATGTTCAAGGGGGCTCCAGAGGCTAGCCTTATCCCGGCGGGAGTGTGATGGCATCCCAGACTGCGCGGACGCTTCGGACGAGCGCAGCTGTGCGCACTGCGCGGCGGGCGGGGAGCAGGGCTTGCGGTGCGCGCTCTCCACGCACTGCCTGCCGCCACATCTGCGCTGCGACGGCACGCCTGACTGTCCTGATGGTAGCGACGAAGCTGGCTGCTGTGAGTATTGGAGCAATAATTTCGACAAGCGCCCTCCTCAATCCTCAATTCTGCAAGACCCAGATGCGCCACAACACCCGCCTTCCGCATCCAGTCCAAGCTTATTTCTTACTTAGATCTTCTGATATTATGGTATCGTACTTCTTACACGTATGTTCTATGCAAATCCGCTTCATGACCCTTGCAAACTTTTAGGACCTAGGCAAACATGCATGTTAATCTTAGTATTTGAACCCAAAAATCACGATTGAGACATTGGGTACGTGTATCTCTACACCTCTACCTATACCTAACACCTAATACCTACTACCTAAGTACGAGCCCAAATTCTTACCCACAAAGTTATCTCATATCATGAGTAAGTCTTGTCTAATAAAGTGTTTTTCATAACTAGTGTGGATTGCCCGGTCTTTGGCATCTTGGCGACGAGAGAACAGTGAATCAACACTAGGTGCTATCCGCAGCCGAGCTGGATACGCTGTGTGGTCGGAGCGTGGTCGCGACGGCAAGATCTGTGCTGCACCCTACGAGAACGATAAGCGGGCTCTCTCTAGCGTTGCCGCCTCTCTCTGCAAATCTCTCACTTTCAAGTAAGTTTATTTACATATACACCGTGATTTTTAGTCGTCTTACAAAAGCAGCCCAGTTAATGTATCCAACGATTAGAACACGTTCATGATAAAAAATAGGTATTTATGAGATTTGAATAAATTTAAGATGAAATTTTTATTCATTATTTTGATGCAATTCGTAGTTTTAGAAACACAGCTCTGTTGCGAGCGCCGTCCGAGCCTTGTAACAATGTTGAGTGGCGCGGGCGGCGGCGTTTTTATCATTTTTAAGAGTATGTTTCAGATTTCTCTTGTTTCATTTTTCTTCGTATCTATTATCTTAGTTGATGATAAAAAAAAAATGATTTTACGTCGGATACATGAACTGGGCTGCTTTTGTAAGACGACTAAAAAATCATCATGTATATATTTTTTAAATACCGAAGAATCCTTATAACGGCTACTGTTTAGTCCGGTGCATTTTCGGTGCTTTAGTAAAGAGACTCTTAGATCAGAACATGAGATTATTAAAAAAAAACAACTATCCAAACATCACGTAACCGTTACTTCACAAAGAAAACACAATGGTGAAGAATGATAATTATTGTCTTATTACTTACAACACTTAATAGCGGTTAAAACTTTATTGAACAATAGACAATTTTTTTTTTACTTATTTGTCTAGTTGTTACTTAAATAATGAGGTGTATGAGTTCGTTTAACAGATATGTTGAATTCTTTTGATCAGGTAGCTATTTTGATAGACATCATATACGTTGAAGTAATGCAAACATTTATTTTTTAATTACAGATCAAGTTTCATCGCAGAAGTAGTCCCAGATGCTGAAGAGCTGGACCCGAACGAAAGTGATCCAACGAGAGAAAAACCGCAATATGTTGAAATAGTGGATCCATTCGCACCAGAAATATCATTCCTTAAAAGTGAATGTCCAGAGCGAAAAGTTTTAAGGGTGGTTTGTGATCATCTGGGTGAGTTTTTATTTCGAATGTCATGGACAACTTTCTGCTCGCAGTGCTTGCAGTGCAAATAATAATTGAGAAGATTAGTTAATTTGTGAGCTTCCATTAGCTAGCCAGTTTATAATTTATCCCTTAGAACGTCTTAATCGCCTGACGAAACATGTTCAGTATATCCATTCCTTTTTATAAATTCAAAATTTTCAATATTGGTAGGTACGAGGGGGCAACTTTACAGTGTCCATTCAATGTAGGCACCTAACTGTTTAAATTTTTATCAGAGTGTGGCATGTCGTCTGGTCGCGGAGCAGACGCGGCTGGTGGAGTGGCGGGCCTGCCGCGCTCGGCTCGCCCGGCCGACTGGCCGTGGCACGCCGCACTACTCCGCTCCTACGTGCACGCCTGTGATGCTGCGCTCATACATGCATCCTGGCTCATCACTACTGCCTCTTGCTTCCAAGTACGTAACCGATTTTGTTAATTTTTAGAAGCATTAGGTATACCCAACTGTATATTCAAAAATTCAAAGTCTTTATTTCTCTCATTCATTTCCAGGGCCAACCAAAAGCTGAATGGACAGCCAGATTCGGTACTGTGCGTATACAAAGCACGACTCCTTGGCAACAAGAAAGACGAATAGTTGGCATGGTTCGTTCACCAGTTGAGGGTAGCATGCTCGCGCTAGTCCGACTCGAGGAGCCAGTGGAGATGACGGACTTTGTGCGACCTATATGCCTGCCTGAAAACAGCGCAGAACCAACACGAAGTGTTTGCAACACTCTTGGCTGGACGAGGAACAGAGATCAACTGCAACGAGTTCATGTTGTGAGCAGTCCCATGAACACATGCGAAAACGTTAGCATTGCCACTGTGAATGGGATATGTGCCGAACCCTTGTACGATCAAGATGACTGTGACGTAAGTTTTATACCTTATGTATTAAGTAATTAATTTAAAAAATAAACATTCGTTAAAACTGTTATAAAACTTATTTTCTTGCAGGAGGAGGAATATGCAGGCAGTTCAATGATGTGCTTCAACGAGAAAACCAAGCAGTGGTCGTTAGAAGGCGTGAGCGCGTGGCGCATTGCCTGCACGAAAATAGGGCTGGGCCGACCTCGCATATACGATTCCATAAGCTCACATGTCGATTGGATTCGACGCACGATAGCGAACTCAGCAAGATGACCTGCACGGGAAATATTCTGAATCTTGTGAAGACTGCATTCCATGCCTGGAAGAACCCGTTGGTTCCATATTTGTATTATAAAATTATAAATCAAGACAAGTTCTAAAAAGTGTTCATCTCATTTAAATATTTAGGATTATTGTTATTGTATAGGTGTATAAAATAATTGGATGAGATACAGCCAAAAAACTTGTAACTAACTTTGTGTACAGATAATAATATAATTTAGACTGAAACAAGAAAATAGTCTAGAACTAGGGTGATGTGATGGAATCTACAATAACTAACAATACTCAACAAACTGAGTCCCACATGTTTAGGTTAGAATAACTATGTTTGTATTATAAGTTTTGTACTTAGTTAAAACTTTAAGTTGTTAACCTTATTTCTATAAAAATGACTTTTATAAGTGCCTATTTTATTGTAGTTGTACAAGTTAAGATAATTTATTGAACATACAATTTTATTGATAATGTATTGTAAATATTATTCTTAGTGTGGAGCCAAAATTTTTAACAAGGTAGGTAAATAAATATATTGAATACCACAAATAATTGTTTTATTATTTTAACTAAGTACCCAGCTACACTAGAGTCAATTTAAATCTGTTTTCTCATTCCTTTGAAACTAAGTTACTATTTTTTTTTTATATTACATAAATCATTAAGGGTGACCAATGATCATTTTGATGTGGGTGAGAATGCAAAAATTACTTTAATGATAAATGCAGGATTTCCTATTATTGCAAAATATAAAGCATCAAATCTATATAAGTCACATGCGACAGTATACATAATTAAAGTCACCTGAAACGACTCAACTGATTCCCATAAAATGTTATGCACATATTAGGTAAGTCAGAGAAAAGGATGTTGTATTTTAATATCCCCATTTTATTTTATTTTAGACACTGATTATTTTTATTTACACATTTAATACATTCTTATTTTCAAACTTCTAACTTTTGTTTAACACACCTTCCTCCTGTAATTCTTGTTTAATTTTAACTTGCACATTTTCTGGTAGGTTCTTCAGCTCTTTGTTTATGTAATCACTGAGATCTTGCAAAGGTCGGTAATATTGATGCACTGTTTGAGAGCCAGCTAACATGGATAGCATAGCTGCAGTTGAGAAGGCTATGTACTGGCCCCAAGTTACTCCGGCAGGCATGTTACACAGCTGCGTACTTTTTAATTTTCTCTTCAACTATATCGTGGGCTTGACGCCGCTTAAAAGTGTTGTAAAAATTAACTTCACCAACTCTCCAGTTTATCATAGAAAATTCCAATGCAGCTCCAAGTACGAAGAACATTGGAAGAAATCTATACATCCCAAAGGTCTTTTTCCCGGGCCATTTGTTTACCAGTTTGTGAACCCAGCCAATTCTCATTGAGTCTGATATTATTAGCGTAGAGTATGATTTGAAGCAGAACTTTGTTCTTATGTAAGGATCTCGTTCAGGTATACGAAAGAAACTTAACACTAGTATAATTTATAACCTCAAAATTCTATGTTGACAATTGACATTTGACAAGTCGCTCGTCAAGAGTTTTTTCTTTAATAATTTGAATCAAACCTTCGTGGATTAAAAAAAAAGATGTTATTCTGGTTCGTAATTAGAAATCTCGAATCTTGAAACGTTGAAACTAAAGTTTATGTGTAATCATTACTGTGCGTATTAGAATTGCAAGGCTTGGTGCAGACACAATTTGTGCTTTAACTTTCTCCATAAACTTCTCTGACACTAATGACAGTGAGAATTTCTGATTTCGATTTGTTGACAAATATTCAAATCTTTCAAACTTGCGCACGAAGTGCTATCATATCAACTAAAACGTGCAGCTCAATGAATGTGCTAACAATATTTTAGTAAAACGAAAACCTCAACAAATTTCATATGAATAAGAAAAAGCCTGGTGAGCATTTCTATAACACTGTAGCACCTATAAAATTAACAGAAGCACGTCGAGTTAAGCTGCATTCAGAAGGATGGGGAATCTTGACGGATTATTATTTGGATTCAGTCAAGGTCACGAACACTAAAGGCCGGATCACATCAGCAGCTACACTCAGAGTCAGTGACAGATCTGGACAAGTTACATGTGTCGTTAGAGGTCGAACTGTTGGACTACTGTTTGGAATAACCCCTGAAGAATGGCAGGAAGTGGAAAACATGTGTAATCGTGGAGACCAACTATTCTACAGATACTTTAAAAACGGGGTCAATTGGAATTATCCCATAGAACATAGAATCTTTTACAACCTTTGTATATCCAGTCAAAAGAATGATCCTATCGTGGCGAAATATCGAAGAAGCACAAACACAAGAAATAAATTTAAAAGTGATGCATTTTTAGACATTTTAGAATTAAGGAATTGTGATAATAATTTATTAGATTTGTACATCAATCAACTTAGAGTTACTGCAGATTGTAATAGGTAAAAAAATACAATGAAATATAATATTTTTTTTATCATGTATCTCTTTTTTTAATAACCTACTGCTCAAGATTTTTTTCTTTAAACAGAACATATTAATTAATGGACTTTGCAGTTGGTTATGACTCAGCATATTTATATACCAAAACATTTAAATTTCTTGATATTTTATCTTAAAATATTTTTTTTATTACTCTATGTTGTCATCAAGACTTTCTTGTTAAAGCACTACAAATATACTAGTATTCTACTCATGACATATATCCTTATGTAATTGCATTAATTGTACCCTTTATTTAGTCATTAGATTATCTAGTATTAATTCAATTTCAACATTAAAATTGCATAAAATGTATATAATGTATTGTAAAACAACAATCAACATTATAATTATCAGAATCATAATTTACCCACCGTTTATGTTTAGACATTTAGAAATGACTTTCATCCCGTATCACACCAACCTAACATAATATATATATATACAACATAAGAGTAGATTGAGTATTTAATGTCTATCACTTGCGAAGAATGAAATATCTGTTGCATGCCCTGGATGCCAGTTACAGCTACAAAAATGTTACGATAAAATACGACGAAGGATAAAATTTGCCTAAATGTTCATTCAAGACGTGAGCGACCTCCATACCGATAAATTTCGTCGAATTTTTCCATTTTTGAGCGTGATGAATGTTTCATTCATTACATACATAAATATAAAATTGGACTGTCTGTTTATAACATTGCAAGAACCCTTTTTTATTACATGCATATGAATATATATTATATTGTGTATTATACACACCAATATAACACATTTTACAAGTTTTGTCTGTCTGTTTGTTCCGGCTAAACTCTGAAACAACTGACTTGATATTGACGGGTGATGTAAGTAATTATTGTTAAATTCCCCAGAAACCAAGTTGCGATTACAGCTAGAATAAATAAAAATTAAATAAAATTACTTTTGTTTCCACAACTTATGAAAACGTACATGAAATTCAAGATAAAATTTAAAACTTTGACCCCCCAAAACTTAAATGACACAAACTGACAGACCGACTCATGAAATTTATAACACTCGTCTTTTTGCGTCGACAGTTAAAAATATAAGAGCCTTAGACCCCAGCCCTAAACGATCTCGTCCAATCGATTCCAAAACATTATTTACCTCTCGAATTCTTCGATAAAGATTTGTTTAGCACTTAGTTTTTGCAAACACTCAGAGCCCTGTTTATTACGCCATGCCGTTCGGCATTACTTTGTACTAGCGGTATAATTATAGCAATTAACAGACACTCACTAGCCGCCACGCTCTTAGTCAGACATCGCCTAGCTACTAGCGCGAGCGGTTATAGCCCGGCGCAGTGCTACAGAGCACGGGCTTCCAATGACCCCTGCCCGCTACGATGCCTTTCCGCTCACGCTTTCTATCTGATCTGAAAAAACTTGTATGCCCGTCGTGTTTTATGACTGCCAAGGATGTTCGGCAATCGAAATAAATAAAGTTGATTTATATGCGCTAGGGTAATATTTGACAGCAGTATATTTGTTTCAATCAAAAGTTAGCCATAATACTTAACATTTTGTTTCCATAATACGATATCTATTCGTCGCAAAGCGTGGGCTGCTTCCTACGTGAGTGGTACCTTACACCGCCGGTGGGCGTTGACATTAAGTAGGTACGGTTTTTGTCAACGGAAGGCAATGACGAATTGGGGATATTTAAATTTATTTTGTGGGCTGAGGCTGTACCGCTTCTCGCGCGCCGCAGGCATTGCTCGAGACCTGAGGTTGGCAGTAGGCTTCGTGCCAGCGCGCAGCTCGAACGTGCGTACGCGTTTTTTTTCTTGCGAACGAGCTTGTGCTCTCGAGTGTAGCTGCATTATCGAATAACGACACACACTGACATGGAAGTGGCAGATCAATGGCGACGGGAGTGGGCGGGAACAGCCGAGTATGGAAAGGTGAGGTCAAAGAGTAAACAACCCTCTTTATAGAGCTTATTTAATTATGCTATTACTTATTCAGTATTAACTATATTATTCTTGATCAAGTTCGTCAACAATAACAAACAAAATAATGTGGAAACTTTTTATTATGTATCAATTTTATTGTTGTGAACGACTTGTGCAAGCTTTCTAATTTGCATATTGTTAGTCATATAAAATAAAACCTTCCAGTGAATATCATACATAATTAAGTAGATTTAAGTCAAGTAGTATGTGATCTATAAAACATATAAGTTAAGATTGTGGCATTTCGATTAATGAGAGGTCATTGCCAAAAGGCTAAAAAGTAGTCATTTCCTTTTACGGTGTTAAAACTTGGGACGACGAGACGGCTGAGCTATATTATAGATATTCATGATATTACTACAAAATGAATCTTATGTTTATTAGCATAAGGTTACATCTTGTGGGAAAGTGACGTAGTAAACCAGTCTGAGCGAGTTCAGTCAGTTTTTTCGTTGTGTTCCTTTAATTCATGTAAAAGATATATAAACTAAAATACAACTCTTGCAAAATAGTATGGCAGTTATGTCACTGACTTTGTTTCCGTAGCCGTTGTCCGTGCATTTACCTCATTACCTATAATATATTTGCTAAAATTGCACTGAGATTGTCTGAGATACAATGGCAAAAAGCGCTTATAGGTTAAGTATCTATAAAATCATATCTATTCCTGGAACGTGGCTGGAGTCAGGAAGAGAAGAAAAGTCCATACGTATAAATCAATTAGTTACACAAGCCTGTGTTACGACATCTTCCGTTACCTAGGTACCTACTTACTCTCCGCGACAGTCGATGCACGTAAGAGATATCTAGAAACTCAGCGTTTAGGTGATACCGAGCATAGTAATTAGTGTTTATAACACCATGCCTATATACTGCAGTAAACAGACTGGTTAGCAGCTTGGCACGCACGGAACTGAAGCGATATAATTTCTAGTGATGCAGTCGTTAAGGTTTTGTAGTGTCAAATCGAACAATTTTGAATAGAACCGTACAAAACATAACAAAGACGCGGCCAAGACAAATAAAAAAAACAATTCTCTTTAGGCTTCATCAATGGACAGAAGTAACTATTTCGAATTGGCTTCTAGTCTAAATAGCAAACAATACTCGGAAACAAAATTTAACCATAACTCTTTATTTAAAACGTCACATAACGTGTTGTAGTGGTTGGATCGCTTTGGAAGACTGCTCCAACTCCAGCTTTATTTACAATAATATTATAATATGGTTGGGATTGCGCCATGATTCATCATAGAATGATCGGATCGTGACGCAGGGAAACTACGAAAATCTCGGACTCGATTTCGGAGTCACAATAAAGATTCAAGCAATTTTTAATGACTCATGTAAAAATGCCATAGTCTCAATGACCTTTGTATCTAGCGCAACTAGTTGAAATCCCAAAAAAAACCATATCATCTTATTTTTCGCCCCTGTTTTATAAAGAAGCAGGATAGAGATTTGTACATTCGGGATAAAATAAGTAAAACAGCTCTAGATTGTAATAGATGGACTCCAAATCTGGAGCAGTGGCCAAATAACCCATCCATAATTAGATACTTAATTATGAATCTACTGAGATTGACGCTGGCACCAATAGACACAAAATTAGAATTCCAAGTTATTACCTAATGATAATAACGATGCATCTATCTCTTTCGCGACGCAGTTTAAAACGGTAAAATTTAAATCACTATTATTAAAGGAAGGTGATGTAAAGAAGGCTATGGTAATCTCAATTCCGCTCGATTGTTTAATAGTGAAAGTGAAGATAGACGTGACGTGAGGAAGCCCCTGATCGTTTTGCTTCACTTATTTCCTATTCATTATCTTGAAACAGATACTCATAAAGAAGAAATCTCTCTTTTTGTTTGAACATGTCGTGATACCAATGGTTTATGGTGTAAGTAGACAAGTTACTAAGTGAATAAGGAACTGACGTAAAGTATAATGATGTAAGTTCTTCCTTACTATTGTAGTTGATATAAATAGGCAAATTATTTGGATGTTAACGTACGTAGAATGGTTAACGAAGCGTTGTGAGCTCAACATGGTGAGTCGGGTTCGTGTGCAGGCTGCCGGAAATCCTGCGCAAAGGCCGCGGCCCGCGAGGCTGCGCCTGCACTATCCGCTGTTTGTCTCGAATTATTTACGTAAATTATCGTCATTACTGGAATCGACGGGCTACAATACACATGCGTTGGGTCAAACGACATTATTCGCAAATACGTTTATAATGCTGTCATTTCAAATCGTAACCTACAATTCAAAGGAGGTAACAACTTAATGGCCTGTGGACCCTAATAGCAAGACTATTAGGTATTGGTATCGGCAATAGCTTTCTTCTTGGAGGTTTTACTTTATAAAAATTGAATACGTCATTAATACGAAACTGTTTTATTTGAGGATTAAACGGACGTTGGAATTGCATATTATACTATGTATTTTGTCGAATATAAGTCTTTACCTACTACAAATTGCAGGCAGGAGGAAAAAATAAAAAAATGCATTTAAGACTGTGTTGGAAAAGCCCTCGTTGATAGTAGGATTAATTGATTTTTATTTTCCATATTAAAAAACATATTCATGCTTTTATTATAACCATTCATATTAACGAAAATATTAGATGATTCACTGGAAACTAAGACGCTTCGAATTTTCCTGTACAATTTCTTGTAAAAGATCGATATTGCGCGCAGCTGCCATGCCGGTTGCCCCTGACGCCCGCGCGCGAGTCGACGACCGGGCGTCATGGACCTCTTACCAAATTGAGCCTTCCGTTTTCGTTTTTCTCACAATTCAAAATCTGCATTCGTAAAACATTATTAAAATCCTAATTCACGCGTTCTGGATTAGTACTAAGGTGACAAGTTTACCGTTGGCTGGGCAAAAACCACGTGCGACCGTTAACTAGTCTGTGTGAATCGGTCGTGTTTTTATTATTATAACGTGGGTGCTAACATCATAAATCCTTTAAAGTTTTTGCAAGAAGAGTTTTGATGCTAAGTAGTAAGTAGTTCGGTTCTTGAAATACAGCCTGTCTTTAAGCACTTTTATACATATACATAGATACTTTACCGATTTTACCGTGGCCACTAAGTAGGCAATTTACCTATTCTAAACGGTTGATAAATATAATAGACAAACCTTCAGTTTTATTTTTTTGCAATAAATTATATTTATTTTAAAAACCGTTCTCTTGTATTTTCACTTATCTATTTAAATCTTTCATGATTTAAACAATAATAAAAACAATGAGTTTTATTGTTTGTTTAACCTTCTACCATTAATTTAAGTAGGACGTGGTACCAACGAACCGGTTTTTATATATTTTGATAACCGAACAGTAGGTGCGTAATTATATTGTAAGTGGTAACTTAACTAAATATTTATTTAATGGATATCTAAGCTTTGGCATAATAGAGGCGGCCGGGGCGTAGGCACGACTTTAACACGGTTACGATTCTTGACTTATTAAAACCTCACAGTAAGCCGCATATGACCTTCTGGTTTCATTTGGCGTTTGATAATACAAGTGACGTCATAATCTAATGAAAAAATCTGCCTTGAATTAACTTACGAGTAAAAGGTTGAGAGGTCCAAACTACTTCGTGTAGAGCACCAATAAAGTCTCGTAGTACCTGTCTGCTATAATTGGAGTGATTAAATGGAGCAAAAAATCACATCTATTACAATTAGGCAGGTAGGTATCGGATTTATAATTGTTACTGTAAGAAACTAAAAGCCATTATAACTTGATATCCTTATTCCTTATAATAGCTATTATGTAGGTATTTCCGCACCATTGGTACCAAAGCCCACAACCTGCGTATCGTATAAAATCAATGTGCCAGCATCGTGGCCCGAAAGTTGATTCTGCGGAGTGCAGGTTCAGCACCAGTTGTTTACATTTTGTATGGCTGAAAACAGTTCAATTTATGACAGGATATAGATTTTTCATGTAACCATACATACACAATAAAACGTTTGAATGAATTATTGTAAATGGTGTGTAATTAGTCACAAATGCTAACACTCTTAACGTAAACCCTGTATTCTGTAAATTATTATGCATTAGGTATTGAAAAGAAACAATTAGCTTAGGTGTGATTTTGTGAACTGTACGACTGAGTCAAGGCCAAACTCAGTTTTCAAACAATACGTTGTTAGCTTAGTTTTGGTTCAATGATAACATAAACCTGTGTGAACGTTAAAGTGTATTTACTTAACTTAATAAGTCGTTCTGTACCAGAGTCAATATTTAAATATGTTTGACACCCACTTAAAGATTCAAAAGTGAGTTGATCATTGAAAAGATCGCAATCACGACGCGCCGCAATTTCATTTCGCCCCCGCAACGATCACGTCACTAGTAACAATAAATACATACTTTAATGCTTATGAAGGCCACAACAAGTATGCGTAACTTGTACGCTGCGTATTTATACCATTAATACTTGGCGCTGAATTTAAAACAATATAATACTTTAAATTACTGTGACAAACTATGTATTCAAAAAGAGCAAGGTTTGTTTCAGACAAACAAAAGTTCAACGGCAGAAATACGTACGTATCTATAGTCCCAACCTCAGCGCTGGTTCCACAGGACACGAAAGCCGTCTAACAACATTCGTCACGACGACTAAGCAAGAAGTTCTCGGGCACGCACACATTGCACTTTACCTTTAGCAATAACTTCCACTGACCGACCAGCCAGACAGAGACCACGGCGTACTGTAGCCATGTTGGACAGTTATAATAACTGTTGAGGTCATCACAGATGGTCATGAATATTTCATACAACATTTACTTTGAAAGTTCAATTGCTACAACGGTACATACTAGATCCAACATCATGTTATTAAATATTTGTGTGATACAAATTGTAGATCATTCAGTTACACGGTTAAGTATGCCTAAGCTATTGGCGGATTAGTCATAAACTCAAGTATTACTTACCTAGAACCCGTTACTAAGAGATTTCACAGCCTTATTCAGAGACTAAACACTAACCGCTTATTATTCTATAATATAATTGAAATAGTTTCATACGTACCTATTCATCAAAAAGAGATTTTTCATATAAACTTAACAGCATAACCTCGTATACAATACAAGAAAGGATTTTAAATCCGTTAAAATCCAAGTGGTGACTGCTTAATTTATATCATTGCACACCTTACATTTCTGAGACTCATAAACCACATGACAAACAACCATACCACAAACACCTGCCTCACTTCCTTATTGAACCTTACCTACTGCTTACCAGGATTTCAATAATATAAATTCAAAATTTTATTCTCCTTTCTTCATTTGGGTTTACCACGTGACGAAAAATGTAGTGTTTTTGTTCCGGAATTTGGAGGAAAACAGTAACACCCACGTGCGGCAACTCCCGCACAGGTGGAATTGTTCTCTTACTCTCTGTCCATTTTAAGAAAAATCTTTTGCCACGTCACAAAATAAACCAACGAGGAGGACGAGCAACATGTTGTTAATTCGATTTATAGGGCAATTCAAGCGTAATTTTAGATGAAAACCGTGATATCAATATCTATTTTTGAAAGTCCGGTGTTTTTCGTCTGGGATCTGAAGACCGACAGTCTTTTATCTACATCCCCAAGGTAGAACTTTTTAAAGCATGTAACTTGTTTTCCAGGTGACAGAGGGTGGAGTGACGCGTCGCATAGCGCGCGCAATGGAGGTTCTGCACGCGAGCGGGCCGGGAGCGCGCGTGCGGGTCATGCGCGCCGCGTACCACTCGTCCGCCGCGCCCGGCACGCCAGCCGCTTCCTTCATGCTACAGTCTTCACGAAGGGTAAGCCTTCTAAACTTCAGATCCTATAATATACTACACTAATGAGTAATGAGTTGGATTCGGATTGGCCTTGCTCCTCTGCTACTGTTAAGCAAAGGTTTAATTCTACATTTTTCTTTTCTCTGCCTGGTGTGGTTAGATCAATATTTAAGGAAGAATTTGAATCATCAATCGATCAGTTTTTAAGAAATTGATATTTTTATTTTGGTTCGTATATAAAAAAAGAAACTTGTTACACACCCCAAATGAAGACGATGATGATCATGTTTGAGGAATTATATGACTATATCTACTTATTAAGGATTTTAGTGCTAGTAACATAAAAACCAAACTTCTTATCCAACTATTAACTTCCTATTATGGGAAAACTGTAAAACTTTTCCTTATATTTTAGCGATAACAAACCCACTTGACCCCCCACACCTTGTTATACTGTTCCAAACTAGATAAAATATATCAAATACAAATTAGAAGGTCGAATATAATGTGAGCTAAGTTACTCATCGTTAATCATCGAAAGCCAAAAGAGCATAATATTAGTCAGGGTTTTACATTTTAATATTTTTTGTTGTTGTTACAGGTCATTTCCTCCGGGTTCGACTTCTTAGAGCCTCCTTCAGCACCTATAAAGCCGTTAGAAATATCGTCTACACCATATGAATCATCTCCAGAACCAAATACGGAAGCAGAAAATTACAAAGTAACTGAACCTGATGACTTCGATATATCGGAGCCATCCAAATGGCGAGGTTCGACAAGAGGCAGCTCCATTCGGATGCCTAGTGAAGAGTCTTCGTCTACAGACAACGCCAGTATCATCGATTTAGATGCAAGGCTGGGAAAAAACTTACTCAGAAAATACTCCTACGATTCAGAATGCAGTGAGATTCAATTTGGAAGTAGAAATACCAGTCGCAACTCTCCTCTTTTAGATACACCAGTAACCTTGAGCACATTGAAATACAAATCCCTATTAAACAACAGTAATGATTGGAATTCCAGACGCAAAAGCTACAGTTTTGAAGATACCGCCCCACTAAATGAATCTATTATACACTCTAACGACACACTGGCGATGGAATCTTCCACGGACAGCGGCATTTGTAAATCAACAGAAATTGTAAACGATTATATGGATGATAGCACACACACAAAAAGCTTTCCCAGGGATGACAAAAAGCCACAGAAAAATGAAGAATCATTTAGAGACTGGCTATCTAAAAATAGACCGATATCACAGTACAGAGGAACTAAATTTAAGACTTATCGAGATCACGAAATAGTTATGGAAGACCCAATCGAGAATAATATAACGCTGCAATCATCGGGAAAAGTTTCAATAACTTTACCTGTAACTGTTGAAGGCGACGATGAAAATTATCAGAAAGTTAGCCAAGTGATTGAAGATGGTGAAAGAAAAGTTAAAAGAGTAGAGTTTTGCAAAACTGAAGTTCATTTTACTGCAGAATCAGGTAAAGTGAATATAATTGAAACGGATAACAAACCCCCACCTTCGAATGATTTTCGAAAAAGGAGAAGTGCTTTTGTTCCTATGCAAGATATGATTGAGAAACCGATTACGTTGTTTGGTGACAAAACCGACATCCCAACAACGAATGGAATAGGTACTGCCCTAAATGTAAGTGGTAGTGAGCTTAGCGAATCCGATGAGAATACCGCAGCTACAAAAAGTATTCTCAAAAACAAAATTCCGAAACCCAAACCATATCTTTTAGGTGAGAACATGGCATTTGGGATGCCCGATGATCTTCTAAAGAAAGATTTGTATAGTGAGTCTAAATTAACGGCGGTTTCTTTAGTAAATAAGCAATTAGAACCAGAAAAGCACCAAAACGAAGTCAAACCAATGTTCCCACGGGATGCAGGAGTTGTGATTAAACCCAAACCTTTGCGGACAATAAATACAGGTAACTAAACATATTATTGATTATTGGCTACAATTTTAAGTCACTTACTTCATCCTATATTGTCATTAAACAATAATACACTTGTTTAAAATATTATTAAACTAATATCAAACAATCAATTATTTAAAAAATAGGATATTTTTTTAACAGTTATGTTTTGTTACTACAGGTCCCACCAAAACCGACAGTTTGAAAAGCGATAAAACTGTCACAATCCATACAGTTCAGACTGAAGAGGCTACTACTGTAAATGATGTCAAAACTAGATTTAGTGGCTTGCAACTGTCTCCAGTACCACGGAAGCCTAAAACCCGACAACTACGAGAAAGCGATCTCACATACTTTGGAGTAGACAACAATCCTAAATCTATTCACACAGACCACAATCCAGTAGAAAGTAAAATGGGGCGCACCGAAAATGTTGTCGAAAACATATTTCATTCTGTTAAACTTATTCAGCAGGTATCAAACAGTGTGTGCAATAGTGAGCCTGAATCAGAAGAGGCGCCAGAATATCAAAACATTCCTTTAAATATCAACTATGCCCCAGTTCCTACACCGAGGCAACGGTCGCGTCATGACGACAAACCTAAGGAAATTAGCGAAATCAAGGTTTATAAGCCGGTAGTTGAAAAGGATTATCAGGACTCAACACATGGTGAAAGGTCTCTGTCGCGTCGCGCGAGAATTCGCACACAGCACGAGAGTGCGACTAGCAGAAGTATTTCTGCCCCACCAAAAGCTTTGAGGCATAACCCAACTGAGCTGTCACAGCGACGTGAGGATCACTCGATACGGTATGTATTTTATGACACTAAACCACTGAAAGCATGCTACTTAGAATCCAATTTACCGCAAACAAACGATAGAAACATGTACTATACCGTAGGTGCTAATAATATTGAATTATTGTTAACCAGTGTGAAGTAAGGGGTTGAGTAATCAATTAATTAGAAAATTAACAGAGATTGCTGCTTGTAGGCTTAACACTCACCAGGAACTGGTATATTTACAATTAGTAGTTACTAAAATACAAATGATGGTATTTTTTTCTAGTTCCAGTAAAAATGAATTACTAAAAGAGGAAAACAGAATGTTTTCGAACAAAAAACGGAACTCAACTGATGACAGCAATCCTATTTATGTAAATTTAAGCATCGTTGCAGAAAAACCTAAGAGTTATGAAAACCGTGATCCGGGAAAAATTAAAACTACTTCCAGTAAACGGGAAAATAAGCCGTCTAGAATTGATAAAATTAAAAGCAAACTAGAAAGATCTGGAGATGTACCCACTAAAGAGTTTTGTTATATTGATAAGAGAAAGGAACATCGGTTCGATTCAGAAACTGATAGTAGTATCCGGAAACGACACTCGCCTAGTAAAGATACACATACACGCCAAGCCCACAAAGATAGTCTATCTAGACGGGCGGTTCAGGGTGATAAACAGATAAATGCGGAGCCGAATTCCTCCAGACACGGCCGCAAATCTCGAGAGGAACAATCTTCGAAGGAAATAAATAACTCTAGAAAGTCAGATTATAGAAGTAAATCATTACAGCGACCTGGATCTACCAAGGTCTCAGAAGATACTTCTAAGGATACCAGTTTAAAGAGGACAGAACAATTCAAAGACAGTCTAGAACACAATCAAGAGACAAGCAGGAGTCGCAAAAGTAATTCTTCTAAGGATAAAACTCATTCTACTAAAGAAATAATCATTCCATCACCAAAATTAGACATAAGCTCCAGTGCTCGACATTCCTCATCACTATCAAAGAAAGATGACAAAGAACAACACAAAACTCACAAATTGAATAAACGTCGTGAATATGTTATCAATTATGATGATAAAAACGGAACGGTCTCATCTATTTGTAAAGTAACGCCTCCAAGCCTTGGAACACCAAAGCGGAAGAAACCTCCAAAAGAAATATTGAAAGATAATTATTACAACGAGAACTCGTTGAAAAATAGATCCATAAACAAAACTGCTCCGCGTAAGTAAGTCGTGTGCATGCCCTAATCAACATTCTAACAAAACTCATACAATTGTTGCAACTTAAAACAATGGAAATCTTTCAGTGCAGCTAGAAGATCATCAAATGGAACGAAACGGACTGAATTATGCAGATAGGAAATGGAAGACAAAAGTACATATACAAAGGTCTTGCCAATTGTTATAGTGTAATCTTTTACTAGTCGTAAGAGCGATAGGTACTTATTGAGAGTTAAGTAACCTTTTTTGTGCGAAGCAATATCGTGTTTGAGATAAATAGAATAAGATAACGATGATCTCACATACGGCTATTTAAAGTCAACCTAAATGTAATTATTCCGGTTTATCTAACGTTTGAAATAACAGGTTTATTGTCAATAATAATAAATACAATTAATGAACTTATAAATTTGTTTTATTTTATTTTAGGAGGGGTTACACTGTGACTAAGGGATCTTTGTCTAGTTTACTTACAAATACCTGGACCTCGTTATTTAATAAGTTTTGGAAGTTATTAGAAAACACTTTGAGAAAGCCTCTTTCAGAATCCGAATGGTTTGTAAGGATAACGCTGATTCCTTTTTGAGCAGCGTCAAGAACGTCGTGATGGAGCATTTCACCTGCAAACGATATTTATTTTAAATGCCTGCCTAGGGATTCTAGAACTTGTTCTATTTATTTTGGAGATATATATCCGTTGGAGTTCGAAAAGAGCTTTTTATTTTTTATATTGATTATCACTTTTAATGGGGTTTAAGTAAGTGACGTAATTAATAAATAAACTTTATTACCTGTTAGGTACAGATCAGCAACCGCGCCTTTTAGGACTGAGCTACCGGAACCAGCGCATAATGCTACAGTTTTAATATTACTTGACATTTGTTTTCCCCTTCCCAAAGCAAACCGCACATGGGGTATTTCAATCAATTCCTGCACTTTCGATATTGCGGTCGACAAAGAAATTTCGGATGTCAGTTGCAACAACCTGAAATAATTGATACATTTCATGAAAGCAATGTTCCGCATAATGAATTCGAGGACATAGCTTCGTTTTGGGTCAACTGTAATGCGCTCTACGGAGTAAACTATCGAATACCGAGTTATGATCTAAATTTTACTAGAATCGAAACAAGTGATACTTTTAGAATTGACATTATTTTTATATTTTAACTGTTCCTATTTTTTTACTAAATTGTGGAAGGTTATTTTATCATCATGTTTTGTGATTATTAAAATTGTAAGAATACCTATACGAAAATTGGTTGAAAGTAGGTTGTTATGTATAAAACAACATTAAGGGTAAATTGAGATTCCTACTACTTCCTACTTACCATTACTACCCACTGCAGCTCAATTCTAGCATTAAATGTTAGTTTTCAAGGTATAAAATATAAACATACCTTCCAGCCCCGAACTGAGGGTCTGAACCAGGAATCAGCGGTACCGACTCAGTGAAGGAAAAGGCACTGGCCAACCAATCATTCACACCACCGCGAACGCAATCCCAACTTGTATGCGGAGAGTACAGGGATATACGGTTCTCTAATAGGTATGATACAATGCGCTCCTTCCATGAACTGTGGAACAATAATACATGTATAGAGTGCAATATATAGCATTATATTTTTTTCTACCAATATATTAGAGTACGTGAAGGACCTCTCAGACTGGTTGAACTCCAATTTTGGAGTGATACGGAACAGTCGGCAGGAAAATCATATTTTGTTTATTTGCTCATTTAATTTAGTAAACTTACATTAGTTTCACTTTTAAAATTATCTTATTTTTAGTTCTGACAGCCACTTAAGGATATCATTTAATTTAGACCTTTTTTGCTCTTGTTATTGACTGTATATAAAAAGCAATAATTCAGAGGTTTTAATGCACTATCCATTTATAATGATATACATAATATAGTTTACCTCTGAACGACGGACTTCATTGGCGCAAATATCGGTGGATGGTAGGACACAATCATCTCACAGCCAAGATTATGAGCTTCCAATGCAACATCTTCAGTCAGGTCATTGGTCAATAAAACTTTTGTTATATTCCTGAAAAAAAGAGATGTTTTTAAGAGTTTATATATAAATATTTTCAGACTAATCCATGCTATAATTTACTTCAAAACATGTTTTTATACTGACTATACCTTGCAGTATAAGGCTCCACAAGTAAACCAGTATTATCCCAACTTTCAGACAGTTTTTTTGGAGCAAAATTTTCCAAAACAGTTGTAACCTTCTTCAAAGTAACTCCAATATTATCTCCAGTCGACATTTTGATTTTGGCTGATGATATATACCTCTTGAAATTGTTCTGGTTTAGAAAATATTTTCGTATTGTAAAAATCATTAGATGTGAACTGAAAACCATGCATATAAAGAAATGGTAAACCAATATGTAAATATACAGAATAAATAATAACTTCTTTTATGTGCTTATGGTTTAATCAGTTACAACACAGAAACACATGCTAAATAAAAGAAAACACCTCTGTTGTATCAACACAACTATTTATTAATATAGCCCCCCTAAATGTATCACTACATAAAACAATAATATAAAATAATATTAATTATAATATAAAATATCAACTATTCAGTGTAACTCCACAATTTAATTTCACCATCATCACTACAAGACAGCATCTCCTTATTGCCAGTTGGATTCCAAGTAACACAGTTCACATCTTGTGTGTGTGCATTCAACTTGGTGCAGATAAGATCAAAAGTAGGGGCATTTGGATCAGAGGTTTCACTCTCCTTGAATATCCTTATAATGTCATCTCCGCAAGCTGTGGCCAGCAAGCCAGTGTGATGACACCAGGTGATATCATATATGCATCTTGTGTGGAAGCCAGATAATGTACAGACACATTTCCACACAGATTCTCTATCAGTCACAATTACACCTTCTTGGTTGTCCGGTTTGTACTCCCTCCATATTTTGACAGTTTTGTCATCACTGCAAGTGGCTAATCTCTCTCCAGTCTTGTCAAAAGTCAGACTCCATACAGTGGACTCGTGTGATTGTAGAGTTGCTATACAGCTCCAATCATTGTCAGATGGATCTTCTTTATACAGCTTTACTGAGTTATCATATGATGCAGAAGCCAAGATGTCTAGTGAAGGATGCCAAGCAACCTACAAAAACAATAAATTGATAAATCATTTTGCTCAGTAATGATTGATTACTTCTAAGAAATGTATGTGTACAAACTTTTTTAACATCTTGATGGTGTGCATTAAGTACAGATTCACATTCATATTCATCATCTCCAGCCACCTCCCACACCCAGACAGACTTGTCTCGCCCACAGGTTGCCAGCAGCTGGCCAGACGGTGACCATGCTACACTTTTTACTTCATTCTCATGGCCCTCCAGTGCTGCATTACATTCAAACTGACCTATGAACATAGTGCCCTTTAATTTGATGTTATTTTCAGTATTTTATGTATGAACAGTTATATAAACAATTACACACCACTTTTCTTGTCCCAAATAGCTGTAGTTGCATCAAAACTGGCTGATGCCAGATAATTTCCACAAGGAGACCAGGCCACTTCTCTGATCGTGCGTTGATGACCATCTACAAGAACTGTTTTTATGGTCCACTGTTGACCCTCCTTGCTCCATAGTTTTATTGTCTTGTCCTCGCCACAAGATGCAAATATTTTTCCTTGAGGATGCCAAGATACATTCCATACTATTCCCTTGTGCCCCGTCAGGGTTTGCACCAACTCCAACTTGGACATTTCTTCAAATAAAAGGTTTACTTTACGATAGATGTCTTTCGAAAACCACTTACATTGATCTAAAGATGTAATAATTTAGGGTTTTCAAAATGAAGTCGAAATTAAACGAGTACAAAAAAATTACAACAACTGTAGACTACGTAATAAACGTAATTGATTTTACAAGTAGGTAATTTATATTTTCGTTTAACATTAGAATAACCTTATCATTTAATAAAAACAATTTATCGTGACACCATTCTTACCTTAGAATACGTTTACGAATGAAATTTCTTGACCTTCTGTATTAATTTTCGTTACAGAGATAAATAATTAAAATGTGCAGTACCTAGCAATTCGTATCACCGAGAACAATATTCAAATTATAATATAAATTGACGTATCAGTATTTATCGATATCACATGTAGCTGTCAACTTGACAAACAGATGACTCTTGACATTTAAGTTCGTAAATTAGCGTTGTTGGCAAAAAAATATTTATATTTTAGTTTATAAAGTTACACCTTATTCAATAACTTTCTTACTACATAAATAATTTAGTGATTGTTCGGGACATATATATCCTAAAGGGAAGAATAACGACTCCATTCAAATTTTAGTAGGATTTTTTTCCTTCCCGGCCAGCGCCATCTATATTCTGCCCACGAGAACTAGAGAATAGAAGCTAGGGCGGGAATTTCAAACTACTATTAAGTATTCGATACTTAAAGATTGAGTTTTTTTGTTATTTTTAAACCATTTAATTTTGTTACACATAAATAAAATCTTACGCAATATAAAGAAAAAAGAAACAGCTATAATTAATTTAACAAACAAAACTGAAACACAAAATTCTCTAAAGATACAAGATACCATAACATTAGTAATTTATAGTAATATTAAATAAATGATATGATAAATGATATTAATACTATGACACTGAATTTTTCAACTCTGACTTTCGAAAATTTCAAAATAATAAAGACAAATGCTTTTTTAAGGTCATTTGGAACATACTACTGCATAAGGCTGGGGGTAGGTTGTTTCATATTATCGTAGTGGAGTATTTGATCTCTCCCTTATATTAAGCCGTTCTGAGAGAAGGTATTACTAATTTGTTGGCTTCCCTCCTGCAGGTATATCTCTGCTGCACGTCTCTCACCCACTCCAGCTAGTTGTATAAGTATGTAGGCCTTTTTTCAGACATACAGACACTCCTTTATGTGATGGACACACATGTGCATTTTAATTTTTAAAGGCAAACTTATATTTTGTGTTGGGGCTTGAACCATAACGACATGAATTTATTTATGCATAATTATCAATCAATCAATCAATCAGCCAATCATAGTCCACTGCTGGACATAGGCCTCTCCCAATTTACGCCACAACACCCGGTCCTCCGCCTTCCGCATCCAGTCCCCTCCAGCGACCTTTCTCAGGTCATCGGTCCACCTGGCGGGCGGGCGTCCTACCTTACGGTTGCCGAGCCGCGGTCTCCATTCTAGGACTCGTCTGCTCCAACGGCTATCGGTCCTTCGACAGACATGGCCAGCCCATTGCCACTTCAGCAAGCTAATTCTACGAGCTATGTCGGTTACCTTGGTTCTTTGTCGGATGACCTCATTTCGAATTTTATCCTTCAAAGAGACTCCGAGCATAGCTCGCTCCATAGCCCGCTGTGCAACTTTAAATTTGTGGACTAGTCCAACCGTTAATGTCCACGTTTCGGCACCGTAAGTCATAACAGGTAGGACGCACTGGTTGTATGCTTTCGTCTTCAGGCATTGCGGTATAGGCGAAGAAAAGACTCGACGAAGTTTGCTAAACGCTGCCCAGCCCAACTGAATTCTCCGATCAATTTCCCGCTCGAAGTTGTTTCTACCAAGCTTAATGACCTGCCCTAGGTAGATATACTCTTGAACAACTTCGAGCAACGATCCTTCGACATATATCGGTCTCGGCCTGACATGTTCATTGAACATGATCTTGGTTTGCATAATTATGTAATAACATAATTATATTACATGCCTCTTCAGAATACATTCTGTTTTTTAATAAACACTATCTCTTAATGCAAATATGGAACACACTATTTAGTATGTAACTTTTATTTGTTGCTTTATGCTCCACACAATTTTTGAGACAGTTACAATTTATAGAGCTTTGAACAATTGAATTATTTTCATTTTGATATTCTCTTTATATGCCTCTTTTTTTAGAAATATATTTATTAAGCTTGCAGTTTTTTCTATGCAATCTATTATATTCTTCAAGGTTCAAGGTAAGACTCTTTTTTACAGTTTCATAATACAATACAGAGTATATCTGTGTGTTATTAAATGAATGATGTTATGCTTTACTCACACATATTTATCAGGGAACTAGTTTCGGACCCAACCAGAGTCCTTAATCATGAGCAGATGTGGTGTGTCAATTAATGTGATTATAGTAAATTGAGGTACTGCTTTAGCTTATATCCTCCGGTTTTTGATTTGAGAATTCAGGATAAGCCAATACAGCTGTATTTGAGTACAACCAGAAACCAGAGGTAAGTCTACTGTGACCATGGTGTCCTAATGAGAGAGGGCCCTAAGAAAATTGGTATGATTAAATTTATCTTAATGAAGTGTTTTAAATACACTTTTCTAGTGTTAATTATACTAACCCTATGGTATTGAACATCGGGTACAGCTGTTCTGAACAACTTCTTCTCCAAGAAGCATGTGTTTCTAAAATGTTTGCTGCAAAGCATCTTATGCTTAGTGTAGAGTTCATCCTGGAATTTTGGTGAAGACCAAGCGTCGTTTGGGAAGCTATACTTTGACCATAATTCACAGCTAGAAATAAAAAAAAACATAATTTATTATACTTACATCATAATAATGCTTATACAAGGTTTTTGAATAAATAAAAAATACTGTATGCTCCTTGATTGACAGACATAGTTACGGGAATAGTGTAGGCAAGAAAAAATTTCATAGTAAGCAGGTCTTTCTAATGATTTTTGACATAAAAATTGAGACTTTGGAAAAGGGTGTTACGTTAGAATAGTTAGAAGCTGGATGAATAATATGGTGGTATTTTTTGGTTATTGACTACAACGTATAGCATGCAAAATACAAAAGTAGGTACATACCGCTGAGCATTTTTAGGGCCCGGCTTTGGAAACCGATGCAAAGTGAGGGTAGGATCTTTAGAAGTTGAAGATCCGCATACGCAACAGTTTCTAGAGTTTTCTTTCATCGAAATCATCGTGAAATTAAACACAAAATATTCAAAAAAGAGTCACAACACCGAGTTAATAACTCACAAGCACACACTTAATTTCATCAAAACACAGCCACAGAGGAACAAGCTCGACTCAACGTAATCAATGTAGGTAGAATTAAATGGAACTAGTTTATTTATCGCAAATAAACACAAAAACAAGACTAAATGGTGCGCAAAGGCCGGTAAACATTTTCTTGTGACTGTGACATCAACGTCAAAATCAGTATGAAGTGCAGACATTAGTCTTGCCACACACTGTCCCTGCTTTTTCTTGTTTTTCATCATTTGATAATCAATTAAATGTGTCATATTATTTAGTAAAATATATATGGTTGGCATCAGAATAATAGCTTAACTGGTTTTCAATTGAAATTTACTTGAAAAAGCAATTAATAAGCTTAATAATACGAAGAATACAAAATTGTATTTACAGTGGCAACATTATTTAAACGCATACATTCATCTCTGTTATTCCGTTGTTGTTGTCTCTTTTCTCTCTTTCAGCCCACCTACAATATTTTTTATAATTTTCGTCGGACAAAGTTGACGAACCCTGATCTAGGGATGATCGATGTTAGGAAAACCTCGATTTTAACATCGAATCAAAAGTATCGATGTACGATA
The DNA here is from genome assembly GCF_003590095.1 of Trichoplusia ni. Classification (NCBI taxonomy): domain Eukaryota; kingdom Metazoa; phylum Arthropoda; class Insecta; order Lepidoptera; family Noctuidae; genus Trichoplusia; species Trichoplusia ni. Next base: position 526,757 of record NC_039499.1, read on the forward strand.
AATATCGATTCAAAGACATCGATATTTTGAAAACATCGATGTTTTTGGAAAAAAATAAAACTGTCTATTATATTTATGAAAAGTTTTAATTATTAGATAAATTAAGTAGAAATAACAAAAATAAGAAGAAAAATTAACATTCCCAGTATTTTTTAGGAACACTTTGTAAAAAATATAAAAAATATTACTCACTTATCTTTTTCTTGGAATCTTTTGGAACCCAGTGATTACGCCAATGACAAGTAATTAGAGAGGCACTGTGTTCAAAATGATTGACCAGTAGATGGAGTTTTAACAACACCTAACTCATCAAGGGACGAGATTCTTGTTAAACTCAAATTAAATGAAATTAAAACAAACTTATTCGTACGGCTGTGAGCTTACTTCGATTATTTTGATCAGTGTCATCAAGTAGAGTAGAAAATACCTAGTTGAAACTGGATCATCTGCTAATGAATATTTAAACTTGAAGCTAGTACACCTAATGCACACTGAAACGTAAAATAATAATTTACGTTTTGATATTTTATTCAGGTAACATCGATGTTTCGATGATATCGAAGTCCATCCAACGATGTTAAAACATCGATGTTTTAAAGTTGAATAACGAATATCCCTACCCTGATCAGCTCTGATGTCAATTGTTACCAAGATTGTTACAATTCAGTTTTGTTGTTACATTGACTTTTAGGTTATGTAAACATGGTACTTGTTTTGTGATTTTAAATGTAGGTATGGTTTAGTTAGTTCGTATAAGAAACAAATAATTCGTACAAAGCCTTAAACTCTCATAATGGATAATAGTAATAAAATCGTCCCACCTCACCTCAACGCGGAGATATACAGGACCGACACTACCGGTACCTCTACCCAATCCTACTTAGAATACATCAAAATTCACTCGGGTAAGCATACAATTTGTTCATGAGCTATTTAAATTTAAGAATAAGGTCTGAGTCAATATCTCCTGAAGCCTACAAAATCTTTTGCTTAAGAGACTACCCTACCTAGTTAATTTTTTTAAAACTGTTATGATAAAACCTTTTCAGATGGGAGTGTGTTAGTGGGATCATCAGAGCTGACTGGCAGATATTGGAATGGTGGAGCAAGTGTCTACAAAAGCATTGGAGAAGCTCAAAAAGTACCATTAGATGAGAAAGCAGGTATCCCCTTGGCAAGTGGAACTGTCGATGGATGCTTCATTGGAAGTTCTACGAAGGTAAGTAACACAATAATCATGACTTACTTCTAGCAGATAGTTAGTAGTAATAATAGCAGGTTATTAAGTTAGGCACTTCGGCTGAGATTATGCATAAAAAATTAAAATGAAAATAATGATGTTATGATGAGCAGAATTTTGATATGTCTAAGTAATGACAAAGATAGTTATTGTAACTATGTTTGCAACACAATATGAACTATAAATCCAGTCATTTTGTATTTTCATAAATTATAGTTTAACATATAAGATTTTACAAAAAGAACTTTACAAGGTACTTTACAATATATTTTAAACTGAAAATTATGTTTCTATAACCAGGTATTATTATGTGAAGATAGTGGAGCAGTGAGTGTGTGGGCCAACAACAGTGAGCAGCAGAGCGCCTGGAATCTGTGGAAAGAGGAGGTCTCAGTGTCGGAGCATGATAATGCAGCACTGGCTGTTGACTGCCTGGACCCCGGGCAGCTGTATGTGACCGCTGGTGCTGATGGCAATGTTAAGGTAAATATATATTCAGACAGTTTTATTGATATTGATGGAATATATTTTTAGGGTTTCATAGCCGAAGGGCAAAAATAGGATGCTATTTCTGTGGCTCTGCTGTCTGTCTGTAACCAAGCTGTATCTGTAAATAAAATTGTGAGTTGAATTGTGATAGTTAGACACTTGAAATTTATAACAACAGAACTAAAAATGAAGAGAGCCAATAGAGCAACTTTGTTACAGTTACATATATTTTTTGGTGGTAAATTTGTATGAACCTATGTCGCGAATCCTACTCACCCTTGACCAGGTTTTTTTTTCAAATGTATTTTATGGCTTACAGGTGTCCATTTGTACCAATCCAAAATCAAGGCTTTTATTCCATTACTGGTCTACTCTCTAAAAACCCTTTATCTTCCATGCTTCTCTTAGTAGGAAGGTACCTGTTACTATGTATGGTACCTGTTTTATCAATTCAATACAATAACTTTAAATCTTTTAGGTATGGGATATAAATGACTTGATTTGCCTGAGGAACTACAGGGCAGCCCACAGTTTAATAATATATGCTGTGGCAGTGAGACCAAAGTCTAAGACAAGTTTTGCAACAGGCTCCATGGATCAATATGTCACATTGTGGGATGAAAACACAGATACCTCTGTACTTGGTAAGAGTTACTTATAGCTTATAAATAAAAACAAGCAACTCCCGCACTAAGAGATTTACGCAGAAGTACGTAAATAGATTTTTATAATTTTCTCGTGGTGATTATTGATAGCATGTAACTAATCAGTATTTATTTGTTTTAGATTTACTACAAAATGATTGTTGTATTCGTTGTCTGGCTTGGCTCGACGAAAATCGTCTATTAATAGGCGATGAAGCGGGTATCTTACACTTGTCAGACATAAGAAATCCCAATGAAGTGCTCAAAGTAACGCAATTCCCCGCCGCCGTGCACAAATTGGTTGTCCATCCCGAGTAAGTGTTTTTATATACTTTGTACTAGTTTCATTTTGTATATTTATTTAATTTTCGACGTGCATTTGGCTCTACGCTAGTCAAACAATTGAAGTACAAATGAGGTTCGATATAATAATTTAATCGATACAAAACGTAAACACATGTATCGAAAACAAATCTGAGGACAATTAAAGTAAAGTTAGTTATTTTAAATGACAAGTGTATCCTGTGCTTTTAACATAGTGAAATAGGAATTGGGTATGCCATATGAAAAATATTGAACTCGTATTTTTGTTATAATGGATGTCACGATCAACTTATAAAAGGATGTCAATAAAATTGTTTGTTGGTTAGTACTATTTGGTATGAGTTTCTATAAGTACATTACCGATACATTACTAACAAATAATTTTCATTAATGATCAAAAACCTACAAAATTTTCGTTCTTATTTTCGCAGATGCGATAAAGTGGCAGTTTGCTGTGATAACAAAATAGTGTCGGTTTGTGACGTCACAGAGGACACAGAACCGAAGGTTATATATCATGACAGGCACATGCACAATAACTACGTGCGAGGCGCGGCCTGGGACAGAGAGGACAAGAAAACGCTACACACTGTTGGCTGGAACGGGGAAATTAAAGCTCACTCTCTTACATGGGATTAATATTCTAATGTTATTAAAACCTCTTTATTGTTTAACTTGTTTCTAATTACACGATTGTCTAAGACAAGAAGCCTATAATTTATCTTCTTTTTCTTGATTTTATAATGTGATCCATTGAAACTTTTTGGATATCATGAATTGCAACTTTATTTATTTTATTTAAAGATTCAAATTACGACTGTTGAAAAATTGATCCATTTTGTTACGTCTCAAAACTTGCGAATAATCGTGATTTCTAGGGTAATCTACTTATCAAATTCTCTGTACACAAGGCGAGACAAAGTTACCTTTTACTACGAAAATTCTCGAAATTGAGTTCTCATCTCTTTCTATTCTCAAATTTGACATTACCAAAGCCCAATCCATGGCGTTTTTTTACTCCCTCCCTAAGTCAATACAAAAACAAAAGAAAAATGAAACACATATTGAATGCTCACATAAGTAGGTATGATTTATTTCTGCGATAAGTGATAGTAATGCGGGTGTTGTCTACTGGTTGAGGTCAGTCAATGGTGGGGTGAGGGCGCGCGGTGCTCGGGAGAGGCACAAGGCGAGGAGCCGCGCCGGCTCGTGCCTGGGCTCTTCAGCCGGACCATCGTGTCCAGGTGACGGAATCTGGGGAACAAACATGATTAACATTACAGTGTATGCATATTACCACTTCCTAGCCCAGTGGTCATGATGACCCGTTGTACGGGTGTCGTGGTTTCGATCCCCTTTACATGGACCAGATTACATGAATGGGAACATTTAACCTCGTACTTTGACCTCGGCGACAAACTCTTAAGTACAGGGAGCCATTTTTATTTTATTTCAGAAAGTGCAAAATTTATAGGTTGGCATTATCACAATATGAACAAACTTTCATGAATGGGGGGATAAAGGCTATTTTAGGGACAGCTGCGCCAGCTAGTTGGAATCATTTCCGCTTTGAAGTATATACCAGCCTTTATAGTAACCACGAACTTCTCTCCTGCGATAACCACCGAACAGCTACTATGCTAATGCTCTCCAGGTTGGTTGGCTCAGCTGATACCAGACCAAGGGACACTGAATTGCCCATTGCAGGAACTGTGTAGATTTGATAAGATATAATTCATTTTAAGGGTATACTATTTTTTGCCCTGTTCAATAGGTTTTTAAACCATTAACCGGTAAGTCCCGTCGTTTAATGAAGTATAAACAGAGCGATGTTAAACAGTAAAGCGTTGAAGGGCTTCTAATCTCTCTCTCATACAAAGTTGCAGTGACTCGTAATTGTTACCTAAGTGGCAGGTCGTTGCCGTCATTATCCACGCTCTGGAAAAAGAAGCCGAGCGGCCAGCTGATCCAAGATGATTGCTTCCTGTAAAATGTAAATAAAATTGTCTTAAAAATAATATATTTACGGAAATGTGAACGCTTTCCTGCTCTGCGTTGATATATGATTAAGCTGATTTATAGATCGTATATGAGTAAATTTTTATTTAGTTCATTTCTGCACATTATATAAAGCCAAAAAGTGGAATTGCTATTTGACCAAAAACAAAATCCCTTTTTTTGCCTAACATCGTTGTTCCTTTCGTACTATTGACGTCCCTAGTAGGAAAGTATTGTAAACTGACTAATGTATGTAACATAAACTCACGGGGTAGAAGGTTGGAGCTTGTCGTAGTCAGGCGAGTCCGGCGTAGTGGGTGCGACCATGGCCGGCGGGGATCCAGGGGTGGTGGCCACCGGCGGCGGTGTCTTGTTGATGGCAGGGTTGTAGATCTTCGGGTCGCTCACCATGCGCACGAAGAACGAGCGCTTGTGCGCCAGCGCCGCCTTGTGGCGACGAGCACGTTCCTCGTTCAAATCCTGAGTGTGAATGTTATTATCATATTACCAAATGCAGTTGTATTAGTTACCTTAAAAATAGTCGAATGTAACTAGGATATGCACCAAAAAAGGTTTCAGAAGTTAAAGTTGTAGTCAGGTGACTATAGGCACTAAAACTATGCCTAGGTAGGGTAGTAGGTACTCTTGCTTAAGCAATCTTAAATAAAACATCATACCCGTTCCTTGTCAGGTCCTTCCAGAAGCTCGGTAGCGAAGTCGGTGATGATATCCCATGCTGTTTCTAAAAAGAGAGAGGAAACCGTAATTAAACTTTTTCACAAAATACGATATTTGTTTTATCAATTAAACGAATGCGGGAAAATACAAGAGCAACACCTAGACCAATGAATTACTTTATATTTAGGAGAAATTCTGAACAAGTAATAAGGAGGAGGTAAATATGCTCATGAATTTAAAAACCTAAAAGCCATAACTTACATCTTTATGCAGATACCTACTTAGGTTGCTAGTCTATTAATAGATTCCTTTGATAGACGTTATCAACGAGATCGTGTAAGCGTTCCCACGTGTTAGTGTGTCTCCTACCTACCGCGGTATAGATCCATTGTTTCCACCTCTTTTCATGGTTATGTGCTTACCGCTATAATATGAACGATCCGAATCCTTTACCTACTGTTTTCAGCAATTTTATCACATTTATCATCTTTTGAAATCTAATTCATTGTATTTAGTTCCTACACACCAAACTATGTACTACCTATTCAATGATACCTAACTAGTTTTTATCCATTTTAATCCCTGTTTCAGTTGTCAAATGGTCAAAAAACAAATAAAATATTTAAATTATAAAAATTACCGATGTGACTACATTGGACCGATTAGGTACGTATGTGGAATCTTAACAAGTCGAAAGGTTCCGTACTTTACGATAAACCGTATCCGTTTCCTAATATTTTCAGTAGTATTTAAACCTCGCCTTTTCCCAAACACGTTTCATGTAGCCCTTGGCAATGTTAAAATCGAGCTGAAGATATCCTCACCTATGTCATCACGGTTGGCGTGTTGCGAAACAACACAGAAGCGAATGACGAACCGGTCGGCGACAGAAGCGGGCACCATGTGCAGCTTGCCGGACGCGTTGATGTTAGTCAACAGCTTCTTGTTCAGCTCGTCTATCTCCTCTACAGGGTCTTCGGGATTTCCCACCAGGCGGAAACACACCAAGCCCAGCTGAAAAGCGCAGGCTTTAATAAAGTATAATACAATCTTAAATGTAGCATGTATAAGAGTAGGTACATTTTTCACATAAGTTTCGCGAAGAATGTTGTGCTTCTTTATTTACGGTTACCACTACACGTATTCCTTACCGTAACAATTTTTATCCGGATGAAATTATAAAAATCGAAGACTTTGTTAACGAACAAATGTAAAATATAGTAGTGCAACGATTTGTTTGAACTCACCTTGTCCTCCCTTTGCCCCGACCAGCCGGCGACATTAATTTCTAATATTATCAACTCGAACAGATCGATATGTCTTACCTTAACTTGATTGCAGACTAAGAATCTATCATCTTTCTTGACGAGTTGTTCGAAGTATCTTGCTAGTTCGCAATGACGCCTCACATATTTCTGTAGGCCACTGATACCGTAGCTTCGTAACATAAACCATAGCTTGAGCGATCGGAAGCGGCGGCTCAATGGCACACCCCAGTGCCTATAATCGATGGCTGTGTGGTCAAAGCAGTGCTGTAAGTAAAGTGGGTCGACGACGAGGGCTGACGTCAATAGATAGCGGTTAGTAACCCACAGAAGAGAACAATCGAAGGCGGTCAGCATAAGTTTATTGGGATTGGTATTAAAGGAATCAGCATACTCTATCCCAGCGAGATGGTACTTATGCTCAGGGCAGAGGAAAGAGCTGCCAGCGTAAGCTGCGTCTACGTGAAGCCACACGCTTGGGAATTTTCGAACGACAGGTCCAATATCCTCAAGGTTGTCAAAGGAGCAGCACGAAGTTGTTCCCAGAGTTATAGATACGAAGAATGGAACCCGGCCGGCTTCTACGTCCTCCTCCATAGCCTACGAAAATAAAGGTTCATTAATGAAGCAGCAAAAAAGTATAGAACTTCAAAATATTGGATAGGAACTAAAATGCATTCAAATAGATCCCGAATGGTTTTATAAAGTTCGCAATTATAGAGGCCTTTCATAAGAGGGTAGTATCGTGAAATTTCAATATTTGCGGCATAGAAAGTGGCACACAATGTGGCTCCATTACCGCTCGGCTCGCTACGTATTTCCGGCATCTACGGGCGAGTCATTAAACGCGGGACCTGTCTCGGCGTGCGCTCGGTGCCATCTTGTTTCTTCAATTACCGCCCGCCCTATCTGCTCCCAATCCAACCGAGCCAGCACTCCATAACATGCCCTAATTTATTTTAAAGAACAATACACCTCAATTCTATTTAAGTTTTAGTGAAATATGAGTCTCGAATACTCCGGATTTTTATTCAAGAATGCATATTCGTCATGAAAACATGTATGTTAAATATAATAAATAATAAATAAATGCGGACAACATCACATACATTGTTCTGAACCCAAAGTAAGTTGCTGAAGCACTTGTGTTATGGAATTCAGATACAACGAAGGTACCACAAACACCCAGACCCGAGACAATGTAGAAATATGATTTTTTACATTGACCCGACCGGGGATCGAACCCGGGACCTCAGAGTTAGCGACACCTTGAAACCGGTGCGTACGCCACTCGACCACGGAGGTCGTCAAATATGGAGATAAAGGAAACAATTTGAACCTAATTGTGGATAATCCTACTCACCTGTCTTAAAGTTTCACCCTGAAGAGCGCCATTGGAGTCAGGTTGCAAGATGCGGAGCTTCACAAAGCTGATCATAGCCGCCTTCTCGACGCAAGAGTGCGCCTCTTTGGAGCAGTAGGCGATCAATTTGGAGAGCAAGAGACCTTCGTCTACGTTGGGGAATTGATGCTTTAACCTCTTAATGCCACTGGCCCTTGCAGCCAGCATTGAGACAAGCACGCACTCGCTAGCAGAACCCTATAAAACATTTATAATAAGTTTCATGAAACGCGTATTCGGAGCTTAAATGAATTTTATTGTACCTCTATGACACCGCCACCTTTGCTTCCCTCTTCAAGCGTTAAAAAGCTGGGTGGTAAGCCAATGGCCTTACCTGAAATTATACAACTTAGATTTTTTGTGTGTAACGATTAATCAATAAATTAGTGATGAGTCAATTCCATTGTTCTTTTTATTTATTATTGGAACTGCAAATACCACTAACACCAAAAAGTAACAAGTATATAATCCATATGATGCGACTTGGGAAACGTAGAGAGTACATAAATATCTGGTACATTTTTGGAAAAAAATACTTTCAGGTTTCTATCAACGAGCTCCACCTACTCCGTAGTGTCCTTAAAATATCGAGCCTACAGGTTGTTCAAACTTTCGTGCGGCTTCCGAAAAGTCCGGAGTTCGATTACACCAGGTCGAAAGAATGCAAAGTTCATACTAAAGTACATACCCATCCAGTCCAGCATTATGACCTCCAATTCAGTACACGCTGGGCTTGCAGCCTGTCAACAATATTATAGATAAGTAACGGTCAAAGATTGGTGTATAAATAGATACGCCAATATTTCCAGAAACAAAATAGTTTTTCAATTTGATTATGAATTAACCGTGGTAACTATATACTTTGTTTAATATTATCGTCAGGTATCACTGTATTTTCTGGGCTCAAAAGAAGTTCGTTCTCGTAAATGAAATATAAATAAGTAAGTGAGTTATATCATCACTTTTTATGTTTTAAATGTAATTAATGTTTAATGAGAACAGAGTCGTATAATTGTAAGTCAATGCAACGTCCACAAAATTTTGCTTTTAATTCAAACCATGATCTTTCCATACATCTTCTCAGGTATTTCCACACTTGTAACTTTATGTACCTACCTTTATAAAAGTTTTTGTGAGTAAATAGTTCAGGTTTATTATAATAATTCTTGCATGCTGGCTAACCCAAGACGCATATCAGAAAAGACGATAAACTATTATAACCATATTAACCATCGAATTTTTACCTATCTCTAATACGACTTTGTTCTGTAGTTAAACCTAACTGCTATTATTTTCGTTTATAATAACAGGCACTTAAACTATCGCTGATTGTGATAAAGCACCCCATTGTGCAACAACTTAATCGATAACTTGTAACATGCCTACTTGCCTTATAATAGGTACCTAGTGCTTTGTAGATATAAATAAACAGGTCAAGTTCTAGTCGGAAACGCAAAATTGAGGGTTCCTTAAAGATAGGCTAAAAGAAACAGTTGAGTGTACAGATATTATTATGTTTAATACATCAACTGCTTATGAGCGTACCTAACAACTGTTGTTTAACTTCGATCCTTATTTTCTTTATCCAAAAACTGAAAAATATGACTCTAAAAATCGATTGATGAGGTTCTGTATTCGTCTGTACTTCTTTTTTGCTATTTCTTACTTTAGAACTTCGGTCTGGATGCACCCTCTTTTTATCATTTAACGTTAGATAGCTGGTGTTTGGTCCCATAAAAAATCATCAAGGTTGCGCTCCGTTGATTTTCATTTGAAGTTGGTTGTGTGATTTTATTCTTAAAAATGTTATAACTAGTATTTGTTGTTATAGCCTTTATAGATAAGATTTAACTTGACATCTTAAATCATCTGTGAAAAAATCAGCGATCGTCTGTCAGCGTGGACTTACAGATGTTAGACCCTGAGTAATAGGGTACCGTTCTTACCCATTATATACGGAACCCAAAAAAACTCGCCTAACCATCTTCCTGTATAGATATTGCACATCTGAAATTTTTGCATGTTGGCAATCCTGAGGTAATGGGAAACTCTCAAAGGTATGAAAATGGCATTCTATGTCGAAATTTATTTCCATACATTTTATCGTTTTTATAGAATATTACTTGTATAGAAAGGTGACTTCTTCATCGACGGAAGAAAATTGAAAAGAAAATATTTGGTTTGTCGAAATATTTGATTGCCGAATTCGACAAATACCTTTGTGTTTGTCGAATCCAAATTTTTTAATTATTATATTTTTAATGCTAACCACCACACTCAACTGATTCTTGATCAAATTGAAATGTAGAGACTGGTTTATATGCATTTAAGGATGCCAAGTAAAATGTACTTTAACGTCATTTAAAACGTTTATAGACGTAATTTTTGTAAAAAAATATTCCTGGCAATATTGAGATAGTTTAGAAAATTTTGGCTTTTGACGTCGCTGACGGGCACAAAAACTCTGTTTAATATGACCACTTACAGAGTTATTGCACTAAGTCTAACAATACCTTATTTTGACCAATACATTTTATAGACATCAAGAAGTTTTATGTAAATAAATATAAAAGACATTAAAATTTGTTGTACAGGCGAGCTAAAAAAAGGCTCGCAACAACATAAGTTATTTAAAACACCAATTACATGGCAATCAATACTGTTGCAATCGGTGTCTTCGCGTTCTTTGTACGCGTTACTAAGTACTAGGCAGAAACAAAGTGTTATAAAAGTTCATTTATTTATTGACTATTCAAATAATTATTGTATTTAAAAGAGGTTGATTGCTATTTAATTAAACTTTACGACGAGTACAAAGTAAGTTTTATGATTAAAAACGTCATTATAATTTTAAGGTTTTCCTCCGTAATGCTGTAATGCTATTTGAAAATGTCCATTTAAAATGTAGAGCTACCGACATTTTGAAAAATAATTCTGAGGGCGATTTTCATTCAAAGAAATTAATTGAAACGGTTATAACTTAATTATGCTCCATTATTAAAAGCGAATGTTTGGTAAGCTGTTAAATTACAGTTAATTTCGTCGCTTTTTGACATTACCGAACGAAATATTAAGAGGTTTTCTTTTTTTCAGCTTAAGCGATACCATTCTGTTTACTGTCGATCCATCATGTCTCTTTACACCAATTAAGTTCGTCGATTACGTTAATACGATAGCTAGTCTTATACTGACTTGCCTAGATCGTTTTCATTAGAGATACAACGATATCATGATTTATCAAAGAATGATATCGATGTTTTACAGCATTGAAGTTGAAAAAGAAAGTATGGCATTGTTAAGTGCGGTTTCGCTAACCCTTTGGTTTTGCAATTTTTAACTCTGAACTTGGGAAATTAATTATGGACCACAATTCACATTCTAAAAATAAAATATTATTTTTATGGACCAAATAACGGACAAGTAGGTATATCGTTTGGACTGTTGACTTAAATTCACTTCTGACTTTAATCCTTACTCTGTCAAAGAGTTTTGAATGAAATTCAGTGATTCATTCAGTAGGTAATCGTGTTCATACGAAATAGAAATGTTATTTTTAGATAAATTCTTAAAGTTAATATTTCAAATATCCCTTTGAGAACTTGCCTTTAGAAATTAGAATTCAAAGCTTCTACAAACTTTAGCGGATTTTCAAACTTTTCGATTGTTGAAAGTAGTAGGAGTATTAGGACTTTTACTTTTTATTATGACAAAATTAGTGTATTTACCCAAGAGAATCCAATGCAGCCGATACCAGCAGACAGCATATCCCCGAGGATCGAGGGGTACCCGTTTCCGGCCGGGAAGTACGCGTGGAACCGCGGGTGCTGCCAGTGCGTCACCCCGGGCATGATCTTCTTCTCCACGTCGCTCATGACATCGTCCCAGTTCTCTGGCTGCTGCGGGGCCTCCGCCGGCAGCTCTTTGCGAAGGTACCCCGGCTCCACGTCAGGAATCACGCGCCGAGTAGGCAGCGTATTCATATAAGTGCAGATGTAGTCCACCATCTCCTTGCCTCGAACGCGAAACTCCTCGACATCCATGGTTGAACCTTGCAGACACTTGTAAAAAGTTTAGTTAAGAGAGGATCGTATATTGTTGCATAGGACGGTGCGATGTCAGCTGCGCGACGGCCTCCGGCTGACTCAACGCCCGCAGCCAGCACTCTTGTGGTCGAGAGGACGGGCGCGGACGGCGGAATGCGCGGGGAGGGAGCGGATGCGAGCGTGAAGGCTTTCGCTCGGAGTCGCGCCGAACGTGTCTCTAATACACGCGATTAGCGATTTAGCATATCCATAATGAAGAAACTGTGAGCGAGTTCATTCTGTAGTGGTTTTTGTAGAATATTTTCAGTATGATGCATTTTTGTACATCATACTGAAAACACTCGTAACCGACCTGATTTGACCGTTTCTTAAGGAACATAGACTTATCATGCCTAGTAAGTATTTGTCATTGCCTAGTAACAAAGTAACCTTCGTATGTTATTTAGCTATTGCACAATTACCTATTATCGCAATACATGGTGAAATTTAAAAAAAAAGCTTTTAGTTACTGGTAAGAAACCCAAAATAATTCGGGCACAAAACCAATGTTGCGTGAACGGTGCTTAGCAAAATTGCGAAATCATAAAAGTAAAATGGATTTTTAAATTGTCTGTTAGTTTCAGGTTACTTTTCGCTTAGATATGTAACTTGATTTCACCGTGGAAAAAAGAATGCAGGTGATGTTAGAAGTTCATTCATTATAAATTGACAGATGATAGTCGTGCATGAAGAAGCTTTATGTTCTGTCCCTTAGTCTATATTCTGTGCTTGTTCCAGGATATTTGACTTCCTTTGCGGTATCTGATACCTACGTAAATGAATAGCTTGACAATGCAATGTTATATTATAAAATAACATGGAGCTGATTAGATGCTGGAGCGATAGGATTCCTTTAATTTGTTTTTGATGAGTACTTTAATCGCAAAGAAAAAGAACAAGCTAAAGAAAGTTTTTAGTAGCGAATTTTTGATATTTTTCTGTAAACAATTGCCCAAAGAACATTATTCTATATTTTTATTCCGATAGACTAGTGTCTTTCACACCCAAAAAATGCACGGTACCTAAGCTGTTTTTTTTTTTTATTTGCATCTACATTGTCTGTTTTGTGTCTTATTATATGCATCATAACCGTGAATTAATGATTTATTTCTTTCTAATTGTGGATACTTACTTCTATTATCATGATTAGTGTAGGTTCTGGTTCTAGTAATTACTTTCTGCCAGTTGGCCCGCTGTCCGCGCCCTCCTTGCGCTGGGCGCGTGTCCGCGGCGGCCGCGTCGCGCGGTCGGCCACCCTCCACTCCACTTCATTGTGTCAGCTGAACGTTCCCTCTAAGTACCGTTCGACTTTTAACTCTTCTTTCAAATAAACTCAGTTTTTACAAATCCAAAAATAGGCCTATTAAAGTTTCAGAACATGTTGGGCTTCATTGATGTTAAAGTTAGAGTATTTTTTTTCAAAGGCAAATAGCAATTTGTGTCTTTAATTGCGCGTAGCTTAAATCGAAATGGAATGCATGCTAAGGCTTGTTGAACTGAACACAAACCTTTTTTGTATCATAGTCATCTACATACGTTTAATTTAATATTGCAATAGAATTTACTCATAAATTAACCAAAATTCAATACATATACTTAACTAAACTTAGTTTTGTGTAACTCCTACTTAAATAACAAACCCTTAAGGCACCTGTTACATGGTGTGACTTTTATAGAGTTTTGGTTTGGAACTTTTTGCAGTCAAAATATACCTGCAGTATGTATGAAAAACCCTGTCCGATCAATGAAGGACATGTAAGTGTATTGCACGACGTGCTACAAAGGAAATTGAAAATCATTTAAGTCTGCCTATAACGTCAAAATATATATCTTATGCGCAGCATCGACGACAAATATAAACCTGAATTTTGGCATTTTTTCCTTAACTAACAAAGTAATTTTGAGATAGACCTAGTTGTAATGCTATCTAGTAATTGGAATTAATGAAAACCATCGATTAAATTTATTTCATTTAAAAAAAAAACACAAATATGTTTTTTGATCATTGGTCATTTTACACTACATCTCTGAATTGGCCGGACTGGTTTTTTAATACATATAGCTTAGTTATTTAGTATGATACGTTTACTTGATTTCTGATCAGATCAGTTTCTTAAACTGAAACAGTTTTTATCTAGTGCACAGACCGATGGGGGTCTGATCTCCACTCGATACGCGAGCTTCTTCAATCACTGTCTACGATCTGTGTAAAAAGTTCACATCCTTAACTATCTAAGATTTTGATGTCTTTCCCTTTTAAAATAAAACACGCTTGAATGATAAGTCGCTATTTTCAAAAACATTATATTTGTGTATCCCTACTCGAGTCATTTTTCCAAGCGAAAAAAGTCACTGCCACTTGTTAAGAAAATTTTTTCGTATGATTTTAGAAATGGTTACCAGCCGTAGGTTATCTTTATAAAATAGCTAAGCAAATACTAAACGTCGAAATTATACAACTAACATGTTACGCAACAAAGATTCAGGATAAAGAATATTTCCGTACATATTTGTCTGCTGACAGAGTTAGAAAGCCGCGAGGCTCGCCCGCACACGGCACGTTATAAATAATTTAAATGATGCGGAATTGGTGAAAGAGACCTCGTTCACTCGTCGACGCTCAAGACTAGGAGTGCGGCCACATGAATATTCAAGGTTCATCCCGCCGTTCCAAATATTCCTTAGAATTGTGCCGAGATTGACACTCGTTCGTCCTACAGACTCCTCAGGTGACACTTTAATATGATTATGAGGGAATCACGAGAGGTGATTACTCAGGGAGACCCGGTAATTGTTACTCTTCAGTTTCATCAAAGGATTGGAGTTCACTCTTCTTTCAAGTATCTGTATAATAATAGGTATTACAGGTAGGCAGGTAACCTATAAAGGTTCTGCCGTTACCATGTCGTTACTATGCAAATGTAAAGTGCAGGTCAGATATCTAACTATCAGGCAGATAAGAGTGTGGACAAACGGTAACCTGCCAAGCTTTGTAAGAAAAAACTTAAACATCGTTAGAGCAAAGGTGGCTATTGGTTTTAAAATGTTAACTTAATTGCAAATATTTGTTTTGCAACATTTGTATGTTTCATGGACTAATAATTATAGCTATGCATTTCACTTAAGAACGAACAATACTTTTATTGTTTAAATTTTTATGATACCTAATGTACCTATCCGTATTGTCGTATTTACATAAGAACCTACCATTCTGTTCAGTACTAAACCTACTTAAATATTAATAACTGAACTGATTAAAAGGAGATACTTATGGAAAACAATTAGGAAGCCAGGCCAGGGTGTTGGGTGGCGGGTGCGGGGCGCGGGCTCCCGGCCGTTTGCTGGTGCCGCCGAGCCCGGCACGCCGAGCAGTCGCCGCCTCGTCGTCGGAACGCGCATTCTTCCCCACTCCAGAATACCAATGCCGTATTATTATGTGTGATCTCGGCTCCTATTGTGCGATATATATCTACCGTCCGCTTCCATTGACATCTTATTCCCAGTTCATAAGTCCAGTCACGTTTCCGCTCGAATTATTCAATAGTAAATTCGTTTCCAGACATTTAACCTATTCAGGTTTTGCTGGATATCTATGATACTTTGTAAAATAACTGGAGTGGAAACGAATAAAATTCGTATTTCACAAAACCTTGCTACGCGCTACGCCGTAGACTACGAAGTAGCCGTTGCAATCTGTAGGCGGTAGCGCTTCTATTTAGATTTTTTTTTTGCCTAGCTACATTAGATTTAGTACAATTTTATGGTTAGTTAAGGTTTAAATAGCAAAAAAAATAATATTTAGTAATTTTCTGAAGTACATGTTTAAAAAATAAATGCTAAACGGGATGCAAGAGTTAAGCGGGCACGAGTAGTAGGCTGCGTGCTTTAGAGTAATGTGGTCTTGTCATGACAGTTTCAGGAAAATCATCTTCACGCGTTGGATTTAACAACTCCTGCCTGTTCGGAAATTAAGTATCTAAAGCTTATTTGTCATTTTATTTCGATACGTATTTAATTTTAAAATTAATTGTTTATAATGTAATCAGAAACAGTATCATTTACTTTAACATCGAGGCAGCGTCTTGTATGATGGTGATCGACAGTAAAACAATTACGAGCTCCTTCCATAATCGAATCTCGCTCGGAGCGCCGCGAGGGCCGCATTTCACCACAATTATTGAACACAAATTCGGTTACCCTCCGCTGACGTTTTTATTTTGTTAAGTAGGACTCCACTGTAACAGCATGTCTCAATATTCATCGTTTAGACCTTATGTGAGTCTAAACTACGTATAGAGGAAGTTCCGCTCATATGTCTTGCCGCTTCTTAAACAATATTAATTGTATATGTGTGTACTACTACTAACCATAAAATTATTTTCAATTTTTATTGCATTGAATTTCCAATGCATGATTTAAGTTAATTAGTTATGTATCTGCACAATTACGGCATACCTAATCCGTCGTTGCTTAGAACTATATTCACTTTTTAGTTGGCATAAAAAAACAAAGTTAATCAGTCATGGTTGCACAAACCTCTTATCACATGTTATCACAAGACAAGGCAAAATCCATTGTGTTTCCATTATCTACCTAATAAACTTATAGATCTATGCGTTTTAATTAAAATCGTACCAATAACTAGTAAACCTTCGACATCTCTGGCAGTTCAATAAATATTGAGGAAATAAAAGGTAGGAAGAAAATAGACTCGTTGAAATCTAATTTCGCGTAACCATAACGGTCGGTACTTGAGCGCGATGAGCCATCCGCGACAGACGCCCGCCTCATATCAATTTCTTAATTGAGCCGCGGCTTCTTCGCTCCAACGATTCTCCTGAAAACCTCATTGCTCAGCGCACAATCATCCGGCGAGAATTCTTCATAACATAACTAAGCATAGCTGTCTATAAAGAAATTCTAAGAACTTTTCATTTTACACTGAAATCTCAACGAGCTAGCGCAGTAGATAGATAGGTTTAATAATAGTTTTTCGAGTAGTTCATGCTGTAGTGCCTCTTCTAACGGTTTTAGATGAGTGGATTGAATTATAGAGAATCATATCCTAGTAGCTAAAAATTAATGTCAGCAAAAATTTTGAGTTTTTGTCGGTAAGTTCAATGTAAAGGTCATGTTTTTGAAAATTTGGCGATAATACGATAAGAAACTACAAATTATAAACCAAAATGTGAGTGTTACTTCGTCCGTCGTAGATAAAATTAGAAATTTATAAAGTCGGATGAATAGTTTTAGAGTTCATGCCACTTCTCCCCGTTTTTTGTAACATATTTCATTACTGCTCTGCTTCTATTAATCATAGCGTTATAATATGGTGTAGTTAGTACCTATATCAAAACTTTCCTCAGTAATTGGGCTATATAACACCAAAAGAATTTTTCAACTCGGAGCTATTCCTTCCACTTCTTCTTATTACTCAATCTAAACAATAACTACAGCTATTAAATAATGACTAGAGAAGGTATCTTTATATGTAGTTTTAGTCTAGATTGTCCTGATTTGAACTAATGGTACTTTAGGCGCAGAAATTTGAAGTGACAATTTGCGTAAAACATACAAGTTTCATCAAGTTTGTACCTTAAAGGCATTTAATTAAGAAAATATCGAAGTGCAAGCTGATACTTCGTTCTGCCGAGCTTATTCATGAATTTTAAGTCAGTGACAAAGAAACGTAAGTAGAAAAAGTATTATTTATTAATTCAATATACATATATAAAAATAATAATATCCAGTTTTTGTTTAATTCTGCTACACTTAAATGACTAAACAGGATTATAAACTATCAAAACTCTATCTATGTAGAACTACAATATTTCCCAAGATTTGTGCCTTTCTCAAGGTCGCATAATATTAATTAGGTATACGTCAGACGTGATATAGCTGTTATGAGGCAGGAATTTCAACTTCGGTCTTCTTCGTAGCGTCGACGTCAGCGACTGGGGTCTGCACTGAACTCAGGGAATACGGTCCTTCGTTGCATTTAGGACCATCGCAAGAGAAGTTGTCATATTCACAATATTCGCCCATAACCATCTGTAAGAAGTAACAACTTTTATGACTGATGAAAGTATTTGAATATTTCGTTGGAAATGTCGGGTGTTAGGACTGTTGCGTTATAAAAAATATTTTTTTTTATCTTTATTTATTCATTTTCAATATCTTTAATATATCTTTTACATTTAAACTCGCCAAACTGTTAAGTTTATCGGCGTAACTCTTTTTGTATCTACATGATGTACCTGGGTGAATTTCAACAGGTCCAATAAAATCTTCATTTCCGTGGATTTTTTATTCTTCAACTTTAGAACAAGAAAAAATAGTGTTTTCTCAAGTTTTTGATCAGATATGCAGTTTCGCTTAATATCTAGCAGATAACTTAAAAAACTAACGAGATATACAAGATTGAAAATTACGTGCCACGGCGATGAATCATGCATGCACGGCAATGAAACAGGCGTCCATGGCAATGAAATGTTATTATAGTGTACAAGAATATTTAAATGATAAAGTTAATAATTGAAATAAAAATAAAAACTATTAATTTATACGCAATAATAATAGAATATAATATGTAAAAATCCAGTAACACATGATATTATTTTTATAATATAACTATAAATAGATACATCCCTGTCCAGTGGCGATGATAATGTTCACGGAAATGAAACACGTGGCCACGGCAATGAAAGGAAACTGTTTTACAAGGCACGGCGATGATGTTTTTTTCATTCCCGTGTATTTTTTTTCATTACCATAGCAAATTTTGTCCACGGAAACCACGGCAATGAGAGCACGGCGATGAAAATCAAGGGATATAATTCAATTTACTAAAAAACTGATAATAATTCACAGTAATGAACACTTTACAAATAAACTAAATATAAATAGCATTGTATTGAATGCTCAATCGAGATTAAAAACTTATTGAAATAGAAGTTAGACCTATTCACGGCGATGAAAGAAAAAATGTCCAGTACCAAAAAAATCGAATACTTTTAATTATAGCTCGAAAACGCAGGCACGTACACACGTCATTCTTTGTCGAGCCTTTCGACGTTACTTATATGCAACGTTTAACCCACAACGGGAGGGACGCAAAACGTTAGAATATGCAATATTCTCAAATATGTTTAGGACATGGCGATGAAAGGTAGTTCTGGGACAAACGGTTTTTTATTAACCATACGTTGTATTTGAATAAATGTATTCCGAGACAATACTTTAACTATTCACGAATCAAATAAAACTAAGTTTTAATACAAATAACGATACATTTTTGATCAATGATGTATTTAGTACATCAAGGTGAAGTGTGGACAAACACGGCGATGAAAGATTATGTGGTTTAACTTTTTTTTTGGAAAACCTATTAATTCTATTAATAAAATATTTAGTGCTACAGATAGCTTTTATGTCATCTACCTAAAAAAAAATGTTAAAACATTATAACAATGCTTTTTAGTACCGATTTCATCGATGCCACGCAATTTTTGGGTCCGGGAAATTCACCCACCTGTATGTATACCTAAGTATCCGTATTTTTTATATTATTTTATATGTAGTAGAATGTCAACCTAGGAGCTCATGGCTAGGCTAAGTACAAGTTGATCAAACACAGTTTTACCTACGTTTGATACGGTCTGTATGTGGATAGGTTGTACAGGTTTGTGTAAAGGTAATTTAGGAAGATATCCTCATAAGGGCCAGTGAATTGCTACATACCTTCGTAGGAAACTCGCGATCATATTCAGGGTTGCAGACACACTGTCCACACACGCAGGTCCCCCGGCCGGAGCAGGCCGGGCCCTCCGTCACCCCGGGGGGGAAGCACCTCTGATTCACCTCGCCCTTTCTGCACGAACACTCTGCATTCTCCTGGATACTCACTGTAAATATATCGTTTAAGTTGAATGCCTAATTGCCGACCACCTCTTAACCCAGGCCTCCTTTATTTTGTTAAGGCGGGGAAGTCCTCAAGGACACCCACTCCCTCGGGGGAGGAAACTCGTACTGACTAAACCTAAACTGCTGTGCTACGTCATCCGCGTTTTTGTGTCATTGTATGGAAATGCGTTGCAATCCTTCATACACCTCTTAATCCAGGTCTACTAACTCTAATATAAGACTTTTGCAATCGTGGAGGAGAAACACCTCTCTTCGTCGTGCAGTTCGAAAACAGAGGTGATGCAAGGTCCCAGGCCTGTTAGTCTAGTGGTAAGTGGCCCTGACTGATATACCGGACGTCGTGGGTTCTACTCGTATTCCAATCCAGGACAAATTTTAGTCTGATGAGCACGATCAATTTTTCTATGGCTCAGTGTAATTTATTTTTACAAGTACTTATGTATTCAGAAGTATATAAGTATATAGGTATATTTATAAGTTGTCTAGTACTCATAGTGCCTACAAGAGTTGCTCAAATATCTAAGCCTATCTAAATCGTAACTATGCTTAGCCTGCAGTTTGACTCTACATTTTAATTTCATTAAAAAGTGACTTTGTGAATACATGTTTGTGTCTCCAACGCCACATCTAAACATTGTCTACTCGTCTGTACCAGTTAGGTATAGTCGCTTCCAAACTTTATAAATAGCGCTTTTTATGAGATGATGTAGGTAGCACAGTACTTTATCTAAGTAAATAAATGACGTACGTGTGATTGCGCAAAAAAACTATAAGTACCAGGTTGCTGATTGCTCATATTATTAGAACTAGGTAGGTGAGTAGTAAGTTGGGAATTTAGTTACTAAAGTCGTGAAAATTACGCCTGAAGTTACTCACTGTTATAATCTATGTGGTCAATTGTATTATTCGAACAGAAGTCTCCATATTTCGGTAGTTTCTTTGAGAAGCATTTGTTTTCCGTTTCGCACCACGAACAATGTGACAACTTCAGGCACTCCAAACATGATGTCTTCACTATGCACACATATCTATCGTCCATAAGGAACGACTTTCGGGATACCGAAGTAACCGCTTCAATTGAAAGGCAAAACAAATAAACGTAAACCGGGAACTTTAACATTTTTACTTTTAGCGGACCTTCTTGGTTATTCGTATAATTATAACTGCTTATAAACGACAACTACTTGCTTAGCCATGACTTGTGTACGTATTTACATCGCGAGTGATAACCTTTAGTTAAATCAATGTTCCCGTTTCGTATCGATAGATATACTTACCTAATCATCCGTATTTACTTAGCAAAGTCGCAAATAGGAGCTCGTGTAGGCATTTTCCGTTTCTAAATCGTTGTTTGTATTGTGAAATGCTGTTTTCAAAGCTACAATCAATAAATAAACATACCGAGATTATCAGCATGCTAGAACTTTACATACCTAGTGCCTAAGTACATAAATCTTTAGTTACATTTCGTATGTCATAGTAGTATACTGTATTTGAGTAGCTAGTATTATGAACAAACTAATTAATTGTAATTCATAAGGAAAGTGACCAAATATGAAACATTTTGTATTACAATGCAATTACTTATGAGTTTTTTGCTAGTTACAGCAGTAGTATTTCAATACACAGCATTTTAAAATATAATTGTAAATGTAAATGTAAATGCAGCTTTTTATCGAGTAAAAATCTGTTTTCTTTTCCTGAATGTCTTTTCTTTTAGAACATAATAGCACCAATTCGTGCGACAATCTCTCAACTACTTTTGGAAAACATCTCTTCAAATATCTAAGGTAAGTTTAGGAAAACTAGTAGATATCAATTTTATTTTTGGTAGATAGTATTATAGTTCAAAATAACGAGCAAGCGAGTCGCAAAATGTGACTGCCCTTGATCTCTTCGCACAAATACATAAACACCCTGAATAGAGATAGATATTTATATATATATCTTTATTTATAGAGAATGTATTACCGACCAATAGCAATAGTTTGAGGTCTGGGTAATGACACCATGAGAAATTGAATTGAATTGAGGGCTTTCCGCATAATATTCCAATGGTCCATAATGGCTATCAGAATGGGTCACTAATGTATTGTTAGGAAAACTGATAACAACGAAAGAGAGAAATTGCGATATGATTTTATGTTTTACTAACTTTCCAATGTTTCAATAAAGTAGAGTAAAATCCTAAGGTTATCAAACAATATTTTAAATCTCTTTCAATATTGCCATAAATATATAAAGCGACAACTTATTTCTTTGGCAACTCTTATCGCTAATGTCACGTTGATTGTCAGCATAATAAGAAACTGACACTTGTAGATAACCACAAAAATCCAAAAAAAACATTGATACCTGTTTCAATGTGTATTAATAATGTTGTGTAAGCCTTTGAAATAATTCAAAAACTAAAAATGGAAAATTACAGCAAAGGAAAAAATGTGGAGGAGGAACTGGAGCGTAGTAAAATACCTATCAAAGATATGCCTGAAGATTTTCTTTGGATGCAAGTGAGTTCTGTTAATTATAATTAAATACAGCCCAAGATTTTTTAAATTAATATTAATGCGTGTATCAACCCGTAATAAGTACGAATCCGATGTCATGTCAACCGTAAAACGGCGGGGTAAACGAGAGTTTTGTAATTTCTACCGTCTGTTTTGACGCATGTTTATTTTTAATCAAAACATATTTCTTGTAATTTATTTAACTTTCAAGTGTGTTATCATAATCTTCTATTTTATTCCGAAAGTCATTTTAAAAACATCTTTATCACCTTACCACTCTTATTTACCCTGTTTTGCAATAATTAATTTAGATACAGTATATAATTTGCACTATACTTTTTCAGGTAAAAGGTGGTAGTAAGATGGCTAATTTGTTGTCTCACGCATCAGGTATTCTAGAAGATAAAGCAACAACCACTGTGGTGTGGAGCGGAGCTGGAGTTGCCATAGCTAAAGCTATATCATGTGCTGAAATTCTAAAAAGGCAGTTTTCTATTGAACATCAAGTGACAAAACTTATTTACAAAACGTAAGAACTTGTTATATTAATGTACTAAGCTGGTCATAGTAACAAAAAGTACTTTTTCTGTTACCCTAGCCCTATGGGGTAACAAACTGGTACCAATATTTTGCTTTACCTAAAATCTTTGTGATGTTTGCAGTGTGGAAGAATTCTGGGAGCCTAAAGTAGATGGTCTAGAGACATTAGTAGTAAAACGACAAATACCTATCATTCATATACTGCTATCAATGACAGGGATTCCAGATAAAAATCAAATTGGGTAAGTAAGTGCTGATCAAAACTCTGTACAAAACAACTTCTAGATGAAAACGTAGTTAATGACGTAGTTCAACAAAAGCAATTTAAATTGATAAATATTGGATTTCTGAGCTCTATTTTAAACACCAAGTTAGTATTTAAATATGTATTATAATTCATTTGCATTTTACAGGTACCAAACATTACAGGGGAAAAAGTTCTGGCAAAAAGAACAAAGCAGCAACTCTAAGCAGAATCAATCTTATAAGTCTAAGAAACCTTTTAAACATAAGAAAACATAAACGGATACATTTTAAACTTACTTGTTTTATTGTGTATAGCAATTAAGATTTGAGAGATTACAAATGAACTCACAATTTTTCTTAGAACTACATTCATTGATATACAAATACAGTTCTTATTTCTGTATATCAATGACAAAATATAAATAACATGTAGATATACTTGACACATGAAATATTACACATTCTAATATTTGAGAGCATTATATTAATGTAATGTAAGTTTCTAAACATGATCTAAGTCCATATACATAATTTAATACTAGTTACTACAGTTTACAATAAGATTACACATAGTTTTAGACGTCTATAAATATCAGCGGTAAATGCAATTACACACATCTCATTGTTAACTTTACAGACATTCAATTAGGTATATAAGGATAGTTATCTGTTTTAAATACATATTTTAACAATAAGAGACACAGTATAAGGAATTTAAAAATTTTAACCCTATTACTGGTAAGAGTTCAACTTTTAGTTTTACTACCTCAGTTATCATCACATGTCAATGTGAGCACAACCATCAGTAATGTCTATGTATTTAATTTGACTCATAATTTATGAATCAAATTACTTCTTTAAACCTCATGCTTCTGATTCACCAACAGGTGTTTCGTCATCCAGTTTCGGCAGGATCAAAATTTCCTTAGAAATGATTGAGTACTTGGTAACAAAATATGTAAATCTCTTGCACAAGTGAGTTTCCTTCTCAAAAGCGTCAAATATTGCTCTGTGGTGGAAATAGGCATGAGAAAATATTCTGTATACTCTCCTGCAAACTGAACCCAATTTTGCTACTGAAGATTCTTTGATGCTTACTCTGAAAACCAAAATAGTGTTGAATTAAAATATGTTAAATAAAGATACAATATTACATTGTTGCAAATAAGTTCTTTGACTTTGAAAAAAACAATCATACCTGCTTGGAAAGTATTTGTTGCTGTTAAGTAAGCAGGCAGCTCCGTCAAGGGTGTGTCTTGTGTAGTCAATTGCAGGGCATTCTTTTGGTGTCTTATGAGCAGCACATAAGAATATCCATTGTTCTGTAGCAGTCATTTGTGTACAAGTTTCTGGTTTACATTCTGCTTGTAACTTGACTGCCAAACCATTCAGTTCCATACAAAATTGTCTAAAAAAATAAATGGTTGTTTAGTTATATCCACAAAATTATTATTTACATACCATCTATTTAAACTTACCTTAAATGTTCATATTTCCAAACGCCTTCATCTTGAGCTTCAGGCATTTTCAGTATAGCTTCTAAATTCGATGGATCACGGCGGATAGTTTGTTGTATGAATTGCTGCACAGCAAGGGTGCTGTCCATTTCTTCAAAAGGCTCATCAGGCCAACGACAAAAGTCCTGTGAAACATTAACGATCTCAAGCCAAGAAAATCTTCTAACATGTATATTATTTCAATGAAATTATATTTACAATACCTTAGCTTTTGAACCGGGTCGATTTCGCCTCAATATTTGAACAGTGTCCGCCATTTCGGATAGAAATGTTCGGTGAATTTCAATTATATGTGTTAGTTTTTAACTTTAACGTGGCTACAGGAATACAATTCGATTTTAACCAATAAAATTATTTCAATGTATTCCTTTTATCGCCATTACGTTTATAAATTTTTGTCAACTTTTTTCAATCTATGTTAAGTTTAGAGCTGTGTGAATGCCCAGTAAGATCTTTTTCGGTTTTTAGTTACGGTTAATTTATCTTAGAAATAATTGATGATATAATTATAATTTAAATTATAGAATGAAACTCAAGTATCTATCATCCATGTCAATCAATTATTTTCGGAAAGCTGGATAGCTTGTAATACTTCTAATCTATATAATTTAAAATTGTAATCTATCATAGCAAGCGAAACAGTAATTAATTAGATTTACCATTTTATTTAATCGGATGATTTAAATGGTCGAGAATCCTAAAAATATAAGTATATTTATTATCTTTGTCTTAGGATGTGGTTTTAATACTTCTTTCGACTTCTGTGTGTCCTCAGCTTTCTTCAACTAACCACGGATTTTGTTGCATCTGTGGTTAGTTACTGATTGACATGGCTGACGTTGTTTTGGCAAGTTCCTTTGACAGTTCAGCGACGATCATCTGAGAATGTTTTGTTATTTGTAAATATATCGATAACAGAATCAGCCACAATGTGTAATTTAGAATTAAGCGTAATTTTACTTGTTTTTTTGGCTAGTTGTTGTGCAGTGAGTGATATGACAGAGAGTTCATTCGGAAAATATCAAGAGGGTATTATTGCAGCTTTTGGGGATTTTAATTCTGATGAGTTGACTGATGCGTTTGTGATAAAAAATTACTCAAGCGTGGAAGTTTATCTCGCTTACGACAAAGAACCGTTTATGAGGCCATCAGATTATGCTTGTAATTTTAGTAATATTGTGATAACAAGTATAGTTCCAGGTGATTATGATGGAGATGCATACATGGACATATTGTTGACTACTCAAAGTGTAAACGATACTTCTAATCTGCACACGGTTAGAATATTATGGGGTGGGGAATCAACTTTAAATTGTTCAGATGCTCTTTTTATAAAAGCAATTTCAGTAGGTCAACCATTAGTAATGGATTACAATCGAGACATGATTCTTGATCTGTTTGGCATCAATGCACAAAAGCAAAGAGTATTCTGGATATTTGGCAAGGCTCGGACAACACCTGTTGAAAAGGCTATGGCTGATGATTCATTGAAGATGATCAAGCTTCCACACTCACATTCCTTTTTAGATGTTAATGATGATGATGCTGCAGACCTCCTTGTTACAACCAATTCTAATGTTGAAGTGTGGCTGAATGATGAACTGGATGGATTCAGATATAGTAACAGTATTGAGCTGCTTGTGGGCCATCCTACTATATATGGCCAAGCATTGTTCCTTGATGTGGCACTGTCTGGGCAGTTCTTTTTAGTCATACCTGTGTGTTATGACCTCCAGTGCTTTAATAGTACCATTTTCATTTACGATAATAATGAGTGGCATGACCTGCAAGTGGACTTCAATGATGGTAAAGGAACATTGTGGAGATTTGTCCCACCTAGGAATGAAGTGTATCTAGATACCCTCACCATGAGGAGTGGAGATTACAACATGGATGGGTACCCAGACATCCTAGTGACCCTGAGCCCAGTTAATAGTAATGAAACTAGAGCATTTCTTCTTCATAACACTCCATGCATCCTTCCTGGATGTAAGTTTTTTAGAACATTTGATGTCCAATGGGATAAATTTGATTCCTTCGGGAATGATGTAGTAATGGCCACATTCTTTGATTTCTACATGGATGGTATTTTAGACATAATCTATGTTAAGAAAAATGTGACTACACAGAAGTACACAATGCATTCATTTAAGAATGAACTGGAATATGACACTAACTTTATCAAGGTTATAGTGGTCACTGGTCTTACTAACCCTAAGATACCAATTAGTAATAGAACTATTTATAATAGAAAAGCAACATTTGGTAAGTGTAAAATATATAAATGACTATATTGTTCAGTACTCTATTTCATTATACCTGTTACTTATCTTTTCTCTTGTTTCCAGGAACTAATCTCCCAGGCCCCAAGATAGGATACAATACCTGGTCACAGGAAGGCACCTACAGGACAGGTGTCTGTGCACAACTCCCTCAGTCTGCATACTTTGCTTTACAGCTGCCATACTCCATATTTGGCTTGGACCGCACACCCAACTTTGTTGATTCCCTGAATGTTGGCCTCTCAGGGAATTCAAGAAGTTGGACTCAAATCATTCCAAATTCACAAATAGTGGTGATACCCGCCCCACCCAATGATCCTTCTCAGTGGAAGGCCCAATTGTTTGTGACCCCTAGTAAACTTATTCTTAAAAGTGTGTTTGTGTTGACTGCTATCTTAATTATAATTACTGGACTTGTTCTGTATTTGCATTGGAAGGAAAGGAATGACAGACAGGATATCATAGAAATTGATGAGAAGACTTATGTCAAAATATAATGAAGTATTATTAGTTACTTTTAAATTTTTTAAGTGTATAACATATAACCTGTACAATAAGACTTTATTTTCTGTTATAAATATAGTAATATGTAAGTTTTTAGATTTATTTTGCAAATAAATTAGTTCAAACTTGAACAACTTTAAACAGATTTAAAACAAAATATTATTTTATTGTTATCACTCGAAGTTACTGTGATATTTATGAATAGTTTTGACATTGTGTAGATAGAATGAAACATGTTATTTTAATATATATTTTATTTAAGGCAAAGAAAGGAGGTAACATGTAAGATAGTTTGTAAATCTATTCTCACACTGCAACATTTGATATTTATTTTACATTATTTTTTATTTAGAACACAGTAATGGCACCAAGCAAAAGGTACTTTTTGGAATATATTCTTTTTTATTAACCTATTTAGTGTTTAGACTTCCTATGTTTTTTATCCTTCTTCTTTTCCATTTTCTCAAGTTTTCTGAAAAATAATAAATCTCATTATTATACTGATGCTACTTTTTATTTGTTGTAATACACTTACAGAGGCTATACATTGCATCCAACTGAACAATATAACTTACTTCAACAACTTTTTCTTCTGTTTCTTAGTCAATTGACTTATCAGGTCCATTTCAGTGAGATTGGATGAGTCATTTTCTTCAATCTTCGTGGCAGACAGTGGCAGAGCTCCTGGTTTCATCACCAGACCGGTATCTCTCATCTGCTGCATCAATGTAGGAACATCTGGTTTCTCCTCCTCCTCTTCAGGGGCTGATGATGAAGCTTGCAGAGCACGAGCCTCACTCATTGATAGAGAGTACATTGAGCACTCTTTGTCTAAAATAATTTAGTCCAAAAATTATTATACCTTAAATTTAGAATACTGAGAAACAGGGAAGCCAGGTAGTAGTAGCCACCCATAATAAGTTGGTAATGATAATGAGACAATACATAATTAATTGAATGTGAATAAAACTGCATTTGTTTTGAGAAAAGTAGGGCTACTGTAATGTATAATACAGTTAAGATGTTCTAAAAATTCAATTAATTCATGTGTTTTAAATTGTTTTAAAGTTACTTGAAATTAGGTTGTTCATGCATTAAGCAACTATTGGCAATCAATTTAATAACATGGAAATTATGTTACCTGTGTTAATGTGTCCCCATTTGTGGCATTTAATACATCTGACATTTCGGACCAATATACCAAAAGGTTGATCCCTTATCTCATTGTCACCCTTACAATAGCTCTCTCTAGGAGCATTGTATTTTCGCTGCCATTCAAATTTATACTCAGGCTCATTGTCTTCACGTTCCCTTTCCTTCTTAACACCAGGAGGAGGCTCATACATGAAGTTTAAACTTAACTTGTCTTTACTGTCCTTACTCAACAATGCTCTGTAAGAAAAATGTGTTATGTTAAGTATTAACCTTAATTAACCTTATCAGTTGCAAACAGCACTCTCTGTGTTAGTTGCTTTCTCTTTAGTTTTTAAAATTTACTTACTTGTTTTCATGAAGTTCTTGCTCTTTTTCATATTGAACTCTTAATTCCTCTTGTTTTTTCTTATATGCTTCAGTTTTCTGCTCTGCCATCCATACCTACGAATGTTTACATTTAAAATATGAATATAGTATACATATTTATAAAAAAAAAAAACAGTTTTCCTATTTTACATTAATGAAAAAAGGAACATGTATAAATCACAAATAGCCTAGAATTACCTTAAAAATATATCAAATTAAATTTTACTTGGCTGTGACAAAATTAAAACAGGATTATGATCATTTGAGCACTGGCTTCAGGCCATATTTCCATTGAGTATTCGATAAGTGGGTAGCAGACGTTTACTGTCATATAATTGTTGACCATTATGCATAAACAAAGATTTATTTATATCTAAGAAATACATCTGATCACTATTAATTTCTAAGTGTGAATGTAGGAAAAGAAAACAAGGTTGCATCACGTACCCTTTTTAAGTTGTCTCGAGAAGCGGGATGGAAGAATTTCTTGCACATGTAATTATTGAATCCTTTACCCATTTTGTAAGATTATTAAGATAAAATATTTAATAAGATTAATTTGTAACAATGACAATATCACTTCGCGTAAATAATTGACGTCATTCAATATTGGAAACAAGGAAATCTACCATAGACTCGGTCGTCACACAAACAAACGTAATCGTTGGTTGGTAAAGAGTATAAATTATTGTCTTTTTATCATAAAGGTGAGGGTACAAAATTCTTTCATCGTAAATTTTAAAAGTTGAAGCTCAGTTTATTGGTCAAAGTGGAGGAGTCAAGTGGTCGTTTCTGAAATATAAATTCCTTTTGTGCATGATCATTTAATTCTGAACTGAGAAAGAGAGCCTAGATCTGGCAGCACTCTGACTTTAGTAAGAAAAAATAACATGTCTAATTCGAATCGAGTCAGTTACGGTTTATAAGTGACATTAGTTTTCCGTCTGATTACCGATAATAGTTATGTGTGTGTATGGTGCTGCTGTTGCTTGTCAAGTGGTTATGTGATGGTGGATGGGCAGATATTTTATTTGTATACTTTGCCAAGCTACAAGTTTTGGTGTTTCTCGTTATATTACTGTGCTTTTAGTGACTAGTAGGTTTTGGGTTCTTTTATACATCTTTAGAATAATTCTATATCATATTTACTGAGTATACAGGTCAATTCATGAGTACCTACGACTTTCTAAAGTCCAGTGTTAATATTTAACTCGATTAAAAAATAGTGATAATGTTTTGTGTTTAGGGCATTTTCGCCGTGTTTTGGTCTCAGACGTAGGATATATTAATACCAATGTAACTTTAACTGAGATGCAATAATCTCGAATTTTTGGTTCATTTTTTTCATTGTGCTTTTGTATCTATTTTAATAATATATTATATATTCCGGCGTATCTATTGACCTGTCTATCACGCACGTGAAGCGGTTAATCCGGATTCGCAGCCCATATTACTTATTGTCATCATTATGTTGCTTTATGTTGACACATTCATACTGTTTTATCATGTTGATGTATTTTTAGAATCCAACCTACTATGCTATTCAAGCTTGATTCCTTTGTAAACATTTTTGAAGTTTATATTCAGTTTGTGTACATGTGAAATGAAATATATGTGTTTTATTAATTGAATGACTCCTAGACTGTGATAAAGTATGCATCTATGAAGGATTCATCTGGACTATTTAAAAAGGACAATTTGACATTAATGGTGAGTTATGCATGTTTTTTTTAATTGTGTTATTTTATGGTGAAGTATCTCTCACTCACAGCTTTGTCCATGTGGATACCACTGAAAAAAGTATCAAACATTATTAATTTTATTCCAGCTATTCCCATACCAAATTTTACCAAAATAGGACGAGCCATTTCGTATTGAAGGTGTAACAAACTGGAATTTTGTATTTATGATCTAAGCTATCATAAACAGAGCTTATTAGTATAGGCAGCATTGTAGTTAGATGATTAGTAGCCAATTTCTGAAAATAAAGTGCAACAAATAATTAAACTAGGTTTGAGTAGCACCTTCATTCGATTAATTAAATACCAGCCCCCTCCTGAGTAGATTATTCATTAATAAAAATGATTTTATTATATTAAGTATTTCTCTTTTATGAAGTCAAATATTATTATTGTCAGTAAATTGTCCATCCAATATTTTTTTATTACAATGCAAATTTTTGTTCACAAAATGACAGCTTTAATATAATTAGGTTTAAAATATACTATCAGCAAGAAGGCATTTGTTTCTAAGAATTACTACTAACCATCATTGAAAATAAATGGCTCTTTCCTATCATTGACTTTTTATGTATAGATAGGTAGCGAACCTGTTTGTTAAAACATAAACAATGACAGATGTTATTTAAATCACATGTGGTCTCATCATTTCTGATTGCGATTAGAAAATAGGTCAAATTAGTTCCGATATTAACCATATAAAATGTCTACTTTCCTAATAGATTATAATTCCCAAAAAAAAAAATCAAAATATATGTTACTTCCTTTAATACAGTCAATTTATAATATAATTAGATTATTGATAAATTGTTTTGAAGCATTCTTCCTGCTTAACTTTTAATTCATGTAATATAATTTGTTTTATCAATAAATCTATGTAATTAACAATTAGTTAAAGGATAATCCTACAGTTATTTAATACTCTTTGATTTTTTATTGGTTCAATACAAATACTCAAATAATATTACTTTTAAAGCAATAATAACACTAATAAAATTAATAATATTAATAAAAGAGGTAAGTAGCTGTTATGTGGTAACTGCAACCAGTAATTTTACATTTCTTAAGAGTCTGAAAGAGTGTACAAATTTTTCTTTATGCCGATTACAACTGCAAATTCCGTCATGAAATTGACCTTAACAGACCTGAATAAAGTTGCCACCCGAGTTCCATACAAACATTCTCACTTTTATCTCCTAGATTATCAAACCATTAAAAGAAAAAGTATGTAGAGGTAAACAGCTATGTAAGTCTAGACTCGACAACAGTACCATAGCAACAACACCCCTAGACACGCCGCCTTGAACCGAATTAAGGATTAGGAAAGAATCGACACGAGATTCATTATATTTACTAGCTGCCCTAGTTTCGTTGAAGATGATTTTAAGTTTATTTATGAGCTCATCCATGCCCATTAAAGGTACACGGAAATACGTTCGTTTATCCTGTTCATAATTAGGATATTAACCACTATTTTATGTAAAAATGATGGCGAAATCCTCATGGACTTCATGGACAATAGGAAGGTTTGTAACAACGGCCGGCGTTTAAAAAAAATACTCGAAATGCCGAAAGTTCGAAGCGTTTTTTTGCGGACCAGGTTCCAAAGCATTGCGATCCCATATGCAAGAAGTCTAGAAACCTTTTTTTTATTGCCTAAATCTTAATGGCTTTCTACGTCTTTCGGCAGCCAGGGGGAAGGCGGGGTAAAACCAAAATTAAGACATGCTAATTCATCAAGATATTTTTTCTGACGGGAACTTCGCGGGTTAAATACGCAGGACGTTGCTAGTATTTTACATCTACTTAGAATTTTGAGTAGGGCGTTCAAACAAACTAGTCCTGGTGGTTGTAAACGCCTGATTGCGAGTTGACCTGGACTAGTAGAGGTCAACCGCCACCGCATCCCTACTATCCCTGCTAATATTATAAATGCGAAAGTAACTCTTTATGTCTGTCTGTTACGCTTTCACGTCTAAACCACTGAACTGATTTTAATGAAATTTGGTACAGAGATAGAGTTGACCTTGAGAAAGAACGTAGGATAATTTTTATCCTGGACTTTTGAAGAGTTCTCTTGGAAACGCGATATAACCGACCTCGACGCGGGCGAAGCCGCGGGCGAAAAGCTAGTTATTTCATACATTAGGTCCCAAAGTTGCCTTTCGATGACGAAAAACGAGAATCTTTTGTGAAAACTCTCGTTGGACAAATTTGCTGATTTTGCTAGAATTAGATTCGGTCAGCCATGAAGCAAAGGTTCACTCATAGAAGAATATTTTTGCATTAGAATATTGACCCTGTTCCACTACGCTCAAGTGATTTTCAACCTTGGGGTGATAGACCATTGTTTTGACTGACCGTACAACGTAATCAGTGCCTTCGAATGCGAGATGATATGCTAAAGGATATGACTGATGATAGACTTAATACTACCTGTTCTTACCATCCGATGAGAATGTGACGATAATACGTTGTTTTCCCTCTTTATCTCTGAATATCTAAGAGAAGATAATTCTGAACAATCAATATCCATGTCAACTATGAAATTCAATGTAAAATATGAACTTATAAATAACAAAAATAATGAAAATACATGTTAAAGCTTTTCTTCTCCAAAATAATTAACACAACGTAAGTATGTACGTTGAATATCAAGTATTAATGAAGTTAATTAAACACAAGTGATTACCTTAACTTGTGCCTGAGCCTAATCGTAACAAAACGATTATTAAAATAGCATTTACGCTTTGCTATTTTAGTACTTTATTGTTTCTATAAATAACCACAAATAAACGAGGAAAATTCAAAACGGATATGAGTATAACAACGTGTTAAAACAATCAATTAATTTATGTAGATGTCTTCTATAAATATGGAACATAATTATTTCAAAAGTGGCGTGTAATGTAATATGTTTACGGACATGGGTAATAATGTTTTCATCAGCGACGTGCGTTTACCACTTTAAATTGTAATGCAAATAGATGACTCCTTATAGTGCATATTTTGTTAATATGTGTTTATCATACACATCCAGATGCCCGAATATTAAGCGTATACTCTTTAGGAGATGATGTGGAATACTATTTAGGAACCTAAATCACCAAAAACAATCGTACACATATACATAATTAATTTCATGCGGCTACGAATAACAACATGCAATTTGAATTGTCAGCAGCTATTACCTGTATATAATATTTTAAAGAACGTTGAATAGATCCAGTGAGATATTTACTACTATGTTCCTACAATATTGTATCGGATATTCGATCTTCTCATTCTATAGGAATTATAAGTACCGCATTAATGGTGTTCATACTCAATATCAGCTTCTCTGAAACCTTACGATTTTCACGTCATTAGGTACAATATATTTACTCAGACCTGAGTGGTGTCTGAAGATGATTGAAGTCTGAATTTAAACAATATCCGGTGCTAAAAACAAAACTAAATTAGACGCTAAATTTCGCGCTATCCACTGCAAGGTTGACAAAATAAATAAATTGTACTTCGATAGCATCTGTAAGAAATATGAAGAAATTTTATTTTGTGTGTCACGGGATCGTTTCGTGGAAAATATTTTAACAAAGGAAAATTTAGGAGAACCAATTTTGAGATGGCTTTTCTTCGCAGACAATGTAGGTTACTCTTGTTACTAGCTAAGTGGATGTATATTGTTACGTTATAAGTAAAACAATATAGTGTCAGTGTGTCGTCGGAGACGCTGGGTGGTCGATTTTTTTATTAACTTAGGGTGGGTGCGGTTAGGAGCGGCAGACCAAACACCGCCTCGTCCCGATCGATAATGCTACGGACTATTCCGCTTGCGACGCATTCCAAATCGTACCAAGTTTTATTGCTCGATAAAATATGATGCTGTCGAGTGTATTTGAAAATTATTCGTGTTCCAAAACTTCTACTATAATACAACTGTATCTGTATTTTTAACTTCCCCAGACCGTGTGTCGAGACCGAGTTCAAAACTGCTTAAACTGTTTATGATCGGAAAATTATAAATCTCACAAAACCTTTTTACAGAAGTCAAATAGACCTTTATCGTAAAGTACCAAACCAGAATGCTTGTTATGTTAAAGTCCGGTCTATCAACAGGTGGCACTATCTATATCGTAGTGACTTGTTGCTCCACAGGCTCACCATAGACACTGCAAATCCGTCTATGGTAACTCACTAAAGCCTTTAGAACCACCTTTTCTTGATGGAAAAACGAGAAAATATAATCCCAAAAGCTACTGAGGTCGTTATTTACTTGCCTAGTTTTAATAATTAACGAGTACCTAATAGCACTTTTCATAATTTCAAGATCTTATTGAAAGAGTGTTTATATCTATCAACTAATATTCGGTAAACGTAATTTGTTTCATTCGGAGTAGATCTGGAATATAATATTCTATTAGTACAAGATTTACACCATAAATTACTTAAACGAATATCAGTACTATAAACTATTTTCACGAATAAACAAATCTTGATTTGAAATACCACATTTAGCTTGGTCCAAAATACGAACATATACTTCTGTAATAGGTTTATGTTTATTACGTGTATTATTTCGTTTCGAGAATAGTCAAGAAATCATTGAATCTCTTTGGATTAAGTAATTTACATATAATCTTAAAACGTTCTTAGTATTGTACGTCATTGTACAGTCGAGAGCACATCAAAGCGAACATTTCGACGTTAACGGCGCCATAAATTCAAAGAAGTAAAGTTCAAATTAACGATTCATTGCTATCACTAACTTGTTGCTCACTATACAAAGTGTACAGGCTAGTCGTAAATACTGGATCTAAGTTATCCGAGTGCTGATTCAGCCGCTCGCATGTATTTGGCGTACTATTAATAACTTGGTAAATATGTAACCAAAGTCGAGGTTACAAATATTAACTTGAATAAATGTGTGACGTAGCGTCCATGCTAGCGTAGTTACCAGGAATATTGCGATTTGTGTCGTGTCTTTACATTAGTCAGAAAGTAATTGTATTTATGTTATTCATTTAGTTTCAAAGTAAGTATCATCGAATGTTTAATTAAGAAATTAAGGTTTTTTAGGCGTTGAAATACTTTATTTTCTATTTTGAAACGAATTTCACATCTAATACCTATAATTCCGAGATGGGTTTAAAAACATTAAAAGGACTTGGCCGGATTCTGCCCCAGAGTGTACAAGAACCAAAATAAAACCAATAATTATAAAAAAACGAATAAGGAATTTTGAAAATAGCTCAATTTACTGTAGCAGCGGGAGAAAAAAACATACAATAAAAAGATTTTCTTCGTTTGTACTCCACTCAAAAGTACCCTTAATGTTGCCATATAATATTCACAAAGAACAAAGTAGGGAAAGTCAGTCACTATAGACATCGAGCTTAAAATGTAAATGTTCATAATTAATCATAACTTACATAACACATATATTTTTTTTAAGCTTACTGATTTATTTAAATAAATGAAACCATAAATATTATTAATTAAATAAAACTAAGTTCGCGTACAAAGGAAGATAGTCACTTTTGTGCTGACAACATTGAAGTGATGAATATCGAGCGTCTAATGTCAATGTCAAATCACATTCTTACATAATTTGTAAACAATAAACAGTCATTGCGCCGGTTTGTTTTTTCGTATATGATATGTTTTATAATATGTCGTAGCCCCCCGCGAGTGCTCCACTAACTAGTCGTACTGTGTATACTTAAGAAAAATGGACCTTTAAAACCGGATCACAATCGGAGAACGTATCAGGAGACATGTTTTATCATCATTACCCGCCGATATGACTGTTCTTTTATCGGAGTGGTTAACATTCGAGGTATGTTGTAGCATCATTAAATCTTTTTTATACCTACAGCATTCATATTATTCAAATACCTATCTACAATTTCAAGACTAATAAAGATACTTATTTTACCTTCACAGTTATCATCTCATAGCCATGTCTGTGGTGCGTGTTATGACAAGATATCAAGATGTCTTGCAACGAACTCCAGGGAAAGACAACTCGGTTATATCAATGTTTGTTGTGGCTGTGGTAAATCAGTTGCCATGTGCCAAAAGACACGAAATTCGGGAGGGAAGCCCTCTCGCCTCAGTTGTATCACTGTGGCAGTACTTACATGATGACATGTAAGGAATACGTTTTTAAATATCTACATGTGAATAATTGTTACAGTTTTAATATTATAGTCAATCACATTAAATAACTTAAACTTATTTGAAGTTCTAATTCAAAATGTAACATGCGAGTCAATATAGTTACTATGATGTAATATTTAATGCTGATTAAATATTAATTATTATTAATGAGGAATATTTTCAATTAAGAATCAGTTAGGACAAGTCTTTACTTGCCTTACTTAGATAACTAGTGATTTACTCTGACTCCACATGGATTTTACAAATCTTCGGAACTTTCTGTATTTCTATGCTATAATATGGATGTATTATATACTTTCACCTTCCACATTAATCACATTAATCATTCCATATTGGTAAAAACTGTATGAATATCTGTTTGATTGACAGAGATGAGATGGGGTATTTTATTTTGTAATATGTGTCTTGGTTTGATGTTGGCAATAAAGTAATAATATTGTTATGTACATACATTTGAGTTTACATATATAGAAAGTCAAGCTATTGATTGTCGAGTGTGAGTGGTATTAGTTTCATTTTTTTTCAGGTTAGAGCTGCCAACTTTTTATGTCATGGTTGTTACATGAGAGCTAACAACGAAGTGAGCCGAAGAATTATTACTGATTCCAACCATTTTCACGCCTTAGAAGATCACCAACCTGATCAAATAATCCAAATACCTATTCCTCCACCACCTCCTCCACAACTTCCTCCACCACTTGCTCCACAACTTCATCTTGGCCCAGGTCAAGATGTTTCATCAATTGCCCTACCTAATTATAGATGTTGTGCTAATACATCTAAGCGATGCATATTTGATGGATTTCAGCAAAGTGCAGGTTATTTATTGCCTACCTTAATTAAATCAGCCTTGTTGTTTTATAATAAGCTTTATGCGGATTCTAATGAATGGGAGTTATTATTGGAGAACTCAAGTTTATCAAATACTTTCGCAGCACTTGAAATTGAAGGAAATCATCCTCTTCTATTAAGAGGACGTATTAAATCGAGACATACGTCCAGGCGTGAATATTACACGTATTTTTTATATGAAGAGCTTCCCTCATTTGAAGACCAACTTAGAAATGGTATCTTAAGTTATTGGTGTAATTGTGTATCTGGCAACCGGACTGTTGGATGTTGTGCTCACATTATGACAATTCTTTGGTACTTGGTATGGACGAGATACCAAGAAGCTGTCTTTTCACCAGCCGTGTTTTGTAATGTTTTATTAATATTAAATGTTTCAACAATTTAATTTCTTTTATTTGCTGTCTTATCCAAAATGTTATCAGTTGAATAATATTGTTCTAACTTCCAATCAATTAGATTTACTCAAATTGAAAAATAATGCTGCTTTCAGTGTTCAAGTGATTGTATTATGAATATTAAATGTCTAGATTAAATATTTATATACCAGGAACATAAAAGTGCTTTAACCATAGTTTAACTTTCAACCTAACCTTACTTAACTTTCAACCTTCATAACTCTTGTCAGCGACTGCTGAGCAAAAAAAAACTTTTTTATTCTTGTTTCTGACGATGTTTACTATTAATTGACGTATATTTTATTCGTGTACATGCTGGGGCACAGGTTCATACAATTTCCGGCCATGTCCTTTATTCAGATTTCAGTATCATAATTATAGTTAGGTAATATAAACGGTCGGAAAAACACCTTGTAGTCAGTCTATACGGGTCACTAACTCACGAAAATCGTTAATTCACGACTCTACTTTTTGCTGTTAATCCAAATTTGTACACCGACCTTTGTATCAAAAACAGTGCAGCTTGAGGTTTTGGGTGCCATGTACTTGCCTTGGCTGACCTTCTAGGTTACATTAGATTAAGAAACTTTAGCAAGCTAAAACTCTACGAACTTATGACACGAAAATGATACGTTTCTTAGCGGCCCATATAATTGAATACGTGTTTGATATAGATTCCTTGTTCAGAAATGTATTTTTTTAATAACTTTAGAAGAGAATCCGTTTTTTCAATCCGAAAGAATGTTGCCTAGCATATTTAATATTATAAATACATAATTGAAATGTTGTAGCTCTGCTCTTGTACGTCACAATCTTAACAGGCGAGCTTGTCATCTCGTTCCTGTCATGTACACGAACCATTCTTATAATGTGGGACGATGTTTAGAGAAATAAAACAATGTTCTTGTAAAAATAGCTTAACATTTCTGTTTTTGACATGCCCTAGGTTGTGTAATATCACTTAGTTCAGGGCCTTAGGGTAGCTGTTATTCTATAGAAATAGATTTTCAATCGCATAGCCATATTGCGGCCTAATTCGATAATAGAAAAACAAAAAACATTATGTAAATAAATCGTGTCAATTTACATGTACGCAGGAAGATAGTTTCCGGGCAGTTTTAATTAGATACAAAGAATCGGATTAAAATTAATAAATATATTTTTGTGGAAAGTGGAGTGATAAATAAGTGTTGTTCTTCTGTTATCTATGAGCAAAGCTTACATACATTACATGATGTTTCCCCGTCTAGGTATGAAATTATTTGATTGCTAAATAAAATAAAAGTCCTCAGCTCTGCGGTAGCGTTTTCCAGGAGTGAATAAAGAGGTTGTAATTGAAACTGTTTGTGACATCCCTATGACATTTTGTGCAAAAAAGTAACATTTGGCAGACCTTAAGATACAAAGATAACAAGATCAGGAAACAAAGTATTTAGCTAATGAAACTGACTACAGTTAAATAGATACTCGTCCGTACAGTTTCACCGTTTTTGGTCGTATTATGCAAATTGTGCTTGGTTGGCTTCCAGCTCGACGTTATGCGGGAAGCGTGCGCGATTGCGTGAAATGTAATCATAATCATATTACCTTTTTATTAAGTTCTAAAAATAACTGTGGAGAACGTTATCGCTAGCGTTATCTCATGGCGAGATCGTGGTTCACTGGCGCTGGCGTGTGCTGCGGGCTGGGTACACGCCTGCTATGATCGGAGAAGGTTGTTTAGCATGCCACGAGCCACGGGTGCTTAGAGCCAATATGCTGACTCTGTGTCTCTGTTGCGGTTATTGACACGTGGGAAATTATATACGTATTCTATATTCATTGAACATTTGAGGCTAGAACATGGCTATTATGAGTATCAACACACCTTGCAAATAAGTATAAAATCTTGGATTCACCCTTTGTTTTCCACTCTGGGCATCGTTCAATATGATAATTATTCCACATTATACCTAGTTGGACAGAATCCCAGACAAGTTTTAAGAAGACGAGATGCATGTTGTCAAAACAGCGGCACGTCAATTGGGCTAATCGGTCGCCGGCTGCGAGCCAATTACTTACTTGACAGCATGGAAGCAATTCCTACATTTGAGGGCGGAAAACGCTGCAGGAAGACTTCCCTTTATTGTGATACAGAAATAGACACGCTCATTGTAGTCACCATTATAATATAAATAGTAATTTATCTATACAAATCTCTTCTATTTATAAAAGCATGATTTTTTTTAAGGACGTAGCCTGTTTTTCTGATTTGAATAGAATACGAGGTGATATTGTTTTATTTTTAATTTCTATTTACCGTGTAAGATCCAGTTAAAGTGACATGTGTGCCAATGACGTACAGTAATATGTCCGTCGTCTTAAAAACGGTTCTTAGATGATAACATTGTGATTTTATTACAATATCGTCACACGATATAGCGTCGTGTTTGCTATGATGCAACTTATATATAAACTATGGTTTTGACAGCCAATTAATTTATGATATAGTCGCGATTTATTTATAATTGAATTCGTAATTTTTTTATAGTGTTATTAATTTATATTAAATTAATTCTCTTCACGACAAACACGTAACTATGTTTATCAAGATAAGTTTCAATTGCCATCACAATAATTACGTTTGCTGTCCGAGATCAAAGCGCGCACTGTCTCAATACGTGTGTTATCAACCAATCATCCTCTTATCGTAATAGGACAATGACTCTGAAGTTTTATGAAACCTCTAGGGTTTATCTTGATATCGTGTCGCCGTAAAACTTTCTGCCAACAGGCACACCTTAAGTCCTTAGGTCCCTACAGTTTTGTTACCAATTACATTGCTATAATTCTGGCAATTTTCTTGTATAGTTATGCATAGGTTTATTTGAATAGATTCAAACATAACTATCTTAAAGCACTGCAATTCATAAAATAGAACTAGCTGAATCGGCAAACGCTGTATTGTCAAATGAATTCTTTGTAAAAAATTCATAATAAACGAGTAAAAACAAATGAAAAAGAGAATGTTAGGGATCACTTAGGGGTATGAAGAAATACGAATATAAAATTTCATAAAAATAGGTCAAGCCGTTTCGGAGGAGTATGGTCAGAAACATTGTGGCAAGGAGGTTTTCTCTATTAGAAGAAAGAAAGACAATTCATTCCGGTTCCTAACTTGGATGTTATTAATCAAGCA
Organism: Trichoplusia ni; assembly: GCF_003590095.1. Lineage (NCBI taxonomy): Eukaryota > Metazoa > Arthropoda > Insecta > Lepidoptera > Noctuidae > Trichoplusia > Trichoplusia ni. The sequence continues at coordinate 568,263 of NC_039499.1, forward strand.
ATTTTATTTAAATCCTATATGTCTGTACAATACAGGAACACAATATTTCCTCATATCATCGCTCGCCTAATTCATAAATTATATAATGCTAACGTGACAATAACATTATTGCAACATATTAACCTCATTAACATGTTTTAGAATACGTCAAAAGGTTTTCCTCTAACCACTGATCACAATTGACGTGTGATAGCGTAAAACTTTAACATGTCTGCAATGTATTTAATTTTGACGCCATTTCATCCTCTTTTTGGAAAAAAATATATATTTGATTCGTGCCTAGCGTTGTGCCGAGGCTTGTGAGAGGCCGAATTACTGGTTGTGATTGGAGTAGAAAAATCCTATACCTACAGAGGATAGGATCGGATAGATTATGGACGGATAGAAGGATAGGAACCACCCTTTTTGAATTCTATTGAAATGTTTGTAAGGTTTGTTTTCGCTTGTCCCAGGTGAGAGTAACGTGGTGAAGGCGACGGCATGTGGCGCGGCGCGCGGGTTCTCGTACTCGCGGCGCTGAGCCTATTGGCCGAGCCTTCGCTCGCCGCCAAGAAGTATAACCTCACCGTGGGCTACTTGCCCGCCCTCACCGGAGAACTACGAGACAGGCAGGGCCTCACCATCTCCGGGGCACTCTCCATTGCCCTCGAAGAGGTAAACCCCTCACAATTTCTTACTTCTAAAATGTCAAAAACATTTTTGCGAGACTATTCCAGTATTTAATCATTTAAACGATTTTGCCTGTGGGATTGTGTAAGCCACTGAGACAACCTGTGTAGCTTATTTGTGCCTTGTGGGGCCTATATCAGCCACATATTTTCATTATACCGGGAAATATTATAATCTATTTTAATATCCATTACTACCCATTAAAATTATTCAGATAATCTAATAGAAAACGCTCATAAAAATAAATCTAGTCAAGGGCATCATGGATGTTTCCATTAGCCGCATCGCGTATCGTGTCATATTTTTAGAATCACATACACCTGTAATGTTGAGCTACTGAGTTATTCCATTGCGATTATATGGAACATCAAAGTAAGCGTTGAGTCTTGTTTCTAAAGATTCAACGTCACCTAGTATGATGAATCGAAGTTCTAAGAAGCGAATAGCAACAGCAGCTAAGATTTAAATGTTACTTACAAACAAATTCGGTCGGACACATTCAAAGATAAAACTTTGTTTGATCAGCACAAAATCATATCTACATTTCCGTAGTTATTTTTAGCACGAGGGCAAACAAGTCGAGTTAACTTTTAGAATTCCTTGTACATAAATAAATGTACTATAAACATTTACGTGGTTCCGTGAGTTCAGATCCCGTATAAGAAGGATTCGGCGTTATCTAGAAACGGGGTCATAAACACGAATCCGTTCGGTGACTGGTATTGACTGGAATAAAGTCAAGGTTCTTTTTGTTATATTTTTGTGCATTATAGCTATATATATTTTGCGAGATTTGTTATTTCCGCATATCCCGTTTCTTTATTTTTATAGTTACCATGCGGATATTATTTTTACTGGGTATTTCATTTTAGAACTAATTAATAAGCTTAAGAGTAATCCGCAGCTTCAGCCCAATCCCAGCGATATTTCTACAATCGTTAACGGTGGTAATAAATAAATCTCAAATTTATGAAAATAACATAATATGTCTCGATAAGTCACGTTACTTTAACCTGTCACCTCTATACATGCGAGTCTTTCTAGTGGCGTTATCGAATATTGAAATGTCACTTGGCTACAGAGGCAGGCATCCTTATAAAATTACATATGGGAAGAAGTCTGTTTTTAATAGTTCTGCATAATTAAGCAGGGATTTTGTATTAAACGTCCTTTGTGATAAATTACAGCTGAACAACAGCACAGAATTGCTGCCGGACGTCGACTTGTTTCTAGAATGGCACGACACGAAGTTCGACACTGTGACGGCGACGCGTCTGATCACCGACATGAGCTGTGCCGGGGTTGTCGCCTTCTTCGGGCCCGAGGGACGCTGCCATACCGAGGCCATCATCGCACAGTCCAGAAATTTACCTATGATCTCTTATGTAAGTTGTTTAAAGGTTTTACTGTCTTAAATGCCTGTACTCTTGCGGTTTGTAGCGTACGTTAGTGTACCAATGATGTAGCCCTACTTAGCTGCAGACTTGGAGACTAAAACAGAGCTTATTTAACTCCTGGAATTGGATACGTTTCGCCTATTATCGTGCGTTGTACTGACTAGGGAGACGGGTTAAAACATTTTACCGCAAATTGACAGATCTTAGATGATGGTTATACTAACCCAAAATGCTTCAAGCGATCTACGATATGCTGCGATGTCCGTCATGAGTTAATGGAGTATAATTATGCAATTTTAAATAAAAGGAAAATTTTAAATTTTTTTTCAATCCACACCTGAAGGTTTTTGTCACTGCCATCTGTTAATGCTCTCACATTAAGAGCTGTTGAGTGTAATCAAACTATTTGTGGGTTAACCCACGAATTTGAATATGGATGTGGAAGTATCGTTTAATGTAGGTTATGATCGCTGAGGCCACTTCAGTTAATTTCACGCATTACTCATAGAGCGCGTGCAAAGTAAATTAGGTAATCGTCAGTAAAAATGCAATAAAGACTCGTTCACGTAAGGAGCCCCTGTGGAGGTCTAAATCTGTCGTCACGTCGGCGGCAGCACAATGCCTATAATTTCCAGGAAGTTAATTAGTCATAGCCAATTGTAAGAAAGATAGTAAATAAGTAGTGTAAATTCCCGCTTCGTTGACTGTTTTGTGTTAGACATTGCTTGGGGATTCAAATGGCAATCAGTATTTATCTGACCCCAGAAATGTGCGTAATAACCACCTTACATGGATTGAATACCAGAAACTGTGATTTCTGTAATCGAATTTCCAGCTAAGTATGTGCGTAAAATAAAAATCATCTTGAAGTAATTAATTTTCATTTGTTTCAGCGTTGTTCCGATTATCAAACTTCTACGTTGTCTAACTTTGCGAGGTTAGAGCCTCCTGGCGCACAGGTAACTTATATATATTAAGCTAACTATATTTTTAAGACTTTCCTTTTCTACCGACATGAGAAGACCTTTTCTCTATATGTATATCCAAAACTTCTTTGTTTTATTAGCCTATCAAAATTATCAGCACAAATCAATCATCCTCTTTTCCAGGCAACAAAATCCGTCATATCTCTGCTCCGGTACTACAGATGGAACAAATTCTCCATTCTGTATGAGGAATCATGGGTGACCGTAGCTTTGACCTTGGAGAACCACGCGAAGAACAACAACATGACTGTGAACCACCAACGGCCCGTCATAGATGGGTACAAGTGTTGCGAGGAGAAAATGACTTGCTGCGCGCCTGGGTTCTGGTACCAGTTTATACAGGATACCAAGAATAAAACTAGAAGTAAGTCTATACAATTTATTCCTGTTTGTTATCATTTTATGTAGTATATCTATCTGACACTAGAAAATACCCAAGTTTGGGTAGAATGGATAATATATAGACACAATTTGAGTACAACGTGACGCCTCGTAATAATTCCAACTGTCCCAGTTTGTATCTAAATTGTAGGTATTTATTCTTTTTTCAGTATACGTTTTTTTGGGGTCAACACCGGGTCTCATAGAAATGATGACGGCTATGGAGTCTCTTCAGCTGTTCTCGAAAGGCGAATACATGGTTATATTTGTCGACATGATGACCTATTCTCCAAAGGAAGCCTTAAAATACCTTATAAGTAAGTTGACTTCGTGTTGCTCGTTTAAAGAACCCCGTTGCTTAAAATTTGTGAATTTTAGTTTTCCGTATTTAGCTTTTACTAGGTACATTGATATATGTACCGTTTTGTTCGCAAAACATAAAAAATGTAATTAAAACGCGGATTATGTGCATTCATCCCTGATTTATGTGTCTGTTGCCGTTTGAAAGACATTTGATGTTCTTTTTTTGCGCTTGCTTAGTGACGGGATCCGAAGTTAAAAATAATTCTGTTTTTTCGACATTGATATTTTTATCGCAAGACTTTCTCTTGTTTTTGTCATTTATCCCCATATTTCATACTGTTGAAAACTTAATCCGCACCTGTCGAAATTGATATCGTTTTTCTATAAATATCTTTATCTGAAGGCAAGATTATCCAAGATATAATCCGGAATGATGGTTTGATTAAAAGCAAGCTTTTTAAGTTGTAATACAATAGGATGTCGTTAATTATGACGCTGGCAATAGCTGGAACAGAAATTTGAAATTTGAACTCTATTTTCAGAGACCGAAGACCGCGTATCCCCTAAACTCATATGCCCGAACACTGTGGAGTTCAAGAAGCGGGCGCAGTCCCTCCTCGTGGTGGTATCCTCTGAGCCTTCGAGCAGCTATGAGGAGTTCACCAACAAAGTCCGCAAGTACAATACGATGCCGCCCTTCAAGTTCAGGGACTCTGTGGTGTTCGGGACACAGTTTAATAAGGTGTGTATTTAACTAATGTCATCATCATCATCATGGTCTGGGGGCCTACTGCTACGTTTTAAAGTTATGTCCTGACGGGTGTGCAAGCGTGACAGCACTCTACATGGTGCAAGTTCTTCTTCTCTATTCTACAATTACAATGATATTACTTGAAGAGGTGGTGGTAGGCTCGCATACTTCCTACCATAGAGTATAAGCCTCTGTTTTTTGACCATTTTTTTACTATGAAATGTCGTAATGCCGCTCTATGGTAACCTACAGAAGGCATGTTAAAGATTATAATCAAGATCGTTCGTGTCATATTATCACTTAAACAAAATAATTCATTTTTTCCTTTTGACGAAATTCGCTCAACACTTTCCTCTTCATGAGTTGTGACCAGTCTTTGATTAGTTTTTGTCATGGCGTTAGTAACTTTATAACAAACCGTCATATATTAAATCGACGGGTGATTCAAAATATAAGGATAATTTGTGTAAATATTGTAAACTTAAGTATTTTACACACGACACAGCAGGCGGACAAATTGCGGTAACGGTTTTCTTTGAACCATTGTGCGTAGGATGACACATTCAAAATGAATTACTACTAATCATATACCATATTTTTTATAACCGTCTCACCCGGTTTGAAAGATTAACCAACCTCACCTAAATTGCATGTTATTTATATAGAATCGCTTTTTTTTTCAGTTTGTCTCCATCTACGCTGCATATCTATATGATTCGGTAAAACTTTACGGGAAAGCTTTAGACGAAATCATTAAAGAAGAGACCCGTACGGAACAGTTGACATTGCACAAACTGCATCTCATCGCCATGAACGGAACGAGGATTATCAACAAAATGATTCAAAGTTCTCCGTATAAAAGTGAGTGGTCAAACCGTATAATTGTATATTTTCGCTTGATTTATCAGTTTTTAAAGTTGTTTGAATTTTTTTGAGATACACTTGCATAAGAAGCATTTTTTAATGAAATATATCTTTATACAGGTCCAAAACATGTATCTGTTAATTCTAATTTTCATTTGCATACAAAATTTAATCTCAATAAATAAACACCCAATTAATATTAATTGCAATATCGCCAATATCCACAGTGAGCTCGCGTGGTAATCAATGTTGATGAAACCTTCCCTATACGATTAAAGGCCTGTGTCCTGGCAATGGGACGTATCCTATACTCATACCTTTTTAATTTGAACACCACCAGTTAATATCCTCAATTGCGTTGTAGTTAGATCACCTTCCCCTCCGCAGGTATATCGGGCATGTCGATCCGCCTGGACGAGCGCGCGGACTCGGAGGGTAACTTCTCGGTGCTCGCCTTCAAGCCGACCAAGTTCCGTGACGGTGATGTCAACTGCTCCTACAGCATGATACCCGTTGGACACTTCCAGCATCAAAGTAAAAGGGAATTTCCTGTGAGTATTTTTTGGTAACTTATATTAGGTTCAGGGGGTGTACTACCCCCTTAAATGACGGTGAGGTATCATCCTACCCGGCGTAGAGGCTTGAACATAGGCAAAAAGAAGACATGACTGTTCGTAGATAAAAATTGATTACCAATCTATGTAAAATCTATGGTATGTAGGGAAGTTCAAGTTCGGAAGGATAATAAAAAAAAATGGCTTCCGAAAGACGCTTGGGCTTGCGTGCTACGGCCAGTGCTACCTGTTGGAAGCTTCACGCGTTTTAACTTAACCTGTAAATTAAAATGTTAATTGGTTTAATTTACTTTCCGACAGTATTTTGATGCCATGCAGTTAAAGTATTTGCATTTGTTATTGCTTTTATTTTAAATATTGGTTTCTATGTTCCCTTTCAGGAATACAAACTGAACCCTCGTCTACCAATCGACTGGCCAGACAGCGTCAAGCCCGAAGACGAGCCGTCATGTGGATTTCTAAACGAAAAGTGTCCGAAAGACGATTCACAGATAACGTCGCTCGTAGTAGCTGGGACATTAGCAGTGACTCTGTTCTGCGCTCTAGTGGTCACAATCAGTATATACCGCAAGTGGAAAATCGAGCAGGAGATCGAGGGTCTGCTGTGGAAGATAGACCCGCACGAGATAGCCGGGTATCTCGGCAGCGGGCTCGTGTGGTCGCCTAGTAAGGTAACCCCTTACCAGAAATAACGCGCAGGCAAGCGCTAGCTTTTGTGTAAACAGTGCAGACTTTATGTGCTATTATGTGTACGTTTTTAAATTTGAAACTGTCGTGCCACGAATATAATATTTATGTTGCAGCTGAGTTTAGCGAGCGGTATATCGTGCGAGAGCAAATGCTGTACACAGATATTCACGACGACTGCTCAGTTTAAAGGGAATGTTGTCAGGATTAAGGAGCTCAAGTTTTCCAAAAAGAAAGTAAGTGTTACTTTCTTGTTTTGATCTTGTATCTTAACTTTATAAATTTCGTTTTAAAGTGAACTCCCATTCCCATTACCAATCCACTGGCCTGTTGGTCTAGTTTAGATTAGTCGCCCTGAATGCTATACCCTCGTGGTCGTGGGTTCGATTCCTATCCAGGACAATAATTTATCTGTGTTTGGGTGTAATTTAGCTATAAGATTTAGAAATATATAAGTACTAGCCCGCGACTTCGTCCGCGTGGTTAGAAGATATAAGTTATAATTTATACCTGCCTTCTATCTATCTATCTTGTAGGATTCAGTCAGCGTTTGCAATGTAAGCGCAAAAAATGTGTTTTTTTACGACCTCACATTAGAAACCTCAAAAATTGTAGCCTATGTGTTATTCTGATGTATAAGCTATATTGTGGTAAAGTTTCATTCAAATCTATTCAGTAGTTTTTACGTGAAAGAGTAACAAACATCCATACATGCATACTTACAAACTTTCGCCTTTATAAGAGTAGTAGGATGTTTATCAGTTGTCTATTATTCATAATACAAGCTTTGCCTACTTTGAGACTAGATGGCGTTGTGTGTAAGTTGAGGGAGGGATAAATACAAAAATATTGCGAAAGATAACCTCTCCATAATGTGTCCCAGTCATTTATAACATTATCGTTTCAATCAGGACATTCCTCGTGAGATAATGAAGGAAATGCGTTTGCTGCGCGAGTTGCGTCACGACAACCTGAACTCGTTCATCGGCGCCGTCGTCGAGCCACTGCGCGTGCTCATACTTACTGACTACTGTGCCAAAGGGAGTTTATATGTAAGTCCTATGTATTAACTGGAACTGCATAGTTTTATTGGACGATTAGAATAAATAACGAAAGTTTCATAATATAATGCCATTTATTTGGAACAAAATTGAAGAACTACGTCTCGAAAATAATGTTATGGCAAAAAATGTGATGTACAGTTATCTGTATAAACAAGATTTGTATTAAGAAACGTCTAAAATATCTACTGTTTGCCTGTTTTTATATCAAAGCGTTTGTTCTTCTTCTAATTGCAATACTCATATAGGGCATTTAATTGTATCTACATCAAATTTGTAGACCATGCCCCTCGAATCTAAAATTATCAATGCTACTGAAAGATTTTAAATTAAGTCGTATTTGTTGTTAAATAATGTTGGTTATAATAATGACTATTTTTCCAGGATATAATTGAAAATGAAGATATAAAATTGGACAAAATGTTCATATCTTCGTTAATCCATGATCTCATAAAGGTAAAGCATTAAAAGTATTTTCTATTGTTTATTCCCTTCATGTGACGTCACAGAACTAATATAAATTATTTGTTTCAGGGTATGATGTTTATTCACACATCGCCATTAATTTTTCACGGAAATCTTAAATCCTCGAATTGTGTTGTTACGTCTAGGTGGATGCTTCAGGTTAGTCTTATGATTAAATTCATTTTTGGAACAGATTAGAGCCTCTTCCAAGAAAGACATAAAGAATTGCCAGCAGCGTGTTCTTGGCGAATCTTCCTCACTCCTACCTGTTAGGATGTCCTACTAACAGTAGATTGGTATATTCCGAGTTGACAAGTCGTAATCATAATATAAATTTATAAAAGTGTTTCGATTGCAGGTGGCTGATTTCGGTTTACACGACTTGAGGGCGTGTGCCGAAAATGATTTTATAGGGGAACACCAATATTACAGAGGTATATTGTGAACAAGTTTTTATTAAACTTCCACATAAATGGAATGGTACTAGTGCCTTGTTTACGTTTAATTCGTTATCTCTTATTGGTTGTAAGTGCGAAATTCTATGAAGACGGTATTTTTGCAGGCTTATTATGGAAAGCACCAGAGTTACTAAGGGAAATGGATAACCCTAACTCGACAGTTGGTGGAACACAGAAAGGAGATGTTTATGCATTTGGAATTATTTTATACGAAATAATAGCGAGGAGAGGTCCCTTTGGGTTTACAGGGACTGAACCTAAAGGTTAGTGATAATGATTAATTTTCGTTAATGTGCAGCCACATTACATTTTTTATTTATGAGATATAGCAGGATTCGTAGTTATATAACTTACTTTTCCTATTCTTAAAAAACGGAGACCAATGGGGTAAACTAAAACTGTGATTCTTCGCAAACTCATCATTTGACGACATTTTTTTCAACAAGTTTTTCAACATTTTAATAGCCAAGTCGAGATCTCCTCGGTCCCGGGTTACGACGAGTTCCTAAAAATGTTCGTTTCTTAGTCAGCTTTTCAATTCACAGATATAATAGAGCGATTAAAAAGACCAAAGTTAGATGGTGAAGAGGTGTTCAGACCGGATACCGATATACTGGACCCGTCCACCGAGGATTACGTGGTGGCGTGTATGAAAGACTGCTGGGCAGAGGATCCGAATATTAGACCCGACTTTCCTATTATAAGGAGTCGGCTTAAGAAAATGAAATCTGGGAAGTAAGTTGCAACATTGCATATTTTTTGCATATTGTTTTGATTTGTTTAAAAGTGACTTCTATCTATGTCGAGGACGCGGCCTGTGAATATTTTGGATTTTCACTCGCAAAAAAATACTTTTCCTTTCTACGGCTGAGTGATTTTGGCAGTCATAGGTACCGGCAGTCGGATATATGATTTTCACACTCAATGTAGTGTAAATAATAATTGAAAACATCAAAAAGTGCATTGTTACCTCTTGTCTTAACTTTCACCTATTCTTTTCTCTTAGATTATTTTTGTTTCTCTCCTTGTTTTTACTAATCTTTTGATATGATAATTTTCTAGGTCAAGAAATATAATGGACCAAATGATGGATATGATGGAGAAATATGCTAATAATTTAGAAGAACTAGTCAACGAGAGGACGAGGCTATTGATCGAAGAGAAACAAAAAACCGAAGACTTATTACATAGGATGCTACCAAAGTAAGACATTATTATTTATTTAATATCATATCTGTTCTTAGTGTTATACGTGTTGTATATAAAGACAACCATACGACAACCTTTCGCGCACCTTCTAATGTTACAGTAAAACAATCATTTAAATGTTTATTTACATTTTACGGCTTAAACTGTTAACCATCGTTATCTAAAATATGCATGTACATGTCATTAATCCTGTGTACATTAAATGGTGTAATATGTTAGCGTCACCTATATAATTGTTATTACTAATTTGAAGGTTTGTTATGTTATCGGTGTAATTAAATGTGAGCACAGTTGAGGAAGACGCAAATACAACAAGCTGTATCACATACCTGGATGTCGCCGTAGTGTGCGTACTGGTTTACATTTAGTCCAAGTCTGTGATTAATAGAAGTACTGCCAACTTCTATAAGATGGTGCACGAAATTTTAACCCCGAAGTCTCATTATGTTTTGTTTCTTACAGGAATAATGTTTTTTTACACCAAAATACTATATTCATCTGTAAAAATGTTAGGATCTCAGTTGCGCACACTCTATGTACAGAATTAACAACACATGAGGCTTATTTATTATTTTTCATACCCTAATTGTAAATGATTACCGTCTCAGTTTGATAATGGTACTATAAACCAACATACACATGATATAGTTTCATTTATCAACGTCTAGGACCGTCGACATGGACTTGATGTAAAACAGTGGTACGTCGTCTAAAAAAATTTAATGTATTCACTTTGTTGTACTTGTGTTCTTTTCCAGATGTGGAGGTTGAATCCATTATAGAAATGTCGTGAAAATGTCTTGAGGTAATTAACTCCCTATTGGTGATTGTAGTTTAATATGGTTTGCCTCACAGGCCGGGTCACTTGACACATCACAGGCTCGTGGCTCACCTTTCATTAACAGAGTTTGAGTAGATATAGAGCTTGCTTGGGATCTGTGGCGGTAAAGCGTGACGCGTCGTTGTCCGGTGATGGCGGTTTCCTTCAAGTAGTTAACTGGTTTTATAGCTTCTTGCAAGTGATTTTGTAGCGTTTCTTTGGTGAACTTCAGTACTGGGGCACGTGTGAGATCTTTTCGTACACTGCACTTTGATAATTTATAGATAGACCAGCATGCTAGAGTTATTAGAACATTTTGTATATAATATTTTTTTTACTAAGTACTTTACACCTTAATTTTTCAATTCAAAGTGAAAATTACATAGAATATTGTTTTAACAAATGGTTTTGCCACTAGTTTTAGGAATACTTTATTCTATTGCTTGGATTGAAATAGACATGTAAATAAATCATTAGGTTTAGTTATTTTGTTGGTTTTCCTACATCACTAGCTGTCGGTAAGTGTGAATATGCGTTATAGGTACCTTTTACCACGAACCATGAAGTATGTACATTATGTGATAACATGTGTGGCGTGTGTTAAGGTGTTTGCTTGTTGCAGGTCGGTGGCCCGGCGGCTGACGACGGGCGAGGGCGTCGAGCCGGAGTCCTTTGACTCGGTGACGATATACTTTAGCGACATCGTCGGCTTCACGGCCATGTCCGCCGAGAGCACGCCCCTGCAGGTCGTGAACTTCCTCAACGACCTGTACACGGTGTTCGATAGGATAATTAGAGGCTACGATGTTTATAAAGTGGAGACCATTGGGGATGCTTACATGGTGGTACGTTGGCGTTTTTATATTTTTATCGTTTTCAAATTTAATAACGTTTTTTTTTGCAATATTTTTATATCATTTCGACATTAAATTACTAAGACACAGTTAACAGGTTTAAAACTTATTAGTTTTAAGTATTGTCGCTTAAGGTGGAGTCTGCTACTGAAGTGTAGTGTCCCAGTTTAGGACTTGTGTGCTTTTTATGTGATTGACTACAGTTGGATAACTATATTATTTTTTGCAGGTTTCCGGATTACCTATAAGAAATAACGATAGACACGTAGGTGAGATCGCATCAATGGCGCTAGAGTTATTGAATGCAGTAAAAAGTCACAAAATATCTCATAGACCAAATGAAACACTCAAGCTTAGGATAGGAATACATACCGGTAAGTCTTTTATATTTACGTTTATTTTTTATTTATTTTCGGAACGTTTTAGACCCAATATATCGTGATTGTAAATAGAAGGAAGGGACCAATAGTAATTTATTGTATTTTGCTTATAAAAATATATTTTTCTAGGCGCGGTAGTAGCAGGTGTAGTTGGCCTCACGATGCCCCGCTACTGCCTGTTCGGAGACACAGTGAACACAGCGTCTCGCATGGAGTCCAACGGCGAGCCGCTTAAGATACACATATCGCCGAGCTGCAAGCAAGCGCTCGATAAAATTGGCGGCTATATCGTAGAACCAAGAGGCACTATTCCAATTAAAGGGAAAGGACAGGTATGCCCAATTCTAGTATGATCATCACTAAGGTGAAAGCTAGCTTTTGAAAAGCTCTCATTCTGATGGATTTATCTTTATACTATAGGTCCAGACATACTGGTTAATAAGCGCCACAGAAAAGGCTATTCAAAAGAGGGCCGTAGAAGGGGAAGAGCGCCCACTATTCCGTCGACCCAGAAGGAGTCCTAGATTGACAGACTCACGACATCCTTCACTATCAGGTAAATGACCTAATGAATAAAAGAAAAGTTGAACACAAACCCAATCAGTAAAAGTTACGGTCGTTTTTAATATTTCAGAATCGTGACAAAGCAAATCTTAATATAATTACTCATCAGACTTGTCAGAAGGTAGTATTTTGTTTGACTGCATGTAACTCAGAGTAAAATGAATTGATGAGCCAAATGCCACTTCAAAATTGTGTTGCGGGTTCCTTGCATGAAATGAACTTAGTCATCTTCAACTGTTTGCTTCTTGTGTATGTGATTTGAATGTTTGTGAAACTCCCGCCACACAAGGAATGCAGCCTAGAGCTAGATTTTTATCTAAATTAGTTGGTGCATGTATGAAGATGTTATTTGTATTGCAGGCGGTTGCGGCGGCAGTGCGGTCCGGCAGCGCGTGTCGTCGAGCGGCGCGCGCGAGCCCAGCGACGGGCACGACGCCAGGGAGGCCATGCGCGGCTCACGCTGCTCGCTGCCCGCGCCGCTCTGCGCCGAGACAGACCTGCGGCGGGCTAGGCATGAACATGTCGCGCCTAGGCCTAGGTCAGTTTATGTGCTCATTCATCTTTGCTACATTTCTATTTTTCATGAGGGTAGAAGACAGGAAACGGATAGAAATTCACACAACGCGATCCTCGTTAACTTATGTGCATTGTTGGTGTGTCAGGCACGCGCTGAGCTCGATCGCGTCTTCGACGGCGTGCTCAGGGTCGGGGCGCGAGTCGGGCGGGTCGGGCGCGGCGCTGCGCGGCGCGGGGCTGCGCGCGCGCTCGCTGGACGTGCTGCCGGCCGCCGCGCGCCTGCGCAGGCACCACACCACGCGCTCGCTCGACCACGAGGTGGGCGTGGCCACGGTCTGCGGGGACCCCGTGTTCAACGGCACCATCGTGGGGCTGGTCACGGACGAGGCGCCGCGCAGCGAGGACGCGCCGCTGCTGCGCAAGAGCAGCCTGTCCACCAAGCTGGAGCGCGCGCGCCGGAAGCCGGCCGAGGCCAACTACATCGAGTTCTACAAAGGCTGGCGGTCGCTGGAGAACGTGGCCGAGGCCAAGCCGGGCGAGCGCAAGACGCCGCGCTTCGCCTTCACGTCGTGGGCGGCGGGGCTGCTGGAGTTCTTCGGCAGCAGCGCGCGCACGGCCAGCGGCTCGCTGCGCAACGCGCCGCCGCTGCTGGACCGCGAGTCCGCCGTCTGAGCCGGCAACCTATGCAGCTTCCGCCGTATGAGCGTATATTAGATGATATGTATATGTATATGAAATGATGTTGTAAATAATATGTGTAAGTAAAACGATGTTACCGTCAATTGTGAAATAAGTTTAATGTTATTAAATAATTTCTATTGAACAAGGTTTCTTAATAATACTGACATAGATCACATTACATTAAGTGTCATTCGAGAAGCGAGTAGTGCGATTCCAGTGATGAGGGCAGATCTAAACCGTTTACCTCCATATAACCGTTCTCGCACCGTTGTACCACATTTCCGAGCTATGCTCAAAACGTTGCAGCACACAGAGATGCATAAATCGCTGTCATTGACTAGGATTACATCGTAAGTACAAATGCAAATAGTAAGATTAGGCGTCCGCTAGAAGTGGGATGGCCGCGGCGTCGTTGTACGAGCAGCCGTTGATGACAAGCTTGATATCGCACGGCGGCGCGTTGTCTTCCGGCGGCGGCGGAGAGGAGCGCGGGGGCGCTGTTACTCCCACTTCCGCCGCCGGCGCGGGCGCGCTCTCCGTGTGCTCGATGATAGGACACGATACGCTTGTGAACTCGTGTCTGAGGCTCGGCGCCTCCAACAAGTCATTGCGCTGCGCCGGGACTAGTCTGCCGTCACCAACAACCTGTAACGCCAGAATATGGCATGAACATAATATGCCACGACGTGGTATCTAAATAACCTAATGTTATAAAATAAACACATACTTCCATAAGATACTCGTCGCTGCGGTGATGAAGCACACCGTCAGTATGCGATTCTAAGTGGTTCCCAGATGCAAAACGTAACTTTTTCGGAGATTCTAAACTGCAACATCTGTAAAATTGAAAAGCTTAATCAATATCGAAAACCAAATTAAACAGCCATTAAAGAAACAATGACTAACGTAATGAGGCCCTGTTCAGCCAGTTTAAACGACAATATATTTTTTGTCCTCACAGTACCAAGGTGCAATTTTGATTATAATATTTTTTTAACAAATTTAACAGCACATTTCTGTAGATAATACCTGTGTAGTCCGCCAACTTGGTTCTTCCAGTTCCTGGCCTTGAGGGAGCTCCTCTGTCCTCTAAGGTCTGTGGCAGGCGCAGCAGGCGCGGCGGCCCGAGCGGCGCGCTGGCGGGCTCGCGCGGCGGCCGCGGCTGGCTCTTCACCGCGCAGCCAGTATGTCTCTTGGTCGCGTTTACCCTTCATGGCCACTATCCCACGCTCCTCCAGAATGTATCCACCCAATTGATCAAGCAATGCCTTGCATGCAGCACTGCAGTGGATTTTTAGTGCTGGAAATAAGAATATGGCAAATTAATTACTAAGGTTTGTTAGGCGTGGCAATCTCCGGATGGTGCAAAATTATTGACAAAATATTTGCGGAGTTAGATTTTTTTTGTTATTGAATACTTACGGGCTCCAGTTGATTCAAAACGACTAGCAGTGTTGACTGTATCGCCAAAAAGGCAATATCTTGGCATTTTCAAACCCACGACTCCGGCACACACTGGACCTGAAATGACGTCAACTGTTTAGTATCGTACTAAACAGAGAAGGTTAAAAATTGTCGGGTGTTAAAATAAATAGTATTTAAGTGAGTACCTGAGTGTATGCCAACACGCAACATAAGTCGATGTTCAGGACGATGTCGTAAACGAAACGCTCTTGTAGCAGAGAGCAAAGCTAAAGCCATGGATGCCACTTCACCAGCGTGGGATATGCCATTGCGAATAGGTAGACCGGAAACCTATTAAACCGAGTAACATTTTAAGATAACTTCGCTCTATAGTAAGTAGATATGTTCAGCAGCAGTAGATACTTACCACCATATAAGCATCGCCTATAGTTTCAACCTTGTACACGTCGAAATTTTCCAAAATGGAGTCGAAACACGTGTAAAGGTCATTCAGGAAATCTACCACCTGGAAATCAGAAAATACCCATAAATATCACATCTACCCAAAATCTCTTATGCCTCCTCTTTTGAATGATATGGTGTACTTAGTAGGTAGTATAGTGTGTAATGGTACCTGTAGTGGGGTGCTTTCAGCCGACATGGCTGTGAAGCCGACTATGTCACTAAAGTAAATGGTCACGGAGTCGTAGCTCTCTGGCATGACACGTCGGCCACGCTTCAATTGTTCTGCCACGGGGGCTGGCAGCATTTCTTCTAATAAAGCCTCTGGAAAAAGACAAAGATTTTTAGGATTTTTTTTCATTTTCTCCAATGAAATAACTATTTTTTAATGAATAATAATAATTTGACGTCAGCAAAATTAACAAAATACATGGTTCAGAGTGCAGATTCTAGTAATAAGGTGATAATGTTAATTAGTCTTGTTTACCTGTCTTTTTCTTCTCCTCCTGCAGTTGATCTGTTCGCTCGTCTACCAGAGCTTCCAAATTGTTAGCATATTTCTCCATCATGGCTATCATGTTATCGAATATATTTGGTTTCCTGGAAAGACGGTGAGAGTGTAATAAACCATTGTTCATTGGGCAAAGAGTACTGCAGTAAAAGTAAAATGAGTAAATTGCATTCATACTAACATGCCCTTTCGTAGAGGTCGTAGCCGAGTGCGAATTGCCTTAAAATCAGGTCGAGCTGACGGTTCTTCGACCCAACATTCAGAGCAGCATTCCCGCACACAGTCAAAACGACCAGATAATGCGTCCAGCGGAGGTCTGCAATACAAATATGGTTTGATCGAGTAAGATTTAGCACCCACTCACCACTAAAAGGACCCGTTAAGATTTTGGAAAACTTAATAACTCGAAATTTTAGGCTTTTTTATAGCTTAGCCCAAATTTATGATATTCGATCGATTAGTGCTCGATACCAAAAGAACCCAATGTATTTTTTTCCGCCTTTTCCCCTGATGCCCGCCGCAGACACATACCTACCTGTATGGCACAGGGTCCGGGGCTGCTATCCTGTGTAGCAGCGAGGGTGCGGGCAGGGCATCCCCTCCAAACGGCCCACGCCGTGTATGGAGCTCATACAGAACCAGAGCGAACGCATATACGTCAGACTGTGGCGACCCGTCGCGATGTTCTTCCGTCATGTTCGTCGTTTCTTTTCCCCAACCGGCTGCTCGTAGCAGTTCTGGTGACAGGTAGGATAAACCTGGGGATGAGGGCTTGCTTTAGTTCTTCTAGGATGTAACATGATGTTAGAAAGATTGGTAAAACAGTAAGGCCTACAAGAACTGCCGAAATATAAAAAATATATCCAAGGCGATGCAAGGCGATTCGGAAGAAATATATTTTAAAAGTTCGAGTTATCACATTTTTTAACACGCTGCTCGAGTGCACTTACTTTCAATATACGATCTTAGAGCAACGGATTCAGATGGAGGCATTTCTCCTTTCCGAAATTCTCTCAGCCCAAAGTCTGCGAGTTTGACAACCCATCGGGCATCGACGAGGCAATTCGACGGCCGTAGTGCGCCGTGGTATTGTAAGGGTGACTCGTGAATGAATATCATACCCTGGAAATTTTAAAGTAGGTCAGATAAGAAAAAAAGTATTATTTTGCGTGATAAACACAAAAAAAAAACATACTTGTACATGTTTATTCCTCAAGGCAGTTATTTTTGTACAGTTTTTTTACACACCTGCTTTTCCAGCAACCATGATGATAGGCGGGATGTTATCAATTATTAAACTTTGATGTGGTACTCGTCGTGCTTCGGTCCAATAAGGAAAAGGTTAAAGATAAGGAAAATGTTACTTACCCTTATAATATCCCCAACCAGAGATGCGATGAACATGTTATCTAGCTTTATGTCTTCATTTTCGAGGATATCCTGTAATGAAGAAAATGTTGAATAGTGCTATTATGAGGTTCAAGGCTCAACCAGAAATGCTTGTCGAAGAATTTACTTTCTATGAAACTAGGTATAGAATCGCCTAGTTATTTGCCTAGCTTATTGATTCAGCAATTCTATAGGTTCTGAGAAATACTCTCGCTACGTATTACTGGCAGGAGGCAGCTTAATTTGCATTTTATACATTTTTGTTGCTGGCAAACCTACCTAGTTTGTAGAAAACAAAACACAGACACAATAACTGAAAGAGTTTATGTTGTAAGATATTTCAAGGTTTCAATTGCAGTAAAAGTATTTTGAAATACGCTCTTTGTATACTTATAAAGACCTAATTTGCTCTGGAGCTAACTAAAACAAGTAGGTAATATGCTTTATTATTAAACCTATAGAAAACCAAAGGCTGTTAGAAAATGAAATTGATCTATAATAAAATTAAACTAGATTTTTCGTTATATTTACCTTCAAACTGCCTCTAGTACAGTATTCGGAGAGAGCACAAACGTTCGGAGGTTCAATACACGCGCCAACAAATCCGTTCACATTATCGTGTTGCAAATCCCGCATCTGCCAATATACAAATTTTATTACGAGTCGCTGAGACAATGCTACAGCATTGTCTCAGCGACTAATACTGATACTGAAGACTGTATAATGCGCACATATAAAATGTAAATGAAACAAGGCAACTCCTACTGTTTTATTTGTAGGGATCGGGTGCTATTTCTTATTGGTAAAGGCGACTGAAACAAAATTACACTGACACGTTTTATGGGTTCATAGCATGTGGTTAGAATGTAAGGAGGAGGAAGTAGGAAGAATAAGAAAGAATATTTAGGTCCAAAGATAGGTAGGTAAAGCGGTACTTAAAACCAATCAAAATACTTAAGAATTGATTTTAATTTCTGTTCTCCTACTCAAATATTATAAACGCATTTTTTTTTATGTATGGATGGATATCTTTTACTCTCACGCATAAACTACCAAACGGATTTTGACGAAATTTGGTGTACCTACACACGGCTTTTATGTAGCACACGGTGTCACTGAAAACAGCTAGTTCTACAAAATGTATCAAAATCTTTTCTCTCTTTATTAAAGTTTCATCACCCAGCCTTTGATCTTGACATTACCATCACGATTTCGAAGATAAATGCCGTAAGCTGTTAAGCATGTCTAGAAGCACGTCAAGTAAATAACGTTAATTATATTGCAAATGAAATAATGATAGTTAACGTTGTAATCGGGCACTATTCCAATTTCGAAAATGTTGCGTGACCTCACTTAGGATTTAAACATAGGTTTCTAGTATTTTAGAAGTGACTGGTGAATGGAGATGATAATAAATATATTTGTGATTTACGAGTAATACCGATTTGAAACTTTATTTAGACATTTTTGTCAGTGCATAATTTTGATCATGTTGTTTTAACATTATCGGACACCTGAACTAAGTAATTTAATCAGTGGGGTTTCAGGAACATTTAGGTCACAGTGTCACAGACTCAAAAACTTTGCGGATCATCGAAATGTTTGTCGTGCGCGGGGATTAAACCTGCGACTCATCGCGCTCAGTTTGTTTGGCGTGACCTATACCGCTATGCTATCCGTGCAGTCTGTAGACAATTTGATGGATTGTTGAAACACAATAATTATAACATAATATATTCTGAAATGTTTATATGCTGTTGCTACCTAACACTGTATACTTAGTAAGTGAAGTTCTTAATAATGGCCAAAGTATAGTTATTATAGCTTCATACAGTAAGAATAGATATTTGCAATATAATAACGCAATATTACTCTCCTTAATAAAAAATAATGAGAGAGAGGGAACATTTGCGAAATACAAACAATGCTGAGGAGTAATATCTCCATCTCTCCTACAAGGCAGGGGCGTGAATCTCATAAAGCGACAAGTTACATACAATATGTTAATATAAACTCATGATTTATACGTTATCTTAAATATGTTAATACGGAGAATCAATATCGGCCGAATCAAAAACCTCTGGCAAAGGCTGAGAGTATTGTACAAAGAAAGTCAACATTCCAAAATGGTTTCCCAAGATATCACTCCACAATGTGAAAATAAATTGAAACCAACAGGTGTGAGTTACAATGAAAGTATTTATCCGCACCTGAACAAATCCCTTTTTATTTTCTTTGCGTTATTTACTCAAGAGCTTTATTGGTGATTCTGCGATGGGAACGGTTCGTTTTATAAGTTTTATTATGTCGAATAGTACTCGGGATTCCACTTACGAACGTGGAGGTTCGATATTAAGTACCTACTTAAATACAGCGGCAGAATTTTGTATAACGGTGGTACGTAAATCGTCTCTCGCATTATTCGGTCTTTAAAACTTGGTGTTCTTGTCAGGGAAGCCGCGGGCGCTATTTAGTATTGGAAAAAGATTAGCTTGTTACGTTGAAAGTCAGGCGCCTGTCACCCAAACCATTATACTAAGTCCGTTGTATTGCGGAAGTGTGACGGCAAATTACATGGCGTGGAGCAGTATCCCTTTTTCTTGTCTAAATAGTATTGTTAAAGAAAGTGGTGGTATGTTCCGTGCACCTGCTTTTAAGACAAGTAAAAAAAACAAAAGACAAGCATTGAGTTTTTTTTTGGTTTCAATAACTTTTCGTATAAATTTGATATCAATTTAATGATTTGATCAAATTTCACTCGAGCTCCAGCAGCAGATCAGCTCTATATAAGTAAATAAACGCTTGTAAAAATATTGCCACCATTTCTTCCGTGCCTTATATCAAGGTGTTCATAAATATGATTGTTGCGCAACATACATCGTGGGATTAACCCAGCTATTTGTTTCTATTCTACCTGCGGGCGTGGCGTACTTGTCGGAATGTATTAAAACGATTTGTCTCAGTCAGTTGTTCCGTCATACAAGGCTGACTTGTAAGAGAAATGTTTTGTTTGTCTTGAAAGCCCTAAACGGCTCCATGAATCACCTTTGGTACTAACCGACTCGAGTTAATGTGTTAAAGTAAATGAAAAGATTCTGTGTGCAGACTTATTGTGTGCATGAAATATTACCACATGTTTTCGTAGGTAGAATTCATTTTTGTATTTTGGTATGTAAAATTTTGCTACGAATTTCTCCTTGTAGATATTTAAAGCGCTTAACTAAAAGAACGTTAATTTTCTTTTTAAGTGCGCTCGTGCATCGCCTCTCAATGAAAATCAACTGCATAGCAGTCTAGAGAAATTTGATACCTACAAAAGTTCGAAATATCAAGCGTAAAAGACTTACAATTTTAAGCTCCTTCTTAATTTCTCTGTTGATATCGATGTGGTGTCTCCTGACGCGTTTGACGGCGAGCAGTCTGCCGCGGTAGAAGGCTACCTCGGTGAATATGGCGGAGTAACGGAAGTCGAGGTCAGGGTTTGAACTGAGGGATACCTGACTTGACCTCACTCCGCCCGTACTGCCTCCACCGTTCTTCTCCGAAACAGCATTTGTTGATGAGTTCACGTTGCCGCCCGCATTGCTATCTTGCTGGAAAAATTCAGCTCTGATCAACTCGATTTTTGGGGGGTTTTGAGAATTAAGTTCTAGCGCAATCGACACATGGGACAGTCAGATTTTTTTTTCAAAATCATAGGATAAGCTATGAAACCAAAGTACAATGGATATATGTCGCAAACCCTGCAAAACCTCTAAGACAATAATGTATCTAACTAGTTCGTTATTTGTAACCCATTGAAATGTGTACAAAGCTTACCTTTTTACATCGATAGTACCTAGGTACTAAAAAGCAACAGCTATTTTCAACCATCAACAATACATGAACCATATGCTAAATATTTATAACCTGGAATGCTTAGTTACATAAAGAAAGATTACACCCGGAAATTACAACACCATAACTCAAAGATCCAATGAGTGAAGAAAAAAAGTATAACTATTTATAAAATTAACTGCTTTGAACTTCACAACGACGACATTTGTTTAAGAATTTCCTAATACAACTGAGAACAGACATTCTGGAGGGATATACAGTACCGGGTCATACGTGGTTTTGTAGTTGTTTTTTTTTACCATAAAAACTTTCTTATAATGATAAGAGTTACATATTACTTTATTCTTGAAATCCTGCAATCCTTGTACCGCTATCGGTCCCATAGCGGTACCTTTAAATTACAGCATGTTGATGGCGGAGTTCCTTTCTACACATAGCCACAATACTCGCCTACATCGTCCAACTATCTCGAATGACAGCAGAGAATGATTAAAAAGCTGCTATTACTGTACACCGACTGCTAAACTTCTGGTGTTCCGCATATTTTCAGTAGGCAGAGTATCGGAGTTAAAGTTCGCTAACCCCAATATCGACTTATTATATTTAATGTAATACGTTTTGCTCGTCAAACAGTTAAAATGCACGTCACCTTAGTAACGGTATCAAAGGCACGGACCTGAATATGGCATTGTCCCCGAATTCTAGTACGAAAGTAGATCTACATTCTGCATACACACATTGCAAGTTAAATAAAAGCTAGAAGCACAAGCGTGCATGCAAACAACATGTAGAAGTTCGGTTTACCTACTCAGTTTGTTGGCACGTTGTTCTTCGTCTGGTAAATGTAATTCTCTGAAGTCTATTTTCCAGAGCAACGAGTCTAGCTCTTGTTCGTAACGCCAGCCCCTATATAGGGCTAGGGCAGCTAGTGCGAGGAGGGCGAGCGTCCCTCCTGAAGCGCCTAGGGCCCATGCTCCAATATGACCTGAGAAAATGAATCAATGGTTAAAATTTGATATTTTGACGAAAAATTGATGACTGTAAAAAAATGGGCTGAGTTCAAATTAATGTAATTTTAAGGTGATTCTTTAAGTGGTACGGTTAAATTCTCCGTCACTCCATGTCTAAGGCGAGATAGAGAGCGCGATGAGATCCTCGTACATCTTTTTTGTACTGGTGTTTTTTTAATAAAGTTTTATAATTAAAACTAATAAACTATTAACAATACCATATTAAGTACTTGTAGCTACTTAAGAAGATCACTGCCACGATTATTCGATCACGATTTTTAACGAAACGACTTGACAAACAAACGTGTAAGTACTTGTTTGCAGGAATTACGGTTCTCTTTATGTGGTCGTTAAATACAGACAGGTTCCACACTAATTCACATAGACGTACCCTAGGTTGACTGGAAGCTAAAGTAATTACACCACTACACTTCAAAACAGCAAAGTTGAACGAAGTAAGTTTAGAGTTGACACAAACATTCGTTTGAACTTGAATTATTTTATAAAATAAATTAAAACATGATGACTTTATAAAATGCTAGTATTTATAATAAATATTTTGTCTTTTTTCATAGCCTGTAGTGTCCAAATATTGGGGAAAGGCCCCTCCCCTAAATCCTTCCACGAGTCACTATCTCCATCTCGGATCACTCAAACCATGTAAATAAGTATTTGAACATTTCCTGAATATATTTTTTAACTATTTAAGTAGAAAAGTTATTACTGGATATGAATACAGAAAAAAAATGTATTAAAAATTTAGTTACAGAAAATTAAATTAAATTTAAACAGACCGGAAGACCCAGTGCAAAATGATGTGTAAGGATTTATTGTCCGCCCGAAGCTTCCCAGCAATGCGCGGAACGATAATATAAAGTCCGATTTCAACGCTTTACGGACTCGGACCGTACGAAGAAACTATTTCATTTTGAAATACTTTGTTGTGTTGGCTATCGGTAATGTTCAATACCTGTATTTGATTATAATGCATAGTAAAGACGAAATGCAGAAATGTGTGGCTCAGTGGTGGTTAGCTATGTGATCAATGATCAACTCGTCCCAGTATCGGATTAGGGTTTAGGCCCACCAATGGAACGTATATCGGCTGTTTTTTGTATACCTATGGTTACATGAGATGTACCCTATAGGCTGCGAAGCACTAAAACACAACAATTTCATCTCGTTTTGTTACGATGCTGAATAAATACTCGCACCGACTCTCTACCGATAATTCTGAAAATGGAAAAGGAAAAATACCCATTCCTATTGACGACATACAAAAAGAAATTATATCTTGTTAGTGCAGTGGCACTATTGACGAAAGGCTCACTCCCCCGGCGGCAGCGATCCATTTACAGCAAGGCTTTGTATCAATATAGCTCTGCAAATTGAAACTCACTCGACGTTCTTTTCAGACATCTATTTTATTTATTGAGTAGTGTATTGAAACCGTTTTGTGTGTAATTGAAAATTAAAGTTAAGTAAAAGTGATGACATTTCTTCGGATAGTTAAACAAACGAATAAAAGAAGTGCAAGTTTTCCTGGTTCCGGAAAATGTACGCGTAAAATACATCACTGATAATGTCCCTACTCAGCTCAACGATCCTGCTTAAAAGGATCGAGTGTAATCCTCAGACTTAATTGTTTCTATAAGGATAATGTGAAGTGCAGTGTTTTGTATCGAGTATTAAGTATTGTTAGTTGTGATGGTGTCCTGCTACGTAAGTGGGCATTAGGAGCTGGCTTCTACCGCAGCGGGAGTCGCGTGCGCCCGATAGCCGCTGCCCCGCATTGCACTCGGACCCGTAACGACACTTTTACGACCCTCCCTACTTACAAACCTTGCATTTAATGTAGACCCGGACGCTAACAACACATATTAGGTACTTTTTTGGATCGACACTAAACAAAAGATCGCTTTTGTTTCCCTTGTTTTAATAGAGTGCTACAGTTGCCACTTGCTGATTCTATTAGCTCCGAACACACGTTATGCATTAAGAGGAAAGTGAAAACACTCTTCGTGACCACGGGAGTCTTCAGCCAAATAGTACAGTCATTGTTTTAGTTTGAATGGAATGATTACTTACTGACGCATTTTTCTCCTCTGAATCCACAAGGTGGCTCTGAGAGGGGCACTTGTCCACCTGGCCAGTTCATTTCACGGAGAAAGCGTACTTCCTGTTTGAAAAGAAAATAAACATCAAACAACATTATAATGCACAAATTGGCGTGGAATTCACGGTAGTTATAAACTTCTAACACATTCATAAGAAGATGATTAATGTTATTTCATGTGACATAAACGAAGTACCGCTGTATATCAGCGTTCCAGTTAAAAGGACCTTTGAGTCTTTAGATTTGAATCCATACAGCGGTTGGCAGCTAGGTGCATCTTCCACGCCAAAATGTGACGTAAACAGTTAAAAGTCGCCGTTTATTCGGGGCACGTCCAGATTCGTTGTGCGTACGTGTGTGGGTTATTTAATAACAAATCTATTTACATGTAGATGTAAGTGGTTTAAAGTTATTTATGGAAGGTTTTGTGGGAAGAAAATCCATGAGTGTTTTGGATCTAAGTGTTGCCCATACGTAAGCTACAATGTTCTCTAGGTATCTAGATCATTGTGCATTAATTAACGTGCTCAAATTAGTTGTCACAGTGATGAATGGTCTGTCCGACAGTTGAGACTGACGCTTTATAATTACACGGTAAATATATTACCAGGAGTGTAGAGAAATAAAGTGTTTATAATTATAGCGGAATAGTTATTATTTGTATTCATTAGCACAATGTAAATCTATAGATACTATTTTTAAAATTATAATCTACATGTTTAGTACAATCAAGACAACACTAATTTATTTTGGAAGGGATTGTAAAAATTCAAATTACAAATAAAGACATTTATAGATACTGTATATATAATCAAAAACAATAACTATTCCAATAACGTGTAGCTAAGCACAAAAAATCCACTGATCGCCAAACTCTCTCGAATAGCAAAATGTTATTTCTGCTCACCGAATTACCCTCTTGAAGAGAAAAAATCTTATTTCATTTGTTTCCAAATAGTTACCAATATTTTCCTTACACGCAAGTATATATATACAATTTACATAAACATAGATACATTACCGGTGCGGATTTGTGTAGAACAGCAAGCGGGTAGAGTCCGGGTGGCTTGGAAGGGTCCACCGAGAGTAAGGTGTAGTTGCCCTCCGCGTCGCCATGCTCGTCCATGTGAATCCAGTACCTGAACATGTTATTATTTAGTCAAGTGTAAGATGAAAAATATTTGTAAGAAATGCGTTAATAAATTCCTTGTTTTTAATTCAAGAGTAAGATACTGCAGGTGAGTGATTTAGATAATTGAAATGAATATACTACTCAAAGCTTTTTCAAAACTATGTATATTCCTACGATAATTATTAAATTTATTTTATTTATCTGTTTATTAAAGCCATACTCAGAACATTTTAAAGGTCATTGATTTTGTTGATTGTCTGGGAGACAAAATCCTTCCAACGAATGACGTTGAAAGCAATATGTTAAAAAGTTCACGAACGCGACGTATATGAGTCGTAAAGTCGTCGGCGAGAAATAAAAGTAAAAAAAAAACCGTAATATGTATATCGTAAAATATGTAGCCGAGTAAATAATCAAAATTATACGAAATTAAAAGTATAATGTAATTTTCTTGACCTAGTAAAGTGTGTACTTGGAAAATTTTATTGTTTGGAACAATAACTTTATTTTAAAAGCCGGTAATACAGGTGGTGGGCTTTGACCGGTCAAGCAATCGTAAAGGAAATTTTGTGAAACTGTTTATTGCCGGGCAAACACGCGACATGTGTTGTTGGCACGAAAATTTTTGTTTCTGACACGAAAACATTTGAAAGATTGAGTTTAATAGTTTTCAGGAATAGGAAGTATAGTGATAAGGGTATTTACATACAAAACGTATCATATTTAAAGTTATACTTGTTCCGAACTTACTCAAAATACATAGAGATAATATAACATTGTATTATATCAAGACTGATTGCCAATTCTAGAGTTGAAACTGTTCCCGTAAGTTTCAACTCTATAAATATAATATTCTCAAGTTTCCAACTTTATAATCTATCCAGTTATTTACATTATTATGATATCAGGAACGGACTAATTAAGTATTTTCTTTCTTAACCGTTTTTTCCTGTAAAGAAAATTACGAAAACCAATTTCAAAATAGTTTACGAATTTTTAATTGCAGAATAGTTAAATTAACAAAAGAAGCACGACGATATTCCCTAACTAGAGGGCTAGCCAGTTCGTTATTTTACGTCGTTTCAAGCTATGGCGAAATTTACTGAACCGACGGTTTTTATCTTTGATTGGAGTAGGAAATTACTTTAATTTCCCACAATCATGCGCGACATTAAGGTTTCCTTATTGAAGTTTACATTTTCGTGAATGTAATTAGAGCAAAGTTTTCGTGTGCCACTCCATAAAAGTAATAATTAAAGTTACGAATACGTGCAGTTCAGATTTGAATAAAATAGATATTGAAAATAATATAAAATTAAAAATATCAATAATTAATATACCTATTTCAATATTATAAATGCGAAATTTCGCCTATCCTATAGCCTTTTACGGCTAATACGGAGAAAAGAGACAACTTTAGCTTATAACTTATATTTGAAGATCATGAAAGGACATAAGTCCTTCTCTCAGTTCGTCTCTTTCTTAACCATCGGTATCCACACAGTTGGAACCGCAAACAAGAGTTAGCAAGCGACACTGAATTGCACTGAAGCGAGTCCAGCCGTTCCTTCAGACCAGTGATTACCGAAAAGTGGATAACCAATATAACCATCTATCAATCAATAGGATTCCAAAATAAATTTTACCGGTCTTTCAGTCAACAGCTAATGAATGAATATTGTTGTATATTTACCCCATCACGCTGTGGTATGTGGTGTTTCTCATGCGAGCGGCGATAGCTCTACCATCGCGAGGACCGTCGCCATTGGTCAGAGCCTCGGCCAGCGCACGCGCATACACCCACACAGAGTCATGCAGCCATGCTGCTTCCACTGGGATCTAATTAAAAAGTGGAAAAATATAGATTACCTTGTCTTTCCACTTCAAAAATTACTTGTAATGCCACGAGAACTTTGTATAATAGAAAAGAATAAATTAATGACCGCCACTAACACTGAATCTAGGTTAATGGAATAGTATAATTGGATTAGAATTTATACAGAAATCGAATGGTAATAATACTTTAATGGATTTCCAACTCATTAGCCCGTTCTGCTTCAATAGAACGAAGCTTCTGCCAATCTGTGTGACATTAGCTGAATAGCACTTTAACGAGAGATGGATGCTATTCCTGGAAATGTTTTCATAAGTTTCAAAACGAAACTACCACAGTCGTACATAGAACATACAAAGTCGTCTATTTTTACTACACCTATGTGGGATTTTCCTGTAATTTATACGTTAGGTGATAAGATTCCCTAGTCCATTTTAATTTAAAGTTAATGAAACGAAAGAGTCCTTTTTTACATCCGTTAAGCTCTGCCGGCTATTAAGCGTGGTGTCAACTTTGGCGGAATTCATTTAGGGGTTCAAATAGGCGGTCGAAAAGGAAGTCAAATAACGAAAACTCATTTAAAGGGTCAGATAAGAGGGCGGAGCTTTGTCCAGGTAAGTGCCACCTTCTATTATAATATAGTGTAGGACTGTTAAATTCTGGGACCCTCGGGGGACAGGAAATTCGGATTCATAATAATTAAAGTTCTTATTTAAAATTGGCTTCTATAAAAGCAAATGAAAAAATGTGAAGGAACGTGATTGGATTAATGATCAGCTAAGTGGAGACTTGGTTTGATTTTATTTGTTAGATTAAATCAGTTCTATTGCAGTTGTGTGAAGTCAGTCTTTGCCTTGAAGAATTCGCTTTAATTATGAAAGGGCGAAATGGACGCGAGGGATATTGCTCCGCGCTAATGCGGTCCACATTCATGCTATAGCTCTATGTTAATACATTAATGGTGTCATTGTGTCAGATGCAGGTTTAATTAAAGCGATAATTAACCGTCGAGTTTAATTAGTTTTATTATACACATGGACATGTTATGTAATAGTGATATTTGTAAATAACCGTTTCTGAGAAAGTTTAATTAAATATTTTGATCCCGAATTGCAGTTTTGTTTACACCAAGTTTTATTGGTCTTCACTCTGGAGTTACGTAGTATAATAAACAATAAGACGCGAAAAAGCTGTTTTGTTTTTATTGTTTTTCCGAAAATTTGGAAGTGGAACAGTTGTTTTATTTATATATCCTTTTATTATTCTTTATATGGGTTGTTGAGATTTTTACCATGCTGGAAAGATTTTTTGAAGAAACTGAGTTATAAATATAATATTTAGCGAAACCGTTTTAGTTTTGGTTTAATACCGATATACAGATGAAATTCGCAAGACTGCATCATACGAATAACTCTCTCACACACACACACGCACACATTTACCCGTATCCATGAAAACCTATAAAACATATCAGAAAAAAAACGACTACGAAAAAAGGTATTAATTACTCACCACTTTTCCACCACCAAGCGCCAGAAGAGGGTTCGTAAAGTTGAACGGCGGCATCTGTAATCGCCTATTCACTTCCCTGGCAAAGGTTGGATATGAAGGCGACGGTGATGGGGCAACAGCCAGGTAAGACCGAAACGCCTTGATGGTCCTGGCGGAAGGTTCCTTTCGGAGAGGGCCGGCCAGGTAGCGGACTGCCTCCTCCGTCTCATACTTGTCTACGTCCACGCCGATTGCTGTATATTCACCTACGAAGATGGTAATGTTTTATTTACATTGTAACACAACACCCGGTTATTTGCTTGGTACAAACGTTGAAAGTTAATAAGTATAAAATTTGTAGGACAAACAAAAACACAATGGACAATATAGCAAGGGACAGGACAAATAGATCACCAAGCCAAATCACTGAACATGACTTGTCGCGGGTCCGATCCCGATATTTTGTTTCTGATAGTTGCTGTCTTCGTGCGAAGTGTTTTTTTTTTGACAATATTTGTGAAAACCCTACTAAACAAAGATAAACAAAATAATGTACGAATGGTTCGTATTAAATGCGCTGCTATTCTTAATGAATGCCAAAGCTCAAATTGGTTAAAAAAAGAGCATTTCGACTTTGTCATAAATTAAACAAAAGTAATAACAAATAAACAGTATCTATTATTTCATATCACAACTAACAAATATTCTAGGTACACGTTTTCCACGAAAATTGTTTGTGTAAATCACTTTCATTCCAGTTTCCGTGGAAATGTAGAATATTTGAGAATTAACACTAATGTCTCACTGTGGCAAACGTGCAAACTGCTCGGAACAAAATATAACGCTATAAAACTTTGACATTTTTAATGTTCGTTCGTATTTTAAAGCTTAAAGTCTGAATGGTAGGGACATATTGGCTCGGGAAAGAAAAACAAAATATAGATGCTCTTTTGTTTTATTAGATTGCTACCAATTATTCATAAATCTTGAGTTGGACCCAAAAACAGATATGGAATATTTTTAATGTTGAGCACGATCAGATCCATAGTTTATGATTCTTTAATCGGCATTGATCTTCACTTTATTAATGAAGACGATCCGTAATTGCGTAGCGATCATGTGTAGTCTTCTCGATATATTCTCTATGATTCATTACGCCTTTTGTTTTATAAGTATGTACTCGTAGGTGACTTCCTTAACTATGGTTATGTACATGGGAATACTTTGAATCCAAACGTTTTTTTTATGTACGACTCCCACTTTAAGGAACTTTTTCCTTGCATCGAGGGGGTTTCACAAGCATTTAAATAAACAGAAAGACACCCAGGCTTAGGACAAGCATACGAGTATGTGGATCACACAAATGCTTGTCCTACGCGGGGATCGAACACACGACACGTCTCGCTCAGTTGGTTCGGCGTGGTAACCTTAACCCCTCATGAACCTAACAACTAAATATAAATACCTAACATAGATCTCGTTGCCAAGATACATATCCTGTTGTCAATAGTTCACTTGACGTTTCCTATGGATTACACTGTTATCTGTCAGGCCAGTGATAAGGCCTGTAGCTGTAACATTGTAACTATTTGTTTATCTCCCAAGGCTCGCCGTCATTGAATAATAGTTATGACGCAATTAACTACCAATATTTTGTAGTTTGTTACTTGTATGTCAATTTAAAGTAGGTGGGTACAGAAAAAATATGATATGTGAAAAGGCATTTAGCTAACAATGGCGTTTAATGACGTGCCCCATTTGCTTGTTTATCTGCACATTGTATGTCCTATTGCACACCAATGATACCTAAGTAGTTTCATTTCGATACCTAAGTTATCTTTGAACAAATACGAAAAGACGAATCAGACCTTTTATTGATGATATTATTCATTCGATTTCAGTTTATAAGTGAACAACGCTGCTCATACTCGTACATATAGATTGGGATAGTTTGTTTTGGAAACTTCGCCTCTATAAGCCTTAAACGATAAAAAGAATGAAAGAATCCACAAAAAAAAAAAACACATCTTTAGAAGCATAATGACCTAATCAATTTATGAAGTTCCATAAATCTATCGTATTTATTTTATTATATTCAGTACATAATTCACATGAGCGAACATAGTGAAAAGCGAGAAGAAAATTGAATAAAGGTTGTTCTGAACCACAATATTTCCCCGTCATGTGATCGATGTGATTCGAACGACTGAATAATCTTTGCTTGAACGAATCGCAATAGTTCATTCAATAACTATCCCATATCAAACGGAGATCTAAGCTTATTACATGAAATATATTTCTTTAATCGGAATCTTATCATCGTTACTTCATAAATTAATGCGACCTGTAATAACGTAGCGATTTGTGGGCTATAATTCTTCATTATTGATGATGACACCTTTAGTTTTCATACTTTTATAAATGACTAGCTTGCAAATGTAGTTTTATCATGTTAAATATTTCTAGGGGAATTCTGGCTTAAATAAAATTCTATGTCTGGACAAAGCTAATCACTAGGGGCTACTATCTATTTTTCACTAGGGGCCTGAAAAATAGATAGTAGCCGATTCTCAGATTTACTAAACATGTATTTCTAATTTACCTACAATACCTACTAAATCTATATTAATAATCGGTCAAGACGTTTCTCAGCAGTTTGATAACTTAACATTTGACACGGGAATTTTTATACCTAAAAATATTAAATTATATGTTTACAATAAATAACGTATAACATTAAATAAAATAAAATAGAATTTGAGCGAAAAAAACAAAACGTATTTATGACGTGCTCTTTAATGTCAAAAACCGTCTTTCCAATAAATTGTTACAGTTTATTTGTTATCTGTCGCTAGCATGACTGTCCCTGTTTTCTATTTTCGTGAAATTGACTGGAGGAAAGCCTAAAATAGCCTCGATAGGTGTTGCGAATATTTTTTTAGGTTCGTGTTGATTTTTCCTATGGGTTAACATAACATCGAGGTACATTTGGCAGCTTACGGCGCCTACCACTTGTGATAGGACTTCATATTGTATGTTGTACCCATATACCGATTCTAGAAATGTAGTTTTTTCAAGAAAACATGGCTGCCCTTGAAGGATTTAGTTTTTTGTTGTTTGAAAGACATTTCGAAGGCATGAAACATTCACGCAACTTATTTTCTCGAACATTCTTCAGTTTTCAGTCACGACACTTAATCATCTCAATCTACCATAATGCACAGAACCATAATACTTTGAGATTTATGAAAGACCAATAACTTAGAGCAAAGTCATAAATCTATTTCGCCAGTAGCGATACTTCAAAATTGACTCTATCTAAAGCTTAAAATAAACGATGATTGACGTCACAAAATCCTGCAAACCAAGCTTTTAAACAGACAAGAACATAAATCGAAATTTACTGAAAATTTACGTTCAAATATTTTATCATAGTTTTCTGCTTAATGTTCTATATGAGTTACGCGGGTGGAGGCATTACTCGCTTTTCTCGTGGCATAATGGCGTTTGTGTCAGACTAACAAAAGAAGATCTAGACAAATATATCAGCTGACTGCTGGGAGCTTATGGAAATCGGCACGTAGTCATGCTTTTCACTTGTACAATGTACTGTCATGATATATGACTTTACAGTGCTAATGGGACGCTACCCGTCATATTTCAGACGCCTGAAAACTATCGTCTCTTTGTCTGCCAGCGATGTTAAAATGCAGGTTTCATACGAAGATTCAAAAGTAGAAATTCAATGTAAAATAAGGTTATGTATTATACAGAAAATAACATATACATATAAATTTCTACACAGATACTTTATTTTATAAAGAGTAAGAAGTAATGCGATTTTTTTGAAAACCTTTTTCCGAACCACACTTTAATTTATAATCGTTCTTTGCAAAAAGGAGAATCGTAAATCTTCCTCCTTATTTTCTTCTCACCAAAATAATTGCTCTCATAATTCTCCTTAAGTGCTTAAATAGTTTTTATAATCCTACATTTATTTAGATCCTGCTCTGAATATAATGTATGTCACAGGGATTCAATTGTCAAGTATCTTTTGTATAGGTGAAAAAGGTATATGATATGATCTAGAAGATTCTTGTATGTTTTAATTTCACATACCTATACTGAGAGAGCCAATTCTAAAATAGGTTGTATCAAAACGTGTTTCACCACTTCACAAAAGACCCCTTTGAGTAACTCGAAAGTATAAAGAGAAATGATGATGCAATTTCAAACGCGTCGGTTCGAATTTGTCTGGCTTAAACTTCAAAACAATAGAAAATTATTAAATAAATAAAATAATAAATATCTTGAAATAGAAACACGAGCCAGCACTCAGCCAGTTCTAACAAAGCAGCTTCAGCACAGCTTAAGGGAAATCTCTAGATCGACTCGAAAGCGCACGGTACAAGATCCTTAAGGATTACTGGCGTAAATCGGTTTCTAAGAATTGAGCGACTTGAATAGCTGAGGGGTACTTCGAAGCTTCAATGGAAGACTGAATTAATATTATAAAGAAAATTGAAATTATTTAGTACCTGAATCAAGAAGCTGCATGGCATCCAATGCCAGCATTAATCCGATGTGATCGTGGTAGTATCCTACCGAGACGTATACTGAAACAAAAGAGGTTGATTAATATTGAACTCTTCCAGAGTATATTTTAGACAGATATTTCTCTGAACTCTTTCAACAGACAATAGTTTATAGAGGACGAATTCGAATCCAAATCGACTGGATGACAAAACATTTTTAAATACATTTGAATATTAATCCATTTTTCTTACTTAGGTCTATAAACAGGCTTGTCTGTAAGCCTGTTTTTCTCCGTAAGTTTTCGACTGTTTAAACTTTTCAAGGTATTTTTCTTATTGCGTATGCTCTACTTACTTCTCGTGTCTTTGTACGTTTCACGAACGATGTCCAGGAAGGGGTTACGAGTGAAGTTCTCCCGTCTATTTTCGTAGTAATAAGGCTGCCGGTACACTTGCACTGTGCGAACGGTTATTTGCTTTTCTCTCGCTGCAGCTATTATTGCCAGCGCTAAACGTGAAAAATCGTGGTTCGGAGCTTTTAAGTACACGAACGCCACCTGCAGAATAAACGATAAATTAAATTGAGTCCCAAGTATACTGTAGTAAAACCTCCTTCCGATTACCAAGC
The DNA here is from genome assembly GCF_003590095.1 of Trichoplusia ni. Taxonomy (NCBI): domain Eukaryota; kingdom Metazoa; phylum Arthropoda; class Insecta; order Lepidoptera; family Noctuidae; genus Trichoplusia; species Trichoplusia ni. The sequence goes on from NC_039499.1 coordinate 602,233, forward strand.
GCGAACTCAAAGGAGATTTCATTATATGGTTTGTTTAATCTTAATAGCTTGGCTTTATTAAAAGTAATTTGTTTGTAAGGACTTTGAAGTTTCAAATGGAAGTCAATTTAACACAAAATCTTTAATTTTCATGGTTTTTGCCAACTTGAAACGTCAGTTTTTTTTACTGTTGAGTTATAGTGGACATAACATTTTGGTATAAAATGTATGTATTATTATAATGTTTACATGCATGAAATTGAAATGCGTGAGGACGGCGACTACGGAGCGAGAGATATCGATGTCCGACGGTCTGGTGCGGGCGAACGTTGAATACACACGCTTGTTCGAGCTGGCCACATCTCGGCAGTACTGCGGGACAAATGACATGCAATAAGTATCTTTAACACATGTGCTAAGCGTGCAAATTGGCTTGTTTTATGACTGTGGCCAGTGTACAGGCAGCAACAGTAGCCGGACAGATTTTGAAAGAATTATTGTTGTAGTATTACGTAACAAAACGTGCTTGGCACCTATAATTTAGTAAATTAGAATATGTGTTGTTGAATATTTTTTATTATTTAATATCATACACAGATTCCTACATACCATGAAAAATACTGACACATTCAAATCGGATTTCACTGACCGCTTCTGTTGCTGACGGTACCTACTATGTAGTATGTATATTCTCTTAATACTTGTGAAGTTTGTTTCTCCAATTGTTAATGTTATTACATTACCATACTACATTGTCTGCATCTGGAATTTTGCCTTCAACTCGACATCAATAACTGTGTATTGTTCTTTTTCCAATTAGCTCAAAGAAAATCTTGGCAAAGTGCCCCTCGAAGACATTTCAAGATGCAGTTAAGTATTACGGAGAACAAATGACTGTTTATTTTTCATGTTAATGTTTCGACTGTCAACTGTCGACTTTTTGTGTTCGAGGTGAATATTATCTCCCTTTCATTCACATATTCGTGTGAATGACTGATAAAGAAGTAGGTATTGGGAACATTTATCCGTATAGCCACTTAATACCCAAACCTTTTAAAGATAACCTTGTCGTTATAATATGTGTGTATGTTTATAGAGCGAAATTGTATTTTGACAGTGATCATTGATCGATCAAGTTGCGCTTATTGTGTACGAGGCAGATCAATGGATAAAGACCAGCATTTATTGGAGAATTATCCTACTTATATTATAAGCGCGACGGGTTGTAAGTATTGATGTATGTTTGGTACTCTTTCCACATAAAACCACTAAATAGATTTCGACAAAATTTGATGCAGAGATAGTTTATAGTCTGCATTAACACATTAGATAGTTTTAATTTTACTGTATTCTTGACTTTTATAATAGGACTGCCCTGTAGCGAGGGTAAATTTCCACAGGCGCTAGCGTTCATTGAAAATTTCCTTGGAAATTACATTTTTATTCATTAAGTCACGTGACTTGGAACTGTCATTTTCATACATTTAAGCTTTCTATCAACTTTAACGATTGTCGAAATTTCACTTGACTTAAGAGTTTGTAACACTAGACTAAGTCGAACACCACTACACTGGGTATAGAGCCTTGTATCACTTCCACAATAACAATAGTCTTTATGACGTCATAGTACAAGCTTTGATTGGCTACTTACGTAGCTAACCATCGGGAGATTGAAAGCTGCGGCCATGCGTCCTTCGTGCACACACGTCTCTTGCGGTCCGATGAACGCCGACACGTTGGCTGCCCACAAAGCCGCCACCTGTAGGACGTATATTATAGATATAGGTACAAGAAATAACAAAGGTTCATTACCCGATTAAAATAATAGGGGATAAAAGTAGCTTTAATAGTAGAACTCCACTGAAAACATGTTGAATAGGGATACCATGGAATACCTTTTTTAAATTTTTTGCTAGTTAATATTCTGTATTTGTGGATAGACTTTATTGTTGGCCGTCAATAATTTGTAGACCTGTTATTAGTATAACAGACAATCGTTTTCTTTTTAGTTTTTATTAAAAAACGACTCCCGCATTAAGGAATGAAAGAAATTTCAGACTCAGGACATGCATTAGTGTATCATAAAAATGCTTCTCCTACGCGGGGATCGAACCCGCGACACGTCGTGCTTAGTAGGTTTGGTGTGGTGACTTCAACCACTCGGCTATCCGTGCAGTCAAATTTTGGTTCTTTACTTGTTGATAATTATTATGATTATCTTAGGTGAATTGATCATTGATTTATAATCCAGCATAGTAGCAAAGACAAAAAGACGATCCCACCGCTGTAAAGTTTAAGTATCCGACAATTTTATTACTCTCTACTTTACGAGTGAACTGTGACAATACGCGATAGAGTTTTAATATAAAATGGAGAGATTTTTAACAAGATTGTTGGTCTGCAAAACGTCCTAGGTCGTAAAAATAAGTTATTTAAGTATTATGGCATTGTGTTGCAGTGCAGCTGTAGTGAAAACTTAATGACTCGACGTTACAGCGTTCCCCGTTGTCACCGCTACTGCAAGTCCTTGATAATTAACTTAACAAAGAACTTATCCAGCCAGTACTAAACGAGTTAAATTGTTCAATATTAATTAAACCTTCATGTGTAATGTGGTTTTGCCTGGTTTTTATTTAATGCAAAGAGCTAGTGACGTAAATACTGGTAAACTAGTATTTTGAGCTGATAAGCATAAAGTGTTTCAGTGTTCACAGAATTTATGATAGCGTCAAGGCACTCATACATTGAAACTATCTCCCCTTCAGGCTAAGTAGCCTTGCTCAATGACGCTCGTAACTGCCAAAATAAGCGTTTTATGACCGCATTTCCCTTAGCTCCATTAAATGTGTTATTCGTTTACTGGCACTTATATTCCATCAATAAAAAACTCGAACTATTAACATTCGAAGGCTCGACTTGCTGTATTTATTACGCGTAACTAGGGGCCTAACACCATCTCTTCCAGTACTAGCACTTGTAACAGTTGTTATCTTCAAAGCGAGTTAGCGGTATATAGCGTAGAGTGATATCTCGCTTATACAGCTGCAAACCTACATTAAAAGTTCGTGATAGGCCCCCAGAATACGGAGCAAAGGAGACTCAACATTATTATCTGTTGAAAGTTTGTAACAAACGAGGCAGATTTACTGAAAGAGTAGCGCCCGCTAAGTATCTGTTAGTCAAGAAAGGGTATGACTGTTGGAAGTGTTTAATATTTACAATTGATTGCACGCGACAACGATAATAACTAGAAGCAATTAGCAAAACGTCTCCGTATTTTTGCTGCGTTTGTTGAATTTGAGGTTGTCATTAAAAAAAAAATGGAATTGGGTCCAAATCGGTTTGTGTTATAAGGATCGTATCGACTATATGGATTGGTACGGTCCGACGCTCCTATATCTATAAGTAGAATGTTCTCAAATAATTATAAATCCACTTAACGAAATTTATTATAACAAAGCTTGGACTTTTTATCCGGGACATTAGAATGGCGACACTTCAGCCTAAAAAGATTTGAAAACAGTGACTTTCTGGGCATACCATAGGGGTTATATGTTATGTTATGTAATGAGGCATCAAAGTATCAAAGTATGCGACAGACAGGGAGTGATGTTCTCGTTTTTATGAACCCTCCCTCGACTGTCAACTTTGCACGACAACATCAATTTTGCAGACAAATGCCCGTAATAGATAAAACTTTGTAAAGATAGAGTGTCCTGTAACAACAGAATTTATGTTCGATGTATCCGGTTCTGTATGCAGCTACGCAACGCAATACACATTATTCAGGTTTGAAAGTTAAATGTAATATAAACAGTATTTTAAAAGAATAGGGATGACGACTGGGTATAAAAAGAGAAAAATCTCATTAGTCCCTCAGTTTTAGACACGTATTTTTTCCCTTATCAGAAAAACTAGAATTGACAAAGATTAACTGTTTTAAAGTTTAGGAGAGGGGGCTTGTGACGTAACGATATGGTAAAATTTATACACAATCGTGACGTCACGCGTAAGTTTCATTCACTGTAATTTGATCAATTTATGTTTGCGGGACAAATTAAAACATACGTATCCATTATTATACAAAAAACTACAAGACGGACACTGCAAAAAAAATTTGTCTTCATCCCTATTAGATAGTACTGAAGTAAGTAGTAGAAGTTAAAGATAAAAAATGTATTGTTTGTAAAATTATTACCTTTTGTAGTCTTGATTCTAATTTATTTAATATTTTTGTATGCTTTCAGAGTTGTGTTGTTTCCTTTAATTATATTGTGTGGTACATAAATTTTGAACACGAAAACAAGAAATAAGTTGATTTTATATTTAGTTTAATAGTAAAGGAGTTATATAATGTTGTAAATGTGAGAAAGTTGACCAAAAAACAACTCTCTTAAGATGATCTATGAATCTCATCACAACTCAAGTATCAAAAATATTTGTGACTCTGATAATCCAATGTTATTCTAACCAAACAGCAAACATTTTATTTATGGGATTCAAAAAGAATATACTATCTAACCTCTTATAAAAGTTGTTCAACAAAATACGTTCACAAGAGTCTCGGTGAGTCGGAATAGAATCCGCCATTACCATTTTATGCGTCGGCTAGGCTGATACGTCAGTGAGGGGTAGCGTTAATGGTGACCCAATCTCCTTTACTCGGTAACTTGGTAACTTTTACAATACAGAACGAAAAGGTTTTCTAGATATACGTGTTTTTTTTCTTTCTTAGTAAACGGGAAAAGATAATAAGGAAATATTGGTAGACTCCTTGACATAGAAATTTGTAATCATTTATTATGGAATTTAATTAGGTACTTAAGTCTGGGTAATAAATTCGTAGTTAATTCAGTTTTCTATACTGCAAATCTTTTATCATTAGGTGTTTTAAAGTCGGGAATAACCTTGAGAACAATTTATTCTAATTTTCATCTCGATTTTTTTATTAATTGCAAAAATGTATACAGTTACAGAAATGCATCCTTATCCTAGGTATACATTACCCTGTTAGGGCGCAACAAATCAACTTAAAACTTTGCCCAGTTATTACAAACATGGAAAGGGTACCATTGATAATTTTATGAAACATATTACTTTTATAAAATATATTATTTTAACATATAAATTTAAAATTATAAAAAAGTGTTATTAGTCTGCTACAGCACTAAATCGATCGTAATAAATTGATTATTTGTATACCTAGCTGTGCTTTATTCTGTACTAACCCTAGTTATAAAGTTATTATTATTAACACTATATGGGCTATCCGACATAAATGCTAAAAAAAGGTACTGGCCACTACATAAACCTTATTGTTATTTTTCAACTATTAAAGACATTTTCCTCTAAGTAGGTAATATAGGTAAATACTCGCGTTAAGCTGATACAAAGCGAATTAAAATAATGAGATACTTGAATGACTGAGGCGCGTGTTTAGCTTCCCGATGGCCGCCATTACTGGGTCAATGCGTTTACAGGAATAATAGACTACCGTTGAATTATTTCTAGTCTAAGATGCATCGACATGTAATCTATAACTACTAAGCGACTAAAGCTTTGCTGATATGTTTACGTTTAGGATATTTATCGCACGACCTTTGTTGGCCTAATGGATGCGAGTACCTATGTATGTATAGTAATGTATATGCAGCTACTTAGTCTAATGACATTTATTGCGTGCTGTTGAGTGGAGTAAAGTGGGTTTATTTTGCTAGATGATCACAATGCATTTGTTTTCATTGTTTGCCGGTTTTAAAATTATGGTTTAATATTATGGAGTTGTATTAAGGAAAAGGCTTTCTTTGGTTCCGTATGGGGTTCCGTCCATCTATCCGTCCTTCAGTCACCATGCTTTATTTATGGATCGTTATAGCTAAACTGTTGAAATAGTTTCAGTATTCGGATAATAAAACGTAGGTAGGTACTAATTACATATTATTGAGTTTTAAGATATCCGACTCGTACCTTTGAATACTAAACAAAAGAATATCAAAGCTTAGCATTATTGGAAAGGGTTCTATTTTGACGCTAAGTTCCGAGCCCAATAGCAATAACTCGTCAGTAACTCGACTACATTTAAAAAGGAAACATAATTTGTGAAACGGCTGCGTCCATTGACGTTACTTCAATTCATTCAGCATCGTCAAGTTGGTGCCGTTATTAAATTTAATTCTAAAGCTCGTAAAACTAGTGGTTATTGCGTACTATGAGAATGACTGTAGTAGAGTCGAAATATTACATACAGTACATTTTCAGACGAAGTTATCATTGAAATATATAAGATTTGCAATTTTTCAAGTTGTTAATAAAATACTTTTTTTAAATCAACATATTCCTATTGTATTTAATAGTCTTACCTAGACTTCTATTGTTCTTTTATTTTTCTAAATACCAACTTACACTTTCATGTTGATAAATACGGAATCAGCATTATCTAATCAGTTTTATCAAAATCAGTGTTATTCGCCCAAACTTCTTTGAGATAAATATAGATGCTTGACAAGTTCCTTATAATATATATTTCCATATTTAGTATTATGATCATAAGACCACAAACTTGTTCTCTCCATATATCGATATTGTCCATAATTCAATATATGACAAAGTTTCGTGTGAATTATGGTGACGGCCTGTTGTATACGACGCCATGTTTTTCTAACAAATATCAACGATTTAGAAATATGTATTTAATAACGCTCCCCGATATATTATCGCTTGTCGCTAGACCTAATAGGCGTGGAAGTAGGCGCTATATCCTAAACATACCAGTTTACTTGGAGCTTTCTTTTTTCCGGATGAGAAATCATCAAATGTCTCTCGCTTTTGGTTGAGCGGAAGAGAGTGTCAGACTTTTGCCGACCTAAAAACCTACTCGTGTTCCTTCGTATGCCCTCTGTGAACTGCGGCCGCGGTAATGCTTTCGGACAATGCCACTTGCCGGGGCTTACATGGAGCCTGATAATAAATGGTCAATGTAATTGAGGAAGTACTTACTATTACTGCAGAAAAGTGCTAATAAATGAAGGACAAGACGAAGCAATGTAGGCAATTTATTCATAGCATAACACCCGACTCAAACGTACGGTTACACAGGATATTAAAGTCCACATATACATGATGATCTCAGTTTAATCAAACAAGATATTAAGCTAGTGATTATCCTTCGAGGATATGATTCCCCGCATACCCTTTTAGATACGCATACAAGGGTTTTAAAATAATATCACCCTCCGCCCCACTTTGGCGACGCTATGTATGTATCTTTCCAAATCAAACAAATCGAGGCTTGTTTGAAGAGTTAAAAGCATAGACCATAAAAGTGGTTTCTTAAGATATCACCAATCATATAACATTCCCCGAGTGTAATCTGTGTTCACAACCTGTGAAAGAATAATGGGCGTCGAGTGAGTGGGCACTTCCAATGAACTCCCTAGTAATTTTGCAGCCGATTGGAAAAAAGTATCTACGGGCTAACGGACTAAATTGGAATACTTTCGAAAGATTTTCTTGTTCAGATTTCAAGTTAACGTTCATGAAGACGATAAAAGTTATTTATTGAAAGGGTACGCACCTGCCGAATGGAGACTTCTTCTTGTCCGAATGTTTCTGCGACTACAAAGTCCAGGGAGTGGCCCATTGGGCCTAGGATCTTCTCGTTCACTTCGTCTACCGCCATTGAGATAGCACCTGTTTATAATAACATCAATATTTAAATAAAAAATTGGCAAAATAAAGCACAAAAATGTAAAAAGTCTCTATGTAATTAGGAGAGCCATTCAATGAAATCGTGAGGGTACTGCCGTAATCTCACGTTCCAAAATGTAAAAACGATTCTAAAATTCATTGAGAATACGTGTCGTCTCGTATTTTATGTTTATTTCGTGTATTGGCACTTACAAATATGAATATATCATCAATTGCTTGCAAAATAATCTCTATCGTAAAAATAATAGACGACAAAAATATTTTGTTGATTGTTTCAACAGTCTTCCACTTACTATTGCTACATAAACATTTCAGCGATGCAGGCCTATTCTTCAGCACATTGATCTGTATATTTGCTATAATAAATTATTTCAAAGATTGGTTTCGGTGCCAAGTTCTCCCACTATCAATCTCGTTGAGTCGGTTCGATTTGTCAGTCCAAATAAACAAAAGTATGTTTGATGATGTTACTCGAGTACAAAATAACTCGTTTATTGTACAACAAGGGTGTATACTGGCCCGTTAATCATCTCACCACGCGACTGACTACTTTATTAAAAAACTTCAGTCGCTAGAGACAGGGTGTTGACGTTAATGGAAAATTTATCGACATGGCAAAGCTCTTAAGAGTGGCTGAAACGACCGAGAATATTTTACTTAGTAGTTTTGGTATGCAAACTTAGGGTTTCAAGTTTTACATATTCACTTATTATAAAGTTATGACCTAGACTAGTTTTAGTATATGTAGATGTAGCATAGACACGTAGAGTACCTGAAATGACTCTCCCAGGGCGCTGGTAACTGTAGTCGCCAGGTCGTCGCTGTGAACCCGTGAGGTATCCAAGTGTGAACCTTTCTGCATATGAACTTTTTAGTGTTATCGCTAATAAACCCCAGCACCAATGCCACTGTGAACAAAAAATAAATTGAAATAATCTAGTAGTCGCACAGTCCCATAAAACTTTATGACCTAAATTTAAGGCAAAGGGAACGAATTTATATTGAGTATTGGCCCGAAGCTTTTTTTTATCACTCATTAAATGCGCGAGAATTTGGTATTATAATTAGCTCAATTTAAAAAAGTAATCGTCACAGACGCAACGGAATGAGGAAGTTTAGTTGGGAAGCAATTAAATAACCTCGTGAGGGCAAAATTTGTCCGAGTGCACGTGCCACCAACATTTTTCCAATATTGCCGGCTCGTAAAATAACGGCAGTTGCGGACTTATGGACGGCACCGCCTTCAAACACACGCTCCAAGCCTTTAAAATTCGCTAATGTTTATCGCTCCAAATTATAGACATTTGCGACATAACGTAGCGACAGATTTAATATCCTCATTCTATTACTGAAGTTAATGGGATGTCAGTTTCATATCCTTGAAATGGGAAATGCTCTTTTATATCATAATGGGTGAATTAGGGGATGTTTTTATCAAGTCATCACATGTAAGAGGGCGCTGAGGGTTTACGTACCCGTTGGTTATTAAGTCATATATTATATTTTTTTATGTTAGATTTTCGTATATAAATACAATTTCATTCGTAGTAATGGCGGATATATTTCGCAGATACATATTTATGGTCAATGTTAAAGAAAAGATAAAAAAATCATAATTATGAAAATTATTCTGAATTACATCTTTTTCTTCGGCATTAAGGCCTTCTATAGAAATTGAAATTAGTAAATACATCATCCAACAATAAAAATAACATTTTGCATAGTTTTAGCAACCGTCGGCGATGATTGGATTTCAGTAAATGTGAAGACTGAAATGAAAATATTTGAATAAAAAAGTGTCAAAACAATTTAAATCGAAGTCTTCTTAAATGCACAGCATAAAGCTTATGTCATCGAACTCAAAAGTGAATAGAAGAAAAAATACTAGACGTACTACTGGTTCATGGTCTGGTTTATTTATTTGCAACACTTGACTCAAAGTCATCGGGTCATTATCTCCAATAGGTAGCCAAACACACCAAGACGGTTTCTGTTTAGTATTCCACGAATGTTACTCAATTATGACAAGAATAATTTATATGACTGTTTTATTTCACCTGTATTCCTTGAAGGCGACGTGCTGTATTATTATTGCAACGTAAGCTTTAATTTCAACTCCTGATTAATGGTTTAAGATACAGCCAGGGTACTGATCGAAACTTTTTTCTCTTGCATTTGGAATACGTTGCGAATTCACATTTCGAAATACAACACATGTACGAAAAGGAACAGGAATAGGGGAGCAGCCTATTGTTATATACCAGATACAATCCGAAGCCCAGCTACAGAGAATTTCAAATAACAATTTGTCCGACCTTTATTTTGGCACAGAAATCCTTATGGATTCCCTTCACACCCGAGGCATGGGGATACGTTGCATTGTAAAGGATTTTCCGGATAACACTGTTACATGGTCTGATGATGATTTACTTCCGACTCAAAGTACATTTGAAGGTTTTTCTAGAACCTGAGACTTTTTTCTACGTTTCCCATTCTGTGGTCATCGAACCCAAGACTTCAAGTTTTGCAATCGAGACCACGAGACCAACAAAGCGCTTGAGTATAATCCATCAAGTGTTTACGCAACAGCACAAAGTGTAGCGTACACAGAACCCGTCTGGCTTGACGACAGCTCACCAACAACACGTACATATGTGTAGCACACAATTTGCCTCACAATGTGAAAGTTACCATCCACAAATTGTGTTTCTTCACAACGACTACCGTATTTACACAAATTTAAGTGAAATTGTTTTTGTAAATCACTTAATTCTTGTTTACGATAGTTATTTAAATATAAATTCCTTCCTTTTCTTCGTTACAATTCTGGAGATCTGGAGTGAGATAGAATCTAAATATAGAGACTCCCGTAGTTCAGTACATTATAAACAAATGTCAAATAAACTATCACAGCGGCCTCAAACGCTTGTTGCGAATATATGTTTACGTTTGTAAAAGATTTGAAGATGTTATTCGGTTTTTTTTTCTCGAAAACATTTCAATATACCTACCTGATAAAATGCGGAAAGTAGACTAATAGCTAATGGAAATATTAAATTTGTTGTAGACGGGCAACATGACAACGTCGGTTTTGAGTCTGGCCGCCGACACTAGGCGGCTCATTTTGTGTACAATGTAGTTAAAAATAGCTCCCTGTGGAGATATTTATGTAACTATGACCGGGTTAAGTGAGTGAGAAATCATATAGGAGTCCCTTGCTACAACGCATTTTCATGAGACCGAATATCCTTATTCATATAATACACAATTTCTAAAGCGTGTTCATTATAATTTGCGCGATCCCCAATTCATATATATCTCTCGACTTATTTTTCAATCTCTTAATACGAAAACTTTACGGATCGTTTACAAAATTTCTTCAAAATACATGAATTCTTTGAACCAAATTCCAAAGTATTAATTGAACAACACATAAGAGTAAATATTTTGCAAAATTTCATTGTCGATTGTCGAAGGTAAAGGGATGAGTGATTTCGCCTTTGCCTCTTTAAATCCACTGCTTATTTGTTGACAAGTACTAACTACAGATGTAAACATTTACGTTACATATTTCTTGGATATTCATGAAGTTGGAGTTTGGTTGCGTTGTGATGTATGATTAAAGATTTATTAAATAGAATCGATTAATTATGATTTATTTACTTGCTGTCAATAGCAACACTCCAAGTTTATTAGAATTAAAAAAGACAAATTCAAAAGTAATTTATCACATTTATTTGTGTAACTAAAGGAAATTCACATTTCTTTATAGCACATAAAAATCGGCGTCTTCCGCCTTTTTGGCATGGGTGTTTTAACAATTCATTTACGTTAATGAAATGCAATGAACAAGATTCGAATCTGAATTAATCGAATGTCTTGACAGTAGTTCTGTAAGTATTTTAGCACGATTAGTGGATACAAATTACCCTCGAAAAGACTTTTATACCAGGGAGGAACCGGTCTTTAATTTATTGCCTCTTGTGTGTACACAGAATTTAAAGTTGTTGCTTGATTTTATTAATCACGTGCTCCATTGACATTTGGCGCTACATAAGTGACTGTAAAACTTATTGAACTGTGATACTATTTACAATCACTTGAGCTCATCGCTAACATAGCATACATATGATAGCCGACTATTTTAAACATACAAGCTCCTAATGCAACCGTCATTGGAGTTTTTCAGTATTTTGACTGCACGGATAACCGACTGGTATAAGTCCTCACGCCTAACCCTATTCGTTCGATCGCAGATGGGACAAGCATTTAGTTTTGTGTTATCAACAAGTTTGGATGTCTTTGTGCATGTGACTTTAAAGATTGCAAATCATCTGAGGGACAAGGATTAAATTATTCGTAATCCGAATTTCTTTGAAAGTAATGGCCATGTTTACTCGCATGTCTAAATTAATGTTGTCTATGAAACAGGTTGATTACTCTCAGTTGACCCGACTATCTACCTGGCCTTACTATTAATGAGTGTATTTTGAAACTTGTTATTCAAAGGCTTTTAGATTAATTGGTTACTTTGTCATGCTCATGTTAAATAAAGGCCTTATGGGCACGATCGCAGGCATAAAGAGTTTTATATTGTGAATTGCTTTTATTTTCTGACAGTTAAAAGTGGGCATTAAAAATGTTTTGTTTTCGTCCTAATAGGGGCCTATTCTCACTATTCGCGACTAGATTATAACGGTATATACTATGTACTTCAAAAGTGAGTAATTCGGACTTTACAATGGAAAGGCTCACAAGATGGGCAATAGGATTAGGAGGGATAACATTTAGTAGATGCGCAAAATTAGTTAAAGTGATAACATTTAGTAGATGCAGAGCAAAGTCCATAACTCTACCACCACAATAAAAGGAAATTGCAATAAATAACGGAGATTTATAGACGAGTATCCTAGCGTTAGTGGCGCGGTCAGAATATGGCAGAATGGATTGTTACGATCAATTAACGCCATTTCCGAAATTTCCACTTTAGCAAATAGCCTTATTTTTAGGCTTTCAGCGGTGAATACATATATTTTTTTCTAGATAAAGAAAATACCTATCAAGGCAATTTTGGCACAGTGATTTCGAACGTATTTCAAGGAAGTAATAGGAATAGTTTTGGACCTTGACCGTAGTCCTGAATCAGAAGTACACGCGGCGCGGAAACCGTTGTAAAATTAAATTTGTTTTACTTTTCTATTAAATTAGGTACAATAGTGGATTTGATTCGAATCTAGTACTTATCGTTTTCCAATGTATCGAAGAGGTCGATGAGAATTATGCGATAGTGCAGCCGACACGCGGGCGCGCGGGCGCGGCATTGACATAGTTGCCGCGTCACCTCGTCATCGCGTCATGGCGTCAACGGCCCGCACGACGCAAGCGCACGCCAACAATTTGCAAACTCGAAAAAGAACAACTGCGATAACAAAGTGGAATTTAAACTACTTATTAGCTATTTAATTATAGTACTACACTCTGAACTTTGTATCGAGAAAGGAAAGCTTCTGGGTACTTTAATTAAATTCCGCCGGAGCGAGAGATACAAGTTGCGTTCGCTCTTTTTTTTATCTGATCTACAAATACTCATTTATGTTGTACTTAATCTATTTAAGTTTACATACACATGGATCGAAATGATTTTATTTTCATGAAAATTCAACATTAATAGACTATTTTTTCCAACCCTTTGACTCATCGGGCTTAAGTCTTGGGTTACCAGTCATATCAATGAATACTGCATTAATCATGCTTAGATTCACACTTCCCCGACAAACTTTAAGCAGTTACAACTTACATTATTCATAACGATACTGAATGAACATTCGCAGTCTGTTAATCGAAGGGAATTTAAACGACAAATCAATTCTTATTAATATGGCGACCTGAGTGAAAAGTTTCGATTTGTATGCGATACAGGGTGTGTCGATACGTTGCGGAACTATCGAAGTATCGATAACGCCCGCATGGTGGTGAACGATGTCTGATGTACAGCCGCGAGTCACTCGCGCGCCCGATACATATTAATGTGGTGTTTAACATTGTTAGATACTGTACATACTGTACATGTTTAGACGGAACCCTGTCATATTATTGATAGTAGGTGCATGCATAAGAACGTTTTTCAAGAAAGAAATAGGTCCGCGAAAATAATTTTGTACCTTGAACACAAAACTTTTGATCGGCACTAAATAAAATTCCCACAACGCCTTTCAGTCTCCATTCAAGCAAAGCTTGTATTATAAATACTAGACCCTTAACAAAGATACTTAAACATATCATTAATCACAAAAACATGTCCTGAGTAAGAATCGAACCTATGAACTGCGGTACAACAGTAAGGGCCACTAACCAGAAAGACCAAAAAGCCAGTCATCGTGTTAATGCCGAGTGAAAAACCTATTTTTTTCATATAATGATCGTTGGCAATTATTTATCGTGTACAGGAGTGCTACTTAAAATATGATTCGGTGTAAAATACTTCATTCCTACTTATTACCATACTTCGATTCTTACAAAATGACACTGAAATCCAACAATGTGTTATATGAGCTATTTGCCACACGAGGTCAAGCACAAGCGTAATGAATTAACTAAATATTATGACCAGTAATTATGTGTTAAACGCGATAACCACAAATTATGATAATGAATGATGCTCTTCGATAATGTTGGTGTTGAAATTAGGACAAACATATACTTGTAGTGCGAAACCCGTATGTTTAGACAAACTTAATGTAACCATTAGCCTACTTAAATGTTCGATATCAGATGACAGTTTTATAGGTATTTTGTCATCCAAGTTCTACCTATTACCCTTTTATAAACACTGACAATTAAGGCAGTCCGCAAAGTAATGAAAAAAAAGCTTAGTTTGTTTTAAAAGCTTTCAATGTTACTCAGTCCTGTTAGACGTTTTAATAGCTGAATATTCTAAAAGCTTTTAATTTTTCGGCTAATAAGAGCCATTTTATAAATATCTAATTAAAATTTATGCTCCAAACTTTATTTCTACATTAAAAATAACATATTTATATATATAAGTGTTAAATATTGTTCATGACTGTTGTCTTATATCAAGTGAGTGCTATCTTTTCACCTTCAAATCATCTTCCTATCGCTTATAAATAAATGAATAACACATGTAAACGCATTAGACAATACCTAATTTATATATCACAGCTTCTATAAATCGATTCGGGTTAACATTACATTTATTTTCCATAAAAAAACATTATAGTTCGAAAAAGGAACTTAAAATAATTATCTTACAAAATCTTAAATGTTACACAGTTCAGTATGATTAGACGATTACCATAAGTCAAAACTAGTTTAGTGAGAGTCTCCCATTCAATCAACTAGATAATTATTCTTTCTTGCTTGGCGTTTGATCTATGAGCTTAGACATTGCATTATCACGTTTCGATAAGGTAACTGTGTGAGTTATTTGCTTGATGTTTTTATTATTAGGTGGAAAACATCTATAATTTTAACGTTTGGGTTGGTAGTCGCTGTATGTAGAAGTACAGAAGATAAAATACGTAAATAATCGATAAATAAGGGCTAGAAGCGACGGCCTGTCATCACTCTGTTTTTCCAAGTACGCTATCCAAGTCTTAGTTTAAGATGTGGAAGGCCTCATGACGCCCGAAAGTCTGAGAATTAACGTTTCGTGGTTTTCCCAGACATTGCATTGAGAAGGTCGGATGACAGTCATCGAGAAATTATTTTTGGTAACTTGCCTCAGGCAAATTGGTAGGCTGTTAAATATTATGCTAAATATTATGTTAAACACTAACCTAATTCAAGCGTGAAACAATAAACTTATGTAATTTAAGGAAAACATTTAAGATGTTTCTGCCGACCAAAGAAGGATCGTAAACTTAACCTCACCATATAAGTTTTTATAACCTTTCGTACGTAAGAGAATGTGATTTTGTAATCGAAACGAGAGACCGAAATTACGACTTTGGTCCATTCTTTGGTCAAATTTGTTGTGCGTCATTATGGGTGACGTATGCTAAGATTTATAGCCTATAAGTGTTAAATTAATAGCGATAATAACATGAATAATAAATGTTTATAGTTAATAAAAATCTATTATAAAGAGTTTGATTTTTAACTACTAGAACTACTGGTCCAATTTTGGTAATTCTTTTAGCGTTAGCCTATTTATTGAACAGATCTATAGGATACATAAGATAACGATAACTAAGATTAATAGGAGCAGAGCAGAAATGAAATATTTTACACTAACGGGACTAATATAAGTGCACTCTAAAAATCTGTTTTAAAAATTCCTTACTTATATCTTCACGCGGGTAGAGTCGCGTGCAACGGCTACTATAGCCAGTAATAAATATTTTCTGTGTCCTCCGTGTGTGTACCATGTTTCAATTTCGTTTCGTATCACACGACGTCCAGCCTAGCCTTTTCGGCTTACGTAGAGCCAATATATGCGTCGCAAACAATTCAAAATAACTTTTGAATAGAAGCTTATTCCATTGACTATATTGTCCACAGGTGAAAAAAATAGTTTTAATGTTCTAGAGTTGAAGTTATTCTTAACGATTTAAAGCAGTGCACAGAAGTCTAAAACAATTTTAGATCTAACTAAATTAGAGAACATTTTGAACTGGTTACGTACTCCTAGTCAATTTCCAAGCAAGCTCAGCACTTACAAATAAATTTAGTGCAATAACATTAGTGGGGAATCGGTTGTAATAACATTTATTCCGTAACCCTGTGGTATCGGAGAAAATTAAACTTAATTATAGACATTCCATTTCTCGAGGTTTGCCTTATTTTCCTCATGTGCCTTTAAAAGTGTTGAGTTTGCAATGTCAAGATAATTGAAGGTACTATAGTAATGTTCATTTGTTTTACTCATACTACTGGTTCGATTGTATGACCTTATGTCTGTATGGATGTTCTTTTACGCAAAAATAAGTTTTGTCTGTATTAAGTTCAAAACTTAATAAGTTAATATACAGATAGTTTATAACCAAGATTAACACACATATTAGTTTTTATTCCGATTTTATGTTCTCGTGGGATCGTTTTTGATTTGTAGAGGGCAGGTCCACGGGTGAACAGTTAGTTAGTTATACGCGGCACTTTTACTACTGTCTGTTTTTCATTACTTTAATATAAGTTGTAGAAAAATACTATTGAAACTCGATATTTTTTATTTGTTTTGTTACTTTTCCTATAAAAGCTTTTTATAACCGATACAGAATAACATAATATTTCTTGCTTTTATATCTATTATTGTAAGGTTGAGCTTTATTTGTAGATAAAGAATCAAGTATCTATCTATTATAGTATTCCCTCTTATACATACAATGGAGTACGTTAACTTCGTCTCGTTTTAAAGTGTCATGTCAAGGATTCCCAGAAATTAGCTGCATTTTGTATCAATTGTTTTTTGTATTTTGTTTGTTGCGTGTACTTACGAAAAAAGAAATTAAAAAAAAATTGCTTCATATTAATAAACCTGTGTTTAATCTACAAATATTCAAGTAACTGTAAAGAAGGCATTGAAGATGGCTGCCTATAGCTCGAAATAGGCAAGAGATTAAAGCCTAGTTCGCATTAAGCTAGTATTTTAGTGTAGTAGCGAATAATTTAGTAGCTCGGCGTAGAGATAACCACATAGTACCCATAATCAGTTGTCCTAAGCAAGGGCGGCATTTTATTTTTGCGAGGAGTAAGTAGTTTTATATAAATTACGACCTCCGTGGTCGTGTGGCGCACGCACCGGTTTCAAGGTGTCGCTAGCTCTGAGATCCCGGGTTCGATCCCCGGTCGGGTCAATGTAAAAATGCACATTTCTACATTGTCTCGGGTCTGGGTGTTTGTGGTACCTTCGTTGTATCTGAATTCCATAACACAAGTGCTTTAGCAAGTTACTTTGGATTCAGAACAATGTATGTGATGTTGTCCGCATTTATTATGATTATTATAAATACCGGCGTAAACATAGCTTGAGAAAGAGTAGACAGAAAGGGTTGGAAATTACATCAGTTAACTTTTTTTAACGAATTTATTTACTGAAAAAAGGAACATTTACACATATTTAAGTGTTCCAATATCATTGTAACCGATTTATTTTTAATTACAAGAGCGTACCTAATGGGTACTCTATTTATGTAAATCGTTACAAAGATCTCTACCCATTAGCAGTTAAATGCGAGGATTTCACTTTAAAAAGTAGCGCAAACAAAATAAAAACTAGTTTTTTCGTACGTAATGAATTTCAAAACACATTCTCTTTGTAAAAAAATAGTGCGTACGTATCTATGCTTACAGTAATTTTTTTTGTTATTAAATCCTTTTTATTTTAATCAATTTCAAAAGAAGAAGTGCATGCATTTTATATTTGTTACGCGAAGTTTTAGACAGGCCGATGTGAATTTTAATAAATAATGTAAAAGGAAATAAAGCTTATAAAAAATGTTAGAAAAATAACTTACCATTATCCAAGACAACAGGTTCATTATGTCCAAGTTTGTAAAGTAGACACGATCACAAAAGATATTTACTTAATCATTACTTAGAAAGTTGTCACACTATTATATTTCGAATTCGTATTCTAAACTTTTTAATTATTTTCCCGCCATAACGTACGCAACGTGAAGTTTACACGCGATCGCTGTCCTATGCGCCGAGCGCACGTCTGTCGTCCGCCGAAGACAGTCAAAGACTGACTATGTATGACAAGCTACATAAACCGAGTTGACTGACTGGTAAGGTGAAATTTTGATGACGTTGATCTGTAATCGGCAGATCTGGATTTATATGAGTCATGTGTGTACCTAATCCTTTTTTATTTCCCCTTTTTGATAATGAACCTATCTACGTTATTGAGAGCAATTCAAGTTTTGAAAAAGTTAAATTTTATCAATTAGTGGCTATCTCTACATTTTTAGAGAAAGGCAATTTAAGTCTAAAATAAATTAATTATCACCTTGAATTAGTTAAACATCTCGTAAACCTTGTCCTCCAATGGCATTATCGAAATGAGACTTAAATTTAAAATTAAAATTGGAAAAAAGAAACGCATTTGCAAAAGAATTCGTTAACTTCCGTTTTTACTTGGAATTTTGATATGGACCAGAGATTACTAATATTATTTTCTCATCAGGCAGGCGTTATGAATGACACAGACATAAGCGGAGTTCGGTCAAGGCGAGCATGCTTGCACTACATGCATGTATCTGCCTGTTGCATACATTATGTATGGGCCAAGTATCTATGTATACATAAGCGTCATTAACTGTAATAATATCAGTACCAGTACTTAGCGTTAAGTTAGAAATATTTTACAACCTTTCGCCGAAATGAAAATGGTTCTAGAGCATTACAGAACAGCACTACAGTAGACGTGCTTGTTCTATTTAGATTTTCTTGTAAAAACGATTGAAAATAAGGCAGAGATAAATACAGGGCCAAAATAAGGAAAAAAAAGAAACAATTGGTACCCGCATTGGACTAGTTATCATAGAGCATTATCAGTATCTAAGCTGTTACGCTGATACAAAACATTGCCTGAAAATTTTCTGGTAAACCGAGAAGGTCGATTTTAAAGATTACAGGTAAACTTGATTAGGTAGAATGGTGTCAGAAGCTGAATAGTCAAATCAGTTATATAGGACATTGTGAATTGTCTTGAAATTTGTGAAGGGGCCAAGACATAGGTCTGCCCGGCAGACTGACAAGAAAAAAGTATTTCCACTTAAGGCTGTTTTGCAGCGTGATAATGAAGGTTCGGAGAGCCTACAGAGATAGAAAACCGACCGAGTCTACCTCCCAAACTACTTAGGATGATTTCGAGCTTATAATCGAGGCCGTATAATCGAAATTAAAAACCCAACGGACTTAATACTAAAATTTTGACTTACTTACATTTAGGTAGATAGAGTTAGCGCTAGGTATACTATAATAGTAAATTGGTGTTAGAAAATGAAGTGGTGTTTGCAGTGCCACGATCAATAAGGGCTTTTATGACCAGCTGATATTATATCATGTTGTTTGTTAGTAATTGCACTTATTCCCACTTATATCTTTTTAATAAAGGACGTAGGAGTATCCTGTTGTTAATATAACGTGTATTTCTATAAATTAATTTAATGAACAGGTGAAACTATAGGATCCAAAATGCAAACAAAAGTTGCTCGCGGTTTGAATTTGATAGATACAAGACTAACGTAGACAAAAGCCGAAAAAGAAAACTGGTCTTAAAACAAAACACAAATCCGTAGTCCCTTATTAAAAACATGCATTTCAGCGCTAAGAGTCGGCTAGGGTTAATGAAAAAATCGTTATCAGCTGGGCCCCTTCCAAAAACTCAAGACAAAGAGGAAGATCTTGGTATAACCATTAATCATGTCTTTATCTCGATTGTCGTCAGATGTTTGGACTCTTGAACGGATAAATAAACTACGAAAATGTCAAGTTTGCTTGACCAATATTACGTTAAAAGAAGTGCAAGAAAATGACAAGAACAAATGAGACTTTTACGTGAAGCCCATAATAGATTCGGTGTATTACTTTAGAGCTTGGTTTCAACTATAAGTAGGTATGTTCTTTCGTACCGCAAACTATGATATTGGATATATGAAGGAACAGAGCTCCTTGAAAAACTGAAGAGTAGCGCCTAAGCAGCATCATGTGTTGAAGTGACGTGAGGCATCTGGAACTAAGTTAACAATTATGATGGAATTCATGTGTAGAATCTAGTGAAAATGTGAATCTGCTATGATACATCATCCACTGTGTGTGATGCATAGGTTAATCCACTTAGCTTATATTATTGTTTTACATATTGCAGACATTTAAAGAGACGTGTTTGCGTATTGGCCAAATTTGCAAGTTTTAACGAATGTTTTCTTTTTTTACACAGATCCAAAACGATAGTAAATAATATACGGTTTAATGGATATTTTTTATCAGTATCCGTCATCAGCCGGCACTCTCGTGGAGAATTCAGAAGCAATTATTGTTATGATTTGCTTTGAAGTCTTTCAAGTTTTATATTAACTGTGCAAGTAAGCTCTGATCATTCGATGATAAATAAATGTTGTATGGCGTTAGCAGACCTTGGACTGTAGGAAAGTTACATTTCCCCAAGCGCTAACGCTCTCAAGTGTCAGAAAGGCGTGTCATAATCATATTATTGAAGTTTTCTAATGCGTTGTAACATTGTCTAAGCACTCTCATATGAACATTTGCCTATTACATTTGGGTTCGCTTTTGACCCAGCAACCTTGTACCTCCGAAGCCAGTTTGCAGCCCTCCGGGCCATCACGACCGTTAATAATACGTTAACGACACCGACAGGTTTTATTAAGAACAGTTACTTAACCAAGTTGTAATTAAAATATTTGCGGATTACAATTAATTCGTATGACTTTTTTTAATTTATCGATAGTTACCTATCTTAATAACCGAAGTGTCGTGACACATCTTGAGAGCTGCTTTCATTTTATCTAGAAGCATTTTAGGTTGATTACCGAGAAGTTTGTACCTAAATGGAATTGAGATTAAAAAAATAATTAAAACAATAACAAAGATTTTAATAATAATAAATTACGAGTAAAAGGATTTGTCTATACGCGTAGATGTTAAACTGCGTTACTGAATTGAAGAAATTCATATTATTATCCACCTAGATGGAAAAGGGCGCACTGCAAAATAAAGACATGAAAACTAAAAATTAATGCTTGTTAAGAATTCTTACAAGCAAAAACATGCTTGTATATTGTCTGTTGGCACAGACGAACTCATTATAATGGTA
The DNA here is from genome assembly GCF_003590095.1 of Trichoplusia ni. NCBI lineage: Eukaryota > Metazoa > Arthropoda > Insecta > Lepidoptera > Noctuidae > Trichoplusia > Trichoplusia ni. Next base: position 623,717 of record NC_039499.1, read on the forward strand.
TCAATGTCTCTCATCTCGCGCACGAATGTTTATGTCAAAGTTTTAAGACCATTACTAGAAAAATTACGAAACATTTTAGATTGAACTTTTTGTTTACGTTGGATTTGTTGGGATCTTTATGATTAGCTCTTACGTTAACATAGTATAATATATGTTTATTGTTAAGCCGGTTTAAAACCTTATGACAATGTATAAGGTCATTCTAGAGCCAATTTTAAATGAAGTATTTTTCTTTTCCCGTCCCTAAAAACTTTTTCTTTAGTAAAGTTGATATTGAATATTGTCGTATGCATAAAAACATTATTTACCAAAATAATGTATCAGTCAAGTCATAAGTACGTCTGGATTACTATTAAGAATTCTTACGTTTCGTAGATTTATTTTGTACCACTGAGTAGTAAAAACTCACAGATGTTTTCAGTTAAATGCAGGAATGTACGTTTGTCTGTAGATAATAGAAACTCACGTCTGGCTAAAAACATTTTATCAACACAAGTTTTATGGATGATTTCACTTTTAGATCACTTTAATCTGTTTAATCCGTCAGTAAACGAAGCCAGATTAGCTATGCTTCCATCTGCTTTCGAGGCGTCTGTCTAGATAAATTGTTTTGAGTGAATAGACAACATATTTTTTGGGGATTTGCCGAAGATAAGCAAGTATGTATTAGGTATATAAAATAGCGTAGTAGGTACCAATATACAAATAAACGGAAATCTGTTCCGTTTTATGAGTTTTTTCGGCTGATTCGTAGGTGTATCATAGCTGCTCAATCTATTTATGTGTACGATACTTTTCAGTTAGGTGTGGTTAAAAAACTTTTTATAAATAACAAGTATATTTCATTAAATTATCACGGGCTTAAATATAAATCTATGTGTATAAAGTTTGAATTATAATGATCGCAACAACACTTAAAGATTTCGTCGTTGCGATCTTATTTATCATTGCACCTTCTGAAACAAACAAAAAAATGTTTTTAATGCAAAATCAACAGAAAATAAGCAAAGATAGACAGAGATTTTTCCATTGTTGCTACAAACATTTATATACTACGTTATTGTTCAAAATTCCGAGTCTTACGGTCTTTCTGAATCTCATAACAAATCATTATGAGAAATAAAATCAAAAATTTACAACCATTTTGTCAGAAAGTGGACAAGTTGGCGAAAAAGTAAAATGGTCTAGTCTACTCACCATAGTTATTTCCGGAAAAATAGTACTCAAGTTGAAGTTAGCACGCGAAGTTACGGGGAAACTGGCTAACGATCTATCTACGTTGTGTCCCATAGACTGCACGTTGGTAGGCATAAGGTGGCTGTTGAAGAAATCGGCTTGATACTGCGTTGGCATTTGATTGCCCACGTAGTTTGGAAAAGGCAACTCCTCAGACATCAGATTTGGGTGCTTTTTATTCAAAGCCTTGTTCTGCCAAAGCAAATGTGGATCATTCCACTCCTCCATTTCATTCTGTATTTTCGCCTTCTTGCTCTGATACTTTTTACTCGATTCCTTTTTAGAGCATTCCAGTTTGTGTTTCGCTGCAGATTCTCTTCTTGAACTCTTATAAGTAGACGGCACCTTTTCAGATTGGAAGACTGTCGGATTGTTTCTCATTTTTAATTCTTCGTATTTGTGGTTAGCGTAATTGCATTCAGATGTCTGATTATAATCAATAAAATCGCCTGTAAATGGGCCACTGGTATAATTCCCAGACATCAAATTACTACTTCCTGGCATAAAATTCGAATAAAATGAATTCGACATGGTATTTGTCGTAGTGTTGTACAATGTGGTCCCCGAAAACTGCTGGCTGGCGTAACTGTTATCAGAGTAATCCAAAATTGGCGGGAAATGAGAAACTTGAGCAACCGCACTGTCTTGAGGGGCGACGAAGTCACTATATTTTTGCGGGGGCATCATGAATTTCGCACTGTTACTGTCTTGTATTTTCTGAGGACCGTTTGCACCCCTAAGCAACGCTTCGGTGGAATAGTTATTTTTCTGACTTTTAGATGACTTTTCTGTTTTATTCGATTTTGATTTAGTTACTGGAAATTGCGCCATACTGTCATAAGTTTGAACTATTTTTGGGTCGTTGAAAACGTAGCAAGGTTGTGGCATCTGATTTTCTAAGTGCGACATAGCTTTCCGGTTACTGTCATTAGGAAAATGATTGATATTTTGTTTACTTGGCGGTGGCTTTGACGATTCAACATTCGAATGATATCGAGAAGGCATATTATCAGTGGAACGGTTCATTAATTGTGTTACTGATAGGAAGTTGCCGCAGTTTTGGAGATCAGCGTGTGGTGCTCCGCGATTAGTTACATCTAACTTCCTATTTTTATCATGTGGTCCTAACGCCAGATCTCCGACTAACGTTGGCAAGTTGATCGGTGGCGGGTCAATGCTTATTTCAGTAGTTCCCAAGGGTCGAGTCGAAGGCCAAACTTGGAACTCATCTTGAGGTGTTTGAGTGGGGAAATTATGCATAGGGATAGGAAAATAGTTACTTTCGTTGTGGTCATGTTTCTTAGCCGAATGATCGAGTTGGTGGTATGGTGCTGGTGCCTTCTGAGTTTCCTTTAACTCCGGATGTATTGGGTTACAATGATTTTGTACCGATCTTGTTTCGGATGTCATCCAATTAATATGCATTTTAGTCGGAGATTTCTTAGTATACTTCTCAGATATATGTTGAGCCACGACGTTATTTGTGGGCTTTAGGCCCGGTTCTGCGCTCACTTCTGGTACTTTAGTTTCGTAATGTTTAATAGTATTTAGTTTAACATTAGTGTTACTCTGAACCGGATCAAATGTCGGATAGTTTTGGTTTTTAGAAGGAAGTGTTTTCGAAACGTTACTATTGTTATAAAATGGTACGTCTTCTGTCCATAAATTTGCAGGTTGAGAGTAAAAACTTGTGATAGTATCGGCAAAAGACGCGGTGGGTTTAACTGTGCTCTCTTTTTTGTTCGAATTTGATACAAGTGGTGCATGAAATTCAGGATTGAAGGGATTATAAGATGTCGTATAAGGCGTTGAGGTAGTCGTCAGAATTGTATCTTTAGTAAATGTATTGGCAGTTGTTGTGCAATTGACGAAATCTAAACCTTTGTGAGACCAGCCCAAGTCGATGTCATAGGTTAGCCTAGACGATCCGATTTTCATAAGATTGTCGTCAACACTGGAATAGTCTGGTTTATTTTTTGTAGCATATTTCTCCATTGCACAGGGATAAAGGCCAAGCCCATTGAATTCATGACTTGAAGTGATACTACTAGTACTGTAAATTGTACTTTTCCCAAATGGATCACTTTTATAGAAAAAGTTGTTGCCACTTGCGTACCCGGTAGACTGGGATGGCATGGATTTACTTATATTGCATTCAAAATCTATGCCGAATGTGTTATCTGGTAATGCGCCATTGTTGTTGGATGTGATAATCGACGGCATTGATAAATTCAAGAATGGGTTTTCGTTAGACACATTGGGCACATTAGGTAATGCCGCGGCGTTAGAACTTTTGGACACTGTAGTAATGGCGCTGGATTCTTTAGTAGCAGCGACAGCCGCACATTTTGATTGATCGTTTTGTTTCACTGCGGTATTGCATGTATCAGGCAGTTTACTTGGTGTTGGTTTTACTTTTAATGCATCTGTATTCGGTTTCTCAAAATAAGGTATATGTGGCGGAGGTACAAGTTCTGGTCTTTTCTGATTATCCTTTGGATTTGTTTGTGTTGTAGCAGTAGGTTGTTCTTCTGCTGGGCTATCTGCTCTGTTCCCACTTACTAATGGAAAAGACATAAGAAATGCGGCTGTTGGTGAGGTGGCTAAAAACTCTTCTGCTAACTCAAGACGAGCGTTACCTCCATCAACAACATTATCACATAATGCTGTGTCTAATGGTAAAATGTTCGGCATTTTATTATCTTTCTCCTTATTTTCCGGAATTGGAACCTTTTCGGGAATTGGAACCTTTTCGGGGACGATCTTCTGCTGCTTAATAATATTGTCAGCTGTTTTAATAGTCTCAGATGTCGTAACCACCGCCGTAGTACATACCGTACTAGCATTTGGAAGTTTCTTCGTAACTGCATCTGTTTTAGGATCCAATACTTTTTGAGCTTCAGGTTCTTTATTTTTAGGGATTGTGATATCAGATGTTGGTTTAGGTGGTACCGTCGGAATTGATATATTCTCCACTTTTTTAATATCAATCACTTTAACATTCTCTTTTTGAGGCGTAACTTTACTTTCAACGGTTTTTTCTGTGTTTATGACTTCTTTATTATTATTTGTGTTATTTTCCGATTTCGTTTTATTATTTTCTTTAGAACTATCAACAGATACGTTTTTAACTTCATTACTTTTTGAGGTATCTTTCGCAGTCTTAGCTGTGGCTTTAGAAGTTTTCGTAGACTTTTTGCTTATGCTATTTTTTAATTTAACACTTGATTTTTTGCTTTTGACGGCTGATAGAGAACGGGAGTAGGCCGATATTGGAAGAATATTGACCATGGTAGTCTTAGTTATATCTCCATTATTTCTATTTACTATAGGAAGAGGTGCCTTGTTTATTGGTTGTAAATTTTGATCTACTAAAACTATGGCTGGAGGTACAGATGGGAACAACAGTGGTCTTTGTGGGAAAATGTATGGGGCTGCTGGAAGCACTACTATTGCACTTTCTGGTCCTGAAACAATATTGTAAAATACATTAATCATTATCCTTAAACTATTTAAATCATCATAAACAATCATTTTTAAATCACTGTAAAATCTATTCTGTCCACTGGTAGCAAAAAAGGAGTACTTCAGTATTCTCACATATAAGTATGTCATAGTGTCATAGTGTCATTAATATTGTAATTACCTTTTTTATTGCTAATTAAATTCGATCTTGGAAGAAGAATTGGTAATTTTCTCTGTGGGTCGGGTGGTGGAGGCTTTTTATTGGCAATATGTTTTCCAGGCTCATTACTTTTGGTCTTTCCTTTCTTCAACATCAATAATTTGACATATTTATTGCCTAGAAATTATAAAAAAATATATAAGTATCATGTTTTGTTATTTAAATGTATACTAGTTCAGTTTGATTATGTTATGACAAGTATTTGCTTGAACTCATAAATAGCTAAGTCTAGTGCTTAGAAGGTTTTACACCTGAAATTAATAATCCAAATATTTTATTGAATTTGAAAAGAACTTTTCGAGTCTACTAAATAAGTTCTTTAACTTTGTCCAAAAACAATTACTTCTTTTCTTCTCACCTTTACGTTTTTTATTTAAACCTATATGAACTTGAGTTGAGGCATCTTTAAAGTTTTTAATTTTGTCCACTTCTGCACTGAGCTTTACTTGTAGAGCTAATATTTCTGCTTCTGTAATAATACCAAGTTATCATTCAATGTATAAGTGTATGCAGTTTTATTAGAAAACTGAAGTACTGTAGCGTTTGTCTTCGATAATAACAATGTAATGTACTATATGTAACAGTGATCATGAAATGGAGTACTGTATGTAATGGAACAATTACATCACCGCATTTGAGAGAAAACCTCCATGATACACAGGGGCATAAAGGGAAGGGCCTTCAAGGGAAAACAGTTACATAAGACGTGCATATCAATGCGGAACTATAAAAAAAAAGTAGTGTAAAAAAAATGATATAGCAGTGCTACACTTTTATTTATAATTTCACTGTATTTACCTCTTATATTACTTACTCAATTGTGTTTTCTCCTGGTTGTAGTTCGTTAGACATACAATCGCTTTTTGAATGATTTCAATCTTCGAATACTGAACATCCTCGACTTCATCTGGACAGTTTGTTTTGTTGATACTTTTCACAATTTCGAGCAGTTTAGATAATGCCTCGTTAAATTTATCACGCCTACGACGTTCCCATTCACGACAGCGACTGAAATATTATTATATATAAAAAATCCTCTGAATTAATGTATCAAAACTGACGAATAGTATGTTTTTCAAAGGTACACTATTGAGTTTACCTGGGGGTTCGCTTACTGCTAGTAGTTTCCATAGCCAATATGCACTTTAGAAAATTGCCTTGTTATATACTTTTGCCTGTATCCCTCACCAAAGTACAGAAAGGTAAATTTAATGATATATTAACTTCTAAATAACTATTTCTCACTATACCCATCATCCATTATCCATTGACAGATGTGATGTAAACATGACATTTGACAGATGTCAGATTTTTGTAACCGTAGTGCTGTTCCTGAAATAGTCTGTAATTTAGTTTATTAATTACCGCTGTTTTTTGAAATTTGTTTAATTTAGATAAGTTGGCTACAATTATTGGATTGAAATCATATGGAAATGTTTTTTCTCTTAACGACATTTTTACTAAAAAGTTGGCTAGCTGCAAATCATTGTATTTTGCCCAAAACAACAAAATCGAAAACCATCCAATGACCAATCACCACGCTTTATGTAAGGTCCTAAATGAAATTTGTAAGTTATCGACTATCACTATGACTATCACTCATGTGTGTCAAGTATCGATATAGTATGAACTAATCTTCCGTGGTAATCTGATACGGACGTCACTAATGGTTTTCCCTTTTCAATTAATTGGGTTTTTGTTATGAATTTATGATTCACTTCACAGTACAGTCGAATTAGTCATAGAACTCATAGGAGTTGTGGATACGTTCAAGTCGAATTATATTTGTTTTGTGGCTTATATAGTGTCTAATTTGATCAACAAGATGTCGTTGTACCCGTCTTTAGAGGACATGAAAGTGGATACCATGGTCAGGGCTCAAATGGCGCAGCATCAGGCGCCACCGTCTTACAGCCTTCCTCCAGCGGCTCCCATGCCTAGCCATATGCCCAGCCATCCCAGCGCTCCTTCTGGACATGTTTATCCGGCTCTTGGTGAATACATGGGCCTCGAATTATCATCCGACATAATAGCATTGAATATGCCTGAATACCAGCTCCAACCAGTAAGTTTATCATTAAAAACTAAAATAATAGAATATAACTAATTGCTTTACAATGCGTTGTGCTATTTGTCCATAGGGTAACAGGAAGTTTATTCTTCAAATTGTTATTTGATTAATTAGTTTAATTAATTTCAATACAATTAATCAAGTCATCAGTATACCAAATTTGAATTCGTGAAAATACATGATTATATTTTGCCAACAGATGCATTCGGGTGGGGCAGTTACAGCTGTCAGCAACTTTATTGCACCATTGTCATCTCAATCAACTACATTGGCAAAGGCAACAGTTACTCAGGCTATAAGGCCAGTTGTACTGTGCAAGGACAGAGATGGAAAATGTGGAGTGAGGCTTCACTCTGTAAATAATGGTGTGTTTGTGTGCTATGTGGCTGCGAACAGCCCAGCAGCATTGGCTGGATTGAGATTTGGTGATCAGATTTTAGAAATCAACAATATAGCACTGGCTGGTATGACTATGGATCAATGTCATGCTCTTCTGAAGAAATCTCCTAACAATGGAATTTCTATGGCTGTTCGGGACAGGTATGAACATATTATTTCATTTTTTATAGATGACAGGATATGGTTGTAAAAGTAAATTTATGTAGTATTAGTCATTAATCTCACAATTTTATCAATTAATCTAGGATGTATGTTTATATCTTTATCTTGTTAGATGGCTTATCAAAGTATGACTAACCACACTCACTGTACCGAATATGTGTTTTATTTATTAATCTCTTATTTCCCATGGTAACATTTTTTGTCTTATATTTCCAGGCCCTTCGAGAGGACCATAACTTTACACAAGGATTCTCTCGGCCATGTTGGATTCCACTTCAAAGATGGCAGGATTGTAGGACTGGTTAAAGACTCATCTGCTGCTCGCAATGGCTTGCTAACAGATCATCAGCTATTGGAAATTAACACGATAAATGTTGTGGGGATGAAAGATAAGGAAATATCAAGACTTATTGAAGGCAGTCCGTCTGTTGTGAACATCACTATAATACCTTCCTACATATATCAGCATATGATAAGCAAGTAAGTGATGTCTTTATTACTATAATTATGATATGATTTATGTTTGTTTATTCAAGTCTGCAATATGCGTCACATCTATCATGAAATTTCATTACAAAATTGCAGTATGTATTTTTAATCTTTGCTTGAGATCGCCCATCTAGGCTAGGTTCGCATAAGTGGCGAAAATTTTGTAAGTTGAGTTTTAGACTCGTTGCCGCCGAGTAATAATTTACTTTGCACGTTTAATTCTATCAACCAGATTAAATAATACTATTTTACTTGATAAATGGAATGTGCGATGTTTACTTAAGATGTGTGATTTATTTATGATTAAAGTTATGTTCTCTATCTCTTACAGGATGTCATCGTCATTATTTAAAGAACTGGATCGCACACCCGCCGTATAAACACAGTAATATCAATATTATGACTTCAGATAAAAAAGGTAGATAGAACAACTGGTTTTTAAATAAAACCGGAAAGCCAATACTGAAATGCCAAGGATCGCATTCTGCACAGCTAATCTATTTTAATAATTATCTAGCCATTTTAAATATCGAAGTTGATATGTGTTTGCTCTATGCTCTGTCTATCTTTTTTTCTACTATTGCAAGCAAAGTCCAAAAATCACCGTGCATTTAGAGTAAAATTAAATAAAAATATACAACATTTATATGTGTACTGTTACCAAAAGTCTGAATTTTTGCACATACTAAAAGGACTTTGCTCAGAGATTAAAATTTTAAACCAAAAATTATATGAAACTTATTATCTCAAACTTTTTATGTCACACTTTAGGATGATAAATACAATTTTAAGTACACAATTGGCACAGTTTTCATCTATAGTTGCAATTATACGGGATGTAACGTAAATGCGGGGGAATCATCATGTTTCAGTCACTGCTTTTCCCATAAAAATGACAGCAGCATTTTTCAAGAAAGTCCTAGTGTATATTGCAGCTACATTGGGCAATGCTAAGGATCTGTTATAATTATGATCTTATGACAATTTTGTATGGACAACAATTTTTTTGGGAACCTGTTTTCATCAGTTTTCTTGGAGGAGTTTTTTTCATTTCTATGGGTAGACTTGGTATTTAATAATGACCCCTCTTTTCCGTTACCTCCTGTATGTTATTTTTTATATTTGCATTATTGTAAGTGTTTCCTTATACAATTAGATTTATTTAATGTTAAGTGTACTGTCGTTATATTTGTAGTGCTTGTATAGTCAGTAAGGGCTGTGAAGAGATGCCATTTTGATTGATATGAGTGGAACTAAGTCTTGTGTGTCATGAGTTCGAAGACGACACCAAGTTTGTGGAACTGATAGGTACAAGGGGCCTGCCGTCATCTTTTAGAGAATGTTGGATGTACTGTAGGAGATACGGAACTACGTGGCATCAGCCTTTGAGAGGTATCGGTAGGCCCGCAGATAAGTGTTAAAACATTTTTTTATTGATGTCGTACATGTTTAGCTAGAAGGTAATCTTTCTCGACTTGAAAAATAGATTGTTAGTACATTTGTTACATGACGATATTAAAAAAGTTTACTAAATTACGTATAAATGTGTCAAAAGACTTTCACTTCAATAAAGTGTATGCTTAGAGTTCTTCTACTTGTGATGACGTAGTTACAATAGGTTTATCAGAGTACATTCCTTATGCCCCAACTACCCTCATGTCTGTAGTCCTATCATAGTGTTCGTTTTTAATGAAACTCAATGTTTAGGAATTGCGAATCAAATTCATAATTTTTATTTTCTATTTTATGTTAAACATATAATAATTTAAGTTAGAATAAACATATTATTTTCTACATAGGTTATTTTTGACTAAAGCCAACACTATTCCGCCAATTCATATTTTTTATAGAACAAAAACAAATTTATATTATTATTACTTGAGTACCTACACTACCTACGTTGAGGAGTCGAATTATACTGAATTATAACTTTTCTTATTATTTTTATTCAATAAATGATTTTAAAATGAACACTTTTTTTATTATTGCCCCATATCAATGTCTAGTCGATGAGAAAAAAAGAAAAAGTAATAAAATACATTTCATAATTTATTTATAAAAGTGTAAAAGTTTAAAATAAATTTAAGTTGTCTACTTATCTAGTACGCCATTACCTAGACAGGCCCATAGCACGAACACTATCGGAAGAGGAAACTTATACACATCGAAGCGGTATAACAGGTAAAATGTGTAAAAAAATACATTTTGGTATTAGTATTATTTCACCTAATTGTGTCCATTATGAAATACTCGACTTAGTCGAGTAATAGTCCTTGTGATTAGGGCCTCTGGAAGCCTAACCGCCTCTTAAAGTAATACGAATTCAGTAGTGCAAGCGAGGTCGCAATACTCAGAAGTAGAACGCTGTCTCACTTATACAACTGCTACTGTCTTAACTTAAAAGGTTGTAGGAATTCCAGTTTAGATCCAGTTTACCTATCTGATTGGTTGGACATGGTCAGGGGATTTTGGAATGTCCAGTCTGGCTTCAATATGACTTCAGGGCAAGTCCAAGACTTTGGAATGAAGAAGCTATCGTTTTCCGAAGGCGGACAGTTCTTGCGAGCAAAGTATTCCATTGGGTATAAACTCCATAAGATACCTGTAAAATAAATATTATTATTTATTAGATAAATAATTTAACCGGAATGTTTTCTAGAAGCAAATTTACAATTACGATATCGGCTGTGGAATATAGTCTTATCAATGAGTTATCATATGGAAGTAAATAGGTCCGTAAACAATGAGTAACTCGCGTGCTCCCGGTGCACATGCACTGAACTCTAACAAACAATATTTTATATCTTGTCTTTATAATAAGCCATTAGTAAAATGAAAGATTTTAGTTCTGGTACTCTAGGAAGAGATTTTAGAGTTTAAAATATCCAATCGTCTTGAAGCGATGTACCTATCTTTTGGTGTCTAAAATATAGTTTTATTTTTTGATTGAAATATATAGTTACATAGGCGGAAAAAAGGTTTTTGCCACACAAAAGGACAAAAAGCACTAAAATTATCAATGCTTACCATTTCCTATGAAGAAACTCAGCCACATGATAAGATTAAATGCGTTGGGGAAGCGACGGCCGCTAGATGCCGTCAGAGGCACCATGACAACGCCAAGCATTCCGAATTCCACTAGCAACACTGGGTAGAAGAAGCCGAAAGATAATGATAGGATAACTTCGTGGGCTATTGAAGACACCTAGAAAAGAAAGGCAAAGATTAGTAGATATCCAAATTTATCTTTGTCAGCAGTTTTTGACCTTAGGGAAGAAGCCCTTTTATAAAGCTTTGTTCAGTCTTTGTTTCAAAATGGAACAGATTATGAAGCCAATAATTATCCCACCTAGCAGTACCTGCAGTTTTAGATAAGTAGGTACCTACTTATATCAGAATTATTTAACTAACTTCTTCGGTAAGAAGTGATAACATCTATCGTAAAAATCGAAAAGTTTTCCCACTTCCCGTACATCGGTGTAAACAAAACTTTATTACAAAAATCTTTCTGTTTACAAACTTCTGCTTTTCCTTTAAAATCGTCCAAACTACTTTCCTTTAAGAGTGTTTGTCTGTCCAGTCTGAGACAACAATACCTTTGATTACGTCGCGGCGTCGCGGGTATCTCATGTTTATTGTTCCGAGATCGAGTCAGATATAACGGAAGGCGATACAGCCTCCTTAGACCGGGAGCTCGCGGCTTGGGGGAGCCTTATCTTGTCGTATCCAAGCCCGGTGGGTGCGTGTGACGTGAATCACTTGATTGTTTACCTTTGTTAGGAAAACCTGTATTTTGGGTATATTTTTTGTAGATATTGTGCTTATTTTTTCTTTTGTATTTTTTAAATGCTGATCATTTTACAAATTATTGTTTCATTCATTTTACCTCATTAACAAATTAAGGACGGTAAGCAAAAAAAAAATTTCTGAACGCAGATTTACGTAGGTACTGCAAAAGAAAATATACACCGAGACAAGTAATACAGGAGTTCAAAAGTTTTCAATAGAATTCTGTCTTTTATGTTTCGTAGTTAACTGTGCGTAGGCAGCAATGGCTACAGCCAATTGTTTAAGTAGGCCCTCTACATATCTATAGAGGATCTCAGCTGCTGACCTCACTAATAAGTAATTAGCAGTACGTATAATTACACTATGACCGCGTTCAATTAGAATTGACTTACTGACACAGGATCAAGATGTTATGTCTATTATTTGCAAAGATTATGTTTCTAATCAACGTCTTTGTCTAGGTTTAATTATATTCGGGTCAGCCGTCTGTGTAATCAGATTGAATAGATCTGCATATTAGTATTTTACATAAAGCAATAACCGCCTAGTCTATGTAAGCCAATTAGTCGCCTACAATGGTATACTTAAGGGCAGAAGTCAGACTTAGGTCATGGAATCAGGATATAGTAAAATTGACATAATACCTAATACTACAGCATTTTAATTGGTCTACTGTATAACTTTGTATCATCTGTATTGTTTGTGTTTTACAACTCGACTGTTTTATATGACCTTGAAGTATCTGGTTTTATTAGGTATACGGTTATTTTAATTACTTAATATCAAAACAATCAAAGGAATTCACATAATAAAATGTTATTTACGTACGTAGATCTAATCTACTTAAAGTTCTTGGTTTCTACTTAGGTATATACCTTAATGAAATGAGTAAACAGTACCTATAGAATAATGGAGAGCGAATTTTAAGTTCTTATTGTTAGAAGGTATACTAATGTTAACTTACAAAGAATACGATGAACGTCGCCAGAGACCGTCCCGTGTGAGGGGCGATCGGGAGGTAGATGTGATCTCGCAGCCAGGAGTAGACCACACGGTTCCAACGGCGGTAGTATATCGAGAAACGGGATGTTATCCACCAATGCTAAAAGGAAAAATTCGTCTTAGTTTTTGAGATCTCTTTTGAATGGCTGTATTTTTTGAAATGACGATGAATTAATTTAAAATATCACCGTATTTCACCAAAGTTACTCAGTTAAAATCAGCTCTAGTCATTTTAGCCCATCACATGAAGAGCAAGAAAAAGTGTCGAGCTGTGTGCTTCACATATAATCATTTAGACCAGCAATAAGTATGGTGTCGTTTGTGAATATAGTAGTAGGTAAAATTAATTGGTGATTACAAGTCACAAGCAACTTTGTTCTATAGAAAATTCCATAAATATATAATGCTTTGAACATAGAAGCTTCCGTTCTCTAGCGCAAGTAAACCGTGTATCGTTACAAGTAGGCTTATAGAGATACCTCATAGAACAAGCGGTCCCCAAAGGTGAGCATTTCAGCCCAGGCGTTGAGCCAGGCGTGCAGCACGCAGTAGAAGCCGCACAGGAACGAGATCACGCCCGGCAGCACGCAAGCAAACATGCCGCGGACTAGCGTGCCCGCCTCCACCTTAAGCAAAGGATTCAAATATATACATGAATATATTAATGAACATCAGTAAAATATATTTTGCAGCTTCGATACTTCATATTTCAGTTTAAACTGCAGCAATATCATAAAATACACTTAGGTTAAGTTATACATTTTCTAGTGTGATGTCGCCATGAGCTAAATCGTTCGTGCCAGGGCGCGGCGGGCATACGAATTTAGCTGTCGCCCCAGGAGAACACTTTATTACTTATGTCGACATAGTGCTAGATTTATAGGCAATACTTACTTAGATATATTGCTCACAACGAATTGGTGAGGCTTTGCGATAATATAGATTTTTCTGGTTTAGACTATTTTTAGTAACATAAAAAAGTGCCTCGATTTTGCGTCAAGTGTAGATAGTCAATAATTGTCACTTTTTGCAAGTATCATTTTCAGAATGTCTTAAGCAATCGCTCGAATTTCTGGAAACCAGATTTCTTTCCGGCAATTCAATACATACATACTACATGTATGTATTGTATTACTCAACTTCAGGAAAAAAGTGTCCAGATGTGGAGGAAATTTTGCCAGAGATAGGTTACCATATGTCAGAAACCAGAAATTACGGCACTCATTCTGTTACCATCCCTTTAGCATCACATAAAATTTGGATTATCTTACCGTCTTCTCTTTCCCGTAATCAGACCAGTACGGCATAATGAACCTCTCCCAGAGGAAACAGCAGTAGAACACAATAGCTGCCACCTCCAGGAAATGGAACACCACCTTTCCCCATCTAATCGTCTTCGTTCTGTGTATTGAAAAAAGTTAGAAGATATCAACCGACTTCGTTACCCTGCGCAATAGATTGTATGCAATAAAAACTACTAGTTTTGCTGTCAATGCAACTTGTATGCTCTGAAAGAGTCACTGAATAAAGTCAAATGTGCTACAATACCATGAACTACCATATAACATTGGTGTTTAGTTTTTAATACTTTTCTGGTGTTAAAGTATTTTTGTGATATCCGAATAAACTGCATTTTGCTAAAGTAAAGTGATGGTGACAAAAGTTTGGACTGGATGAGATGGATTTTTCTTGCTGACTAGAAACAGTACCTATGCCTATTTGTTACGAGCTTTGAAGATCTAGCTTCAATTTTGTAGTTATAATTATGTATTTCAATGTAGATATGTATGTAGGTATGTGCCGCTCAACCCGAAAGCAACCCCTTGATCTGACGACTCGGTACCGCAAATACCAAATCAAATTCCGTTGCTCGAATTATGTGGTATTACCATTTCGTCCACATCTGTGGCAGGTACTCCTAGGTATAGTCAACTGTTTCTAAACGAGATATTCTGTCTAGGTTTGATTATAGAACATAATCACATAATCGGATTAAGATAAAAAAGGCACAAAACAAAAAAATCTAAAAGATTTGACATCCCACTGCAAATTTTGAAACAAATTCGTTATTCGTCTAAAATCAGCGTAATTTCTGTAAAAGACGATTACGTGCTTAACGAAATATCTCGTCTATATTTCAAACGTGGATTGTAAAACTACCTCGTATAGAGTCCATTTGTAAACTAAAACGATCTCTTTCACTCAATATCAGCTATCGAGAGCGCGATTTATTTCAGACACATACCTTCACGCTCGCTTTGCAAAGTTCTAGGATATTACCGGTACGTGCGATGTTTCTGGAAGTAACATGCAGCTAATTTACCTGGGATATTGATCTCGGTACAGAAGGGTTGGGGCGAATAGGAAATAGACGTAGTGCTTGAATGTTGGTAGGGGTGTGCCGTTTAGGCATCGAGGACCGCACGCTGTGGACACCGCTACTAGCTTCATCATCAATCGGAACTGAAAAGAGAAACGGTTGATTGAAAACTGAGAAGTAAGAATTGAAAAAAATACTTTATCTCTAAATTTAAACAATAAGTTAACCTATAGGTTGAATAGAGTTTTAAAAAGATGAAGGGAAACAAACAAGTGAGTTCTGGCACAAAAATGAGGATTAAATTTTAAATACAAGCAATTTAAGAAACGGAATTGTTTATAGCCATCATAAATAGTCGAAATACCGTGTTTCGTGTCAAAACGAGCCCGTATCCAAAATGTATGTTCCCGTATTTTACAAGAGAAACAATATTTGGAGATATAACTGATGTGATGTGTTCATGAGCACGTGTGACGTGAGCGACAAATGAAAATCCTGAAAATTTATGTAACACTTTCATATACATATTATATCAAAAACCGGTCAAGCGCAAGTCGGACTAGCGACTAGGTTTCCGTACAAACAGGCTAAAGAAAAACAAATTTACGACGAGAAATGAGCACCTATCAATTTTTTGTCCATTACAACCGTTGGTTATCCTCGATGTTTATTCTTACAAGAGTCTAATTACCATATTTCATAGATAGATATAACTTAGTGGCAGGCGGACAGACAGCGTCGATTTAATAATAGACCCTGTAACTAAAAGCCCGCTGTTTTCGTTTTTACCCTATACGCTGGAACCCTAAATCGCGTCTGGAACACCACTTTTTGCAGGGAATAAATTCGAGAAGTGTTCTTTTTGGTGTTAATAAAAAATGTACCTAAATAATACGTGCAATAATCTAAATCTCGACGCTTTTTCCAGTTGTTTTTTTCTCTCTTACACAGTGAGTTACGGCCACGATGCAGACGTACTTTAGTGCAAACTCATGAAATATATTCGCGAAAAATGCTTTAAAACTGTTCTTTATTTCAGTAAGCTAAGCGTTATGTAAGTGTGTAATTTAAAGAGTGTATAGTCAGCAAGAAAAGTGGATGAACAAAATCAGATTAACAAACTGCCAGAACATTAAAAACATTGGTGTTTATTGTTTGCTTAAGCTCGCGTAGAGTTCCGATAACAACTCTACTTTCTATCTTAGTCGAATAACTTTTTGTTTAATTGGGGTCTTCTAAACCTTATTTTGTTTTTAATTTTTTGTATCTACTTTGACTTTCTGTTTATATGGAACTTCCTTTCGAAAACATTCTGTCACAAATACGCTAAAAAACATCAAATCAGTTAGAACACTGAAAAAACAAATCTATTTGTGTCCCAATAAAACGACCGTTCCAACAGTTAGTTAATCACGATTATTATTTTCATTATGTGTACAATGGTAAAAAAAATACATAATCTGTCAAAATTTTAACTGTCTAACTGTCACGGTTTATAAGATACAGCCTAGTGACGGAGTGACGGGCAGACAGGCAAACAGTGGTGCCTCAATAATAGGGGTCTGTCATTACCCTTCAAAATAGGCCAATACTAACCAGTGCCACTTTAAAAAAAGTTAATTATAATACCTCACATTTTCCTGTATGAAACTGACCATGAATATCGTGACTTGCAGTTATAAAATGTTGTTAGCACCGTACATATGTTATGTTCGCCGGCGAACTAAATTTGAAACTTAATTAAATTCTTTTACTTTGCCACATGGCAGGCCAAAGGTGTTTTCACAGTAATTAATCAAAAGCTAGAGGTGTTTATTTACGTTGATATTTAATAGTTGGTGTTATATTTTAAGTTATTTTGGTAGAACGTAAGGGTAAATAATATTTATAATCAAGATTAATGGCGAGCATGAGAGTGTTGCTAATTTTAATATATATTTTTTGGTCTGAACAAGTAAGTACGCTGGTGAAGTTAAGCCTACCGTTTAACGGGGTTGTAGAGTTTTTTTATATCGGGAAACTATTTTTACTGCTAGTGGCTGTCCGACTGCTTAACCGGTCGTGGGTTCTTTTCCCACCCAGGACAAACGTTCTGTGTTGACGATTATTTGTTCTGCCTGGGTGTAATCCTATATTATGCATGTTTCTATAAATATATAACTGTTCGTCAGTTGTCTAGCATCTATAATATAATCTCTGCTTAGTTAGAAACTGGTTTTGTGTGAAAGTTGAGAAAAAAATATCATTACCATAGTTTCAAACACTTTAAAGTATCAACATTTTTGAAGATACGCGTTAACTACCACATTTTTACAGGCCTGAGCAATTAATCTGAGTGCAGGCTTTAACTGATTTATCAGACCCTTTCATAAAACTTCCCTACAGGTAATCTAGTACGGGAGTTACATTTTCGTCAACATTTTACAAAAGCGAGATTTCTGTCTAACGATGCTTGATAAAAGCTCATTACACACCACTTTAATTTTGTACGCCACTGCTATCTACTACATACTGTACTAAATACACCATTTTATTTAATGTTACCAAGATGGCGACTTTAATCACTTAACTGGACGTTTAATCTAAACCTTGTAACGTTTTTATAGCAATCTTCTTGGATCTAACGTCATTTATAAAAGAGTGGTTCAGGTCTAGCATAGCTTTCATCTTAGAGTACGTATTTTAATTTTTATATTAAATTGGATTACTCTAGTTTTTTTTTAATGGAAATGGTATTCACATCTTTCGCGAGATCGAAATCTTTAACATTATTCTTCAATAGACAGTTGGCTTAATAAATTTAAAAAATAGTTTTGTGCAGAGTTGGTTCTTTACAAAGGGAAATTTATGTGTTTATAACAGCTCTACAAAAACCTAAAATAAATTTTATAGTAGAGTTATAATAGATATGTTACGCATACAAAAATGAAATGAAATCATAATGTCGAATATTCTAAATTAGACCGATACACCTCTGAAACATTTTCGAGAATAAATAGACATTAATACTGCAAGCCGTCAATAATCTCTTTCACATATTACCAGGAACTACAAAATAGAGCTACAAAACAATAGAACAGCGAGACTATCCTATATCTAATCCTAATTAACTGTTCGATACCTAATGAAGGAAGTGTTCGGCCATTTATGTTCGCCAAATACCTATTGAATACGGTCTCGATTGCTTTGTAATTTGCTCTAGCTTTATGGCCCCTTATTTTCACGAGCAAGCCGTAAAGGGAAAAGGGATTTAGTTTTCTTGTTTTCCTTTTTCGTATTAAGGCTTTGGTCCTCGGTTTTTTAGTAAGCTGATCCGGTTTATAACTATATTTTTTGTTTTCTTAGTATTATTGGGAGAACATAGAGCTGGCGTGACGTGTCTTAAATGTGTGGTTTTATATAGGACATTAAAATTGTGTTTCTTATTGTTTACTTGGATTTAGGTTAGTAGTTACACATACAGAAACAAACGTCTACACAACAGTACCTGCCCTGGTAATCAACAAACTTTGACACTTTGTACGTTTCTAATAAAAGTTAGTTAGCGAGATATTGTTGCAAATTGCTCCAATAGGGATTTACGTCACACGTAAGTATAATATAGTACGGGAATATAGGAAAGTTGGCTGTTTGTGTATTACAGAGTTCGCTTTGTTTGGCGTCTGCCTGAAACTTTCCTTTTGTTATGTAGATAAATCACAGTCGCGAAACAAACTGCCACCTATTGCGATATCACGGGGCGACGAATTAATTATTGTGTCCAGTTTATCCTGACGAATTTTGTATGTTTTACACATCTGACTGGTTAACGGAAAGTTAGAAATTACTCAACGTTCAACTTTGTGTAATTTAACATCAAATATTTTCATACTTTGTCCGGTTAATAGCTACAGTCCGTGTAAAAAGTTTCATACATTTGGAAGGACAGTTAATTCTGATTCTCTTAATTCCATCTTTAGCCCTTAAACATTTTGTTTTTCTCATAATATCCAAAAGTATTTATTTCATGGAACAACGCACACCTTATGTTTACCTACTCGAATTCCAGGCAACGCCAGTAGGTACTCGGTTAACAATAATTCCCATGCAAAACAATTTCAAAGTTAACCTACTAAGTAATTTAATTACTCAGATACTTGAGACTTCGTATTGTAATTACAAGATAACACAAAATCTAATTACATTGATACAACTACAGTTTGACAGTTCACATTGTTTACAGCCTATAGAAGCGATACCAAGACACATTACGTAAAGGCTTGTTTAGACGATGCGAGAATGGCGTACAATTTGTAATACATTGCTGGGTGCTATGGCAGTAGCATCAAAAGTGACTGACCATTGACGTCAATGTACCGCAACTTGCATGTTATTTCTCGCACTCGTCATAAACGCCTTTTAGTATGCGTATGACGTAGACACTACATGTAAACTGTTGACAACTGTTTTGACACAGTTTGCTAAACTAGGGCGTCATTCAATGAACGTTCTATTAGGAGTATTATATTCGCAAGATCTAGGTACAAATATAAGATCTAGTGTTTAGGTCGGTGGATGTTCTAAGTCTAGATTACAAATAGATCGTAGGCGGCTTAAGTAAGTAGGTGTCTCCTTTGGACTTCAATGAATACATTCTTTGTCTTAGAACTTTAGATAAATTACGCTTTTGTTTATTTAACTATACCATGCTTACTACTAAATAAAGAGTGATCGACTAAGAAATTTTGAAGTTAAGAAAGGAATACATACCATTTCACACGTGACACTGGCTGAAGATCCTAGTGCTAAATGCTTCCTGCCAAGCTCGTAGACCGGCACAGCAGCCAGCGTGACCTCCACAGCCACGAGCCCCGCTACCCCCATCACCACCACCGTCGACCGCAGCACTGCACGACACCAACAGTTCACTCCCACCCATAATTCAGATTAAACAGATCAAACCCGATAAAAAAGTTTAATTAGAAATTATTTTAAAATTGTTTTCTCACCGTTTAAACCAACAAAAGACAGGGTACCTAATTAAAAGTTTCAGAAATATTATTAAACTTTCCCTTAGAGTCAATATATATTTTGAGTGAACATTATTTGGACTTCAACAGATGTTGAATACCTATAGGTATGTTTTGAATGCAACGAAGTTTCATGAAGCGGTCTGAAGTCGGCGTTTACTCTAAGGTGGTACAGGAATCTGTCGCTGTCTAGATATATAGTAGAGCTGTATGAAAGTCTGCGATGCGGAAAATTGGAAGGCCTTGTGACTAAAGCCATTTACAGTAAAAACTGCTGTATAAAGATGCGATCAGACCCTGATTCTTAAGCTGAGTTTAAAGTGAAAATTTCGAAACAACCTCTTTGCTTTTTACGTCATAGCTAAAACTCAATCAATGTTGCACGGTAGTCTATAGGAGCAAAAAGATTGGATGGAAAATGCACAACAGTGTAAAAAGTAGTATCCCGGGCTATGGGCAACCAAGTGACTAATTGGAGGGCGCGGTGAGAGCGCCGCGGCGGCTTGCAACAAAAGACTCCTCCAGGCGGCCGGTAGCCACTTAGTACTCACTAACTCTGCCCACTGCTTTATTTATTACGGAATTATAATTATATTGCTGGAAGGTAAACCTTTAGAGGTGGGTAGTTTTTGACCTACAAAATGTGATACTTTTGCTTCATCCATTTCATTGTGAATTAAGGTTTAAGAACAATTATATTGTAGCTCTGAATAAAAATGTAGGTACACAAATAATACAAAATATACTTGATTCTTTGTGCTTTTTTATCAAATATCAGTTAGTTTGAATATCAAACGGAAGATGATTACGTATCAATTGGTATTTGAACTCTTCCCTACAATTGCACAGACTTGATTTCTCAGTTGTGACATCCTTTATAAAAATGATACGAATGCCATTTATTTTTTCTACGCAATGTTGTTGATTGCTTATCAAATAGTAAGTGCAGCTGCCCATTAATGTCCATATAGTCTTTTTGTTTATATATTTCTATTCTTTTGTTTGTAGTGTTGTTACCTGGGTATTTTCTGGCGACGCTTCCAAACAGTGCGTATATTCTGAGCAAAGGATATAACATCAACGCCACTGCCATTTGATACAGCCATAGTTTTATTCCTCTTCGTATTTCTCCAAATCCTGCTGCTACAACAGTGACCCCTATATTGATCCTACAAGAAAAGTACGTAATTCTACCTTAAGAAATTTCATTTTATAAAATATTTTAAAAAGCTGCTGTCCTAATTCTCAACACCTGGCCTTTAAGGGCTTTAAAGAAAATATCTGCCGAGTAAACTATTTTAACGCAAGAACGCTGGCCATAAAAAGTACTTCACCTTTTTAACATTATAAACTTTTTAAAGTTGTACATCTATATAGGTAAGTATTTAATGTCTGTTAGAAAAGTGGGTCGTCGAGTGACAGCTTTTAAAATTTAAACGTGGAACATGCCTCTGAAAGTTATTGGAAATGCTTTAAGATCGCGTGACAACACATCCACTACATTAACATTTGTTTTAACAGTTTTCGGAAACATAATATTATAATGTATGGTCTGCGGAAACTAATGCATATACAGAACTGAAAGTTTGTCCGTGCCAAATAAAAAAGTTTTAGTTCCGTTTCCATGATGTGACTTTTCGAATATTTTTGGTATCGTAATCGTTTATAAATGTGGAAACTTTGAGGAATTCAAACAACTTTCCTAAACTGCAGATGTTTCCAGAACTTCGTTCTTTTGTTTTAACTTAGTTATCATAAACTTTCGATTGTTTTTCTGCTGTCGCATATCTTCCAATAATAAAAACTAAATATTTTATTGATTACTTGCTTTCCTCTCTCCACCAGGTCATATATGACTGTATCACAGAACAGAACAACTAAGATGACGACGAATATATGGTAGATAGCTCTGATGTGTAGCGACGAGTCGATCAGCTCTGTCAATGGGGATTCCCTGATCATAAACTCTTCGTCTTTTTTTTCATCCACTTCTGAAACGACGCCATTTTGCTTTTCACCCTTGTGACGATTCCGGACGCCGCCGTTCTTCTGCATTTTTTATTTTTTATGCTGTAACAAAAAGTTCCGTTTTATTTGTATACTACGACAAAGGCTACATTAGAGTCTAGAGAGTCCGGTCCTCGGGATATGTTATAGGTCTTGGCAGTCCGCCAAACAGGTGAACATATTACATAGTATTTGCTTAGTTTTTTGGGATACGTAAGTGGGATTATGCGAGTTACGGCTCTAAAGTACATTTAATTTTAACCTTCCAATAAACTACTTTGAGACTACCACCACGTTTTCTACGAATATAATTGCAGAAGTGGAAGAGGGATGCAGCTCTAATCCATGTATTGCGCTGTCGCACTTGGAAAACCATAATAATATTATTTTAAATCGTATTGGCAGACCCTCTATACCCCAATTCTGCTGTTTACAATGGCCGGTGAATGATGCCTTGATTATCGATGGAAGGCAAGTATTTTTTTTTCAGATTTTAGTAAGTTATCTTTCGTAGAATACTCTTTATTTTTTATACACAGAAATATTCAGTTTGACCTTGCAAAGTTTATTCTTGCCAAGGTCAAGGACTTTACAAATATCACTGGACAAATTGTTGTTTACATAAACCAATGTGTTATTAACTAATAAGAAAGCTGACAGCATTTTTACAGTCCTTAATGACGAGTGAACTACGATAAACTGTTGAGTTATCGAAATGTACTTAACCAAACAAAACAGGGCTGAGTGCATGTGTACTTAAATACTTATAATAGTTTGAGGACGGTTATAATAGGTCGACGTTCCTCATTTGTTACTGTTTCTATCGATAATGATTTGGACGGTGCGAGGAATATTGCGCAAAGTGCAATACATTGCTGGCGATGAAATGTTACATTTTCTATTAGAGCTATGTGGCTCCGTAATGTACTCGTACGATATTTCTTTCATTGTCTAAATGAGCCCTCACTATCAGATAATGAGTGCAGACGAGTAGTAATAAACGGATCTCGTTTTATCGGCCCAGTGCAGGGCAAAGGCCTATCTGGCCTCATCGTGTGATATCGAGATTATAAATATTGTCTGTTGTATTTTTATAATTCTCTATTATCTAAATCTTATTTGAATCCGATTATTGTTTGTGATTAGTAATTAGAAAACTATGATTAATTGGATTATTTGTTGTTTATCGATACATGTGTCACTTTCATGACACTTACGTGGGCCACTTAGTAGGCTATTTTTCGTGGATTATCAAGACCTTGAAGTTTGATGCTCATTACGTCATTACCGAATTGCGTACCTATCTAAAAGAAATGATATTTGAGATATTTTCGAATTATACTAAGATATTGCTGTGCCCTACAGGGTCCATAATGGTTCTGTATTATTATATTTTTAAGACCTTCATGTACCTTATGCAACGCAATAAATTATTGAGTATTAAGTATAGATGGCTCCGTATTTTTATTTTTGTCATTATTGTTTATCTTCAGTTACTTTCTGTAAACTATAAACTAATAAAAGATTAAGAATATAGCTTTATGAAATCTGGTTTAAATTTGGAATACGGCGCCACAGGGGTATCAATACTCTTTACCCTTCTCGGTATAGGCAAAGGTCCACCCGAAATAGTATAATTCTGTTGAAAAAGAATTTGGACCAGTTTCAAAGAAAATAGGTATCAATGTGAATAACATTTAAATATCTATCGCATCCCATCGCATAATCGAATATACTTGAATAGACCATCGTAAATATTCCTATGAAGAAATTGTTGGAAATTCATTTCTCTGTTAAGAAAATTCGGGATCACATCGTTTCCCTTTCTATAGTGTAAAGGAAACGGGATAACCTTATGTTATAATATTTACATAAAGTTTTGGAATACCATATATTACAGTCATAGTTAAATGGAGAGATCAAAGGATTATCGTTGCTAGTTTAGTTTCAATATGAATCGAATGACAGTGACATAAAACATTCAGTGTTTACACTACACAGTATTGATTTGGTGCATAAGTTGTCGTTGTTTTTGGCGCCAAATTATGAAGAAATGAAATGAATCGGTCTGCCGAACTTTTGATGGTGGCCGAAAGAAATTATTATAAGAGCCAGTTACAAAGAAACACGGGGACAGGAAACATGTATTTGCTTTAAATAACAATCAATAAAAGTTAAGTTTAATCTGTTATAATCTTCAATTGCAAATTAATTTATTAAAATTTTGTAACACACGTATTAAGCTTTAAGTGGATAGTATATGTTTGCCTTCAATTTTCCAAACTGTATTTTTTTTCCAAAAAAGGTAACTCAATGGATAAATAAATACCAAGGCTAATCTAAATAATATTTACATCTAAAAGAAACATCTCTTCAAGATATTAAACAACTTTTAGGTATTCAGCCAATAAAAAGTAAAAGTTACTGCCAGATAATAAAATGTATTCAATTTCAACATACAAAATGTGTTACATTGTAACATATTTACTAACCTTTCACACTTGATAACGTTGAAGATCAATATTCCATTATTTTATTAAACACTGTTTTGTTCACAGACCTCTTTTTATGAAAAAGAATATAATTTTAAATTTGGAGGCAAGTTGAATTTGACACTGAATGATTTATTTGAATTTGGATTGATATTTTTTATTTGTTTTTTTTTTTAAAGACCGAACGTCTGTCTTTGTTTGACCGAGCACTGTCACAGATTGTATAGTGAAATTGATAGACGATCTTAAATAATGTTTTTATTTCCGCGGACGCCTGTTTATCTCATCTGCGTGTTTGCGACTGAACTTAAATATTATATATACTTTATCTATTAGCGTCTGAGTTCGAACTAAGTAGAGAATAGAAATAAAACAATTTAAATGCGTTTCATTTTTATTTATCTGTACTTATAACGATAATTTGTATCGAATCAATCAGTAGGTAATTATGAATTAAACTGATAATACGGTTGGTTGGCTTGGTTTACCTAACAACTAAGAAAAAAATCGCTTTGGTAATGAAAGATAAGAATAGTATGACTAATGGGTATGATTTAGATTGTCTAAATTTGTATCTAGTGTTATCGATAATTTCTTCAAACCTTGATCAAAGTGCAAATTGCAAAATAAAATATCGGATATAGACTTGTCTTTGCCTGCATTTGTTTGCAAGTAGATAAAATAGTAGATTTTTTATTATTTTAGCCTGGAATGTCGCACTGGATAAAGTCCTCCCAACTCTTTTTAGACTTGTCACCGTCAACATAATTATACCTATTAATCTTTATTTAATTCGTAGTCAGTAATACAATATCTCTATCTAAAATGAAAACCCTTTCAATGCTCACGTAGCCTAACCAACCAACCTCAATAATTGCGTTATATATGTATTGTTTTTATTTCCAGAAAATTGGATATGTAACACAAAACAATCAAAAGTTCTGACGACCCAATTGGCAATCGCAATTTTCTGAAAGCCAATGTTGATGTCACCCAAAAGTATTTGTTCCGGTCCAGTTTCATTTTCACCGTCTTTGTTCATTCCGAAATCTTCCACAGCCACAACCTTCTTCTATACTTGAAAACTAAAAAGATCAATTGTAATTTCTTTTTCTAGCCATTCGTTGGAAAATTTTGAATAATTATGTTAATAAAAAGCTAGGTAGCTTATGGTTTTCTTTAAATTGAAAATAGACAATTATTTTAACTCGAATATTTATTAAGTTGTTTACAAGCATCCATCACTGATGTCAGCTGGTCAAAGACTTTTTTTTGCTATTAAAAATGCTATTCAGGTGGAGTAATACGTCACGAAAAAAGTTAAATACCTGTAAAAGAAAAAAGAAGCCTTTATTAATATTGACGGGAAAGTTTTCAGATTGTTTTGCAAAGATATTTTTAACAGGTTCGATTTTAATCATGGACTTAATTTAACTTTTACACAATGTGGTAAACACGTCTATTTACGGATGGCTGCCTGTGGTTGTCTGTTTCAGTTTAATAATAATTGTGAATGTCATTATTGCCTGGAAGTTCAACTTGTATTGTCGAAAATAGCAGGATTAATGAGCAAGATTACGGGTTCAATCCTCGTTAGCAAACAGTGAGGCATTTTTAAAAGGCAGGTTTTAATACTTAAAACACTTTTCCATTTCAGCGTTACTTGACCACTATTTCATAATGCTCTGGTGGCTAAATATAGTAAAGCATTTAAAACTCTATTCCAGAATTTTATTATGGGATGAAAATTCCTCTTAGTAATTTAATAAGAATTGTTAATGTGGAAGCTAGAAGGAGCATTACACGGTGTAGAGCGCTGTCTCGTTCTACAACATAGAGTTACGAGTCACAAGGGACGTTACTTTGTAATTATGTTGTATCTCCAGTACGAGGTAAGCCTCATTTCTCGAACTGCATATTCATATTAGCTAACTTCTCTACGTGCATTTAGCTTTCTGGTCGTGTTCGCTGACATTTAAGAGATATGACTTATTTGCTTCGAGAACGTATAATATTTGGTTTGTACTCAAAGTTTTGCTTTGGCGCAGTTATAAACTTCCACACTAAACGAAACGCTAGAAGTGGGTATAATTTTCAGGAATGAAGTACATATTTTTAGCTTGCAGTAGAGAGCAGAGTTTAAAAAGTATTATAGAATATATAAAAAAAAAACTTACATTAAAAAGACATTCCATCGCAATTAATATCCAGCATTGATAAGATAATTAAAAGGTGTGATCATCACAAACCTTGGGAACTAAGTATTTACGCACCAAGAGATTAATATATGTAGGTATGATAATATGAATCATCGTGGATTCCAAAAAGGGATTCAGCACTGATCGTCATCTTTCACTGACGGAATAAACAATTTAATGAGAATAAGTTTGTTATCTTTTAGCTCCTGCCTGTCATTTTGCGCAGATCATCACTCCACCGTAACTGAGGACGTCCTATACTTCGTTTATCGAGATGCGGTCTTCATACGTGTGTTCTAGTAATATTCTTTCGATTAGGTACTAAAAATCCCTCGATTCTTTAGATACTGCCAGCCTAATAACTTCTCTTGAAGATTGGAGAGAAAAGGCATTAAAATTATGGTTCAATGACTACGTCACATAACGCTCTTATCACATTTACTAGCCGATATAGACCTCGCTGAAACCTGCCGACTTGTTAAACAAAAGGTAAAGGACGATAAGGTATAGCCATTATTAAGTGGTTCGGATGACAGTATAGTAATAAGTACTTATAACCACAACACATTATACACTCACTCTACACGGTGATTTTTTTGTAGTCTTACAAAAGCAGCCCAGCTCATGTATCCGACGTAAAATACCCCTAGGCGCGATTATTATTTTTTATCATCAACTAAGATAATAAGTACAAAGAAAATTAAACAAGAGAAATCTGAAATATACTCTTAAAAATGATAAAAACGCCGCCGCCCACGCCTCTCACCATTGTTACAAGGCTCGGACCGCGCTCGCAACAGAGCTGTGTTTCTAAAAAACTACGAATTGCATCATAACATTGAATAAAAATTGCATTTTTTGTTCAAACCTCATAAATACCTATTTTTTTTATCATGAACGTGTTCTAGTCATTGGATACATGAACTGGGCTGCTTTTGTAAGACGACTAAAAAATCACGGTGTATATACAACTTAAGGCACTTACATAGACATATTACATATAATGTGACTGTAGTGCTATCAATTGTAGACGCAAACCTATTCAGAGAGATATATAAGATACATAAATAACTCTCTTCTTGTGGAGGGTTGAGTTCCTTTAAACTAACAAAGTTTTTTACAGGCATTGCTTAACCTCCATCGTTTATTTGTTTTATAAGCGGCAACTGAAATAAATCAGGTGTGTACCTGGTGACAGACGGACGATAGACTGCAGTGCCTCATTGACAGGGTTCCGATTTTACCCTTTGGCTAAGGAACCCTAGAAACGCTGATAATAAACTAAAATAATATGAATTACTGCAAAGTGTATTTATACATTTTAGCTAAGAACAGCCATGGTCTAATTTAAGACGAAACAAAAAAAAATACTTATGTCATTATTATAACTGTAATTGTATTTTTATGTCTCATTGTGCCTACAATATATTAATTATGTAAATACCTACTAAAAACCTTAATTTTAACAACAATATGCTATGTGGGAATTTTGTTGGACATTGTACTTTGCACTCAAGAATATATATTTAATGCCTTTTATCCAACAAGTATAGGTAGATAACTAAATCTGGAACAAGCATAAGAAAGATATCAACATTTTACCTAAACATGGCAATGTTTCTCATTTATCAGGTATAATTCTAGATTCATATTAAATTAAATGCCTCTTCAATGAATACAGCATTAAACAAAATAAACCAAACGCTTTATAAACAGAGTCTACAGCAGGTGTGAAGTAGAAATTCTTGGTTTTAGGTCAAGTCGGGCTTCTAAATTAAAGTAGCCTTGGTGACCTAATTACGTTAGGAGCTACACACGAGTACCTTGATGCTTATTAAGGGGGCATTGTGAGAGATTCTAATAGCTATAATTGGACTGATACAGAGAATAAGGAAAATATTACTGTTAGCACTTAAAATAAACCATCAATTTCAATCAGTCTGCCCATGACCATGATACCTGCAAAGATTTCGAAACGTCGGGAACTAAAATCTAAAATTAAACCGCGAAAAAATCCGTAAAAGTAGTTTCATTTCAACTTAAAATAAATGCAAATCTCAAGGGTTTTCTTGGTTTTGATCACATTCAAAGTCCTAAAATCAGGAAGGAACATGGGTGGGTTTTAGTCAGTAGAAGTATGACACTGCCTTCCGCTCATCCTAAAGCGGAAAGAAGATTACCCAAAGAAAAGCATTACTTGAATTTGGATTGTTGTGAACGCCAGACGCCTTTATGCGCAATTTAGTATGCAGAGTCGTTTCCAAAATAGAAGTTATCCTAGAATAAAACTTAATATTGCAGGGTCGGCAAATATGAGGTACGTCTTTATCAAAGTACCTCTATAAGTTTGATACGGTAGTTAAATTATTTTTTCTGCTTTATTCGGTCTCCTTAACAAAAAATGTAAAATTTAAATAAAAAAGCAATAAAAATAACAATGAACAAAGTATTATTAATGTATGATTATATTGTTTTTAGCGATAAATTTTCAAAAATATAAATTATTTCAACTCTAATTCAAACCGCAGATAAAATTAAAAGAAGAAATAACTTCGGTAATTTATTCGGTAAAGCGGAAGTGTGATTGTAAAGTTAGGAGGCGATTCCGCCTTTGTCTTGTTTCGTAATAAAGCACGATTTAAATTTCCAGAATAATTAGCTCAGGGTATAAAAATGGAGATTTTGTTCAACGCTATCGTCTTTATTAATTTTAATTACTACCAAGACTAAATTACATCATAATTAACAATGATTTGTCATATTGTCAATTAATTAAAATTTATTTGTGTTTGCGGACCTGACTTTTTTGTTTTAAATTCCCTACACATTAATTATTTCACACTCATCTCAAAACGTTATAACTGTACTTACAAGTAACGACGAAAAAAGAAATATAAGAATAACCAGATTAATTGTAAGTTATTACATAGTCTTTCTGTTTTTTACCCTAATTTCTTGTGAAGTACAATAATTTTTCAAACAATACCTAATAAATTAAGAATCAAAAATTAGATAGGTACATAATAGCCAATTCAAAAATAACATTTTTTAAGCGCTTAAAACATACCTGCTTTGCATTCAATAGACAATCTTACGTTCAGTAATTTGGTAAATCTTGTTCTCGTCACTCCCGGCTTCGAGTTAGTAAGTCGTATGTTTATATTAGCCAGCCAAAAAGGACCTACCTCAGACGAATGTACTAAAGAACGACGGCACGGATAGCCAAATGGTAATGTCACCACGCCACGGCACTAAGCATGATGTGTCACGGTTTGAATAGGTATAGGACAACCATTTGTGTGAAACACAAGCCTTGAAATCACAATGTTTGTGCAATCGCCTCCCCCATCGACTCGGCGAGTATGTTTTTATTTACTAAAGAAAAAGGAAAACGTATTATCACTCGCGAAGTACTATGTACACCACATTTTTCTCATAAAATGTAGCACATAACGACCATATTTTAAAACAAGCTTCTACCAAGCATAAGCTGCAAGCGACATACATATTTAGGTCAAAATCACTTCCATGTTTCTTCAAGCGGAATTTAAAATTTTACACCAAACTGGGTCAATTCCATCGAAGGTTAGGGTTCAAACTTTTACATGGTTGAACTGGTGACGTGGAAATTCTCTTGAGAATGACCCATATCGATGTGGAGGTGGAGTGGTAATGCACGTTCGACGTGACGTGCCGTAATCTATTGCTGCACACCACTACATGGGCGGAATGTATTATGACTGCAGATTTAGTCGCAGCGTTGCCATAAATTGGTAGCTTTGGCGTATCTCCTATTCTAACCATATTCATTTCACTATTAATGCGTTAATCGTGGTTAAATTCATGTGAAAAACTGTTAAAATTCCCAAAAAAAGTTGTAGAATGAACATCTTTGTAACGTAGATAATGTTATAAATTATTAATAATGACCTAATGAGTTTTATGAGTTATAAAAATAGTAATTAACTTATTATATTCATGGCCCATTAACCTGAAATGAAGTTAATTACAAATAAATACATAGGCTATAGCGGTATGGTATTTTAATGGGGCGAACCCAGAACCTAGACGTAAAGTCGTTAGAAACCATAAAACTCAATCTTCCTTTAAAGGATTTTAAAAATCTATCGTATTGATTACTAGCTGTTGCCCGCGACTTCGTCCCCGTGGGTAGAAGATATAAGTTATGATTTATACCTGCCCTGTTTTTTTTCACATTTTCCATTGTATCATCGCTCCTATTAGTCGCAGCGTGATGGTTTATAGCCTAAAGCCTTCCTCGATGAATGGTCTATTCAACACAAAAATATTTTTTCAATTTGGACCAGTAGTTCCTGAGATTAGCGCGTTCAAACAAACAAACTCTTCAGCTTTATATATTAGTATAGATATAGAAGTATAGATTCTTAAAAAATTAATTGGATTATATTAATATTACAATATTAAACAGGTACAAAAAAGTTTCAGTAAAATTCTGAATTCACAGAATAACGCAAAAACTGGAAGAATGAAACGAGTTTTATTGGAGTTAGCCAACTGGACTTGCATTCAAATAAGGAAAATATGAAAGAACTGTTATTGCTAATTGGATAATAAATTTTATACGGAAGTTAAAAGAAAAAAAAATCCTGATTGGATCGCCATGTTGGACTCGTGGCCAACGATTCCCAAGCTGCAGTGACGTCATTGGTATTGGACGGCTCAGTGTTACCTATTGTAATCTGGAGTTTTTTGATTTTGTATTTGACAAAAAGCCCTGGCATCAATCTCCATGTTATACAAATTAAAAACTTTGACCTTTGATCTTAACCATCGATTATAAAAATATTTTTTTCACTCTCACCACCACGAATTAAAAAAAGAAGAGCAGTTGAACTTTCCACTCGCTGTCAATATTTTTTGCCATTCATCTACATTTTAAAACTTGCAACGATCCAGTGTCATCTTGTGCTATTTGCATATTTAATCGCAAGATGGAGACGTATACGAATTTGACCTTTGACCTTCACCTTCATCCCAAATTAGAAGCTTGTATAATACATGCTAAACAAGGTCGTTAGGGTTTTCTGGGAATACTAAACTGGTAACGTCATGTTTAACTAGATTAGCCAAAGCTTAGTTCAAGTTGAAGTTCATGATTGTTGTCACATATTTGTATGGAATTATGCGAGTTATTATTATTATAAGCCAGTCTTGATAAGTATCATTTTAAAAACGGACGTGTATACAAATGTATGAAAATGACAGGTAAAAGCCGCGAAACTTTGCGAAAAGGAATTTTAGTTCCGTTCATTTGAGCATTAGGTATGTACTGTTAACGATCGAAGAAATGCCACTTGGCTTGAGGGGAAAAGGAATTAATGTAGCTAAAAATTACCCTCTAAAGAATCAAAGGAATTAATTGATATATTTATTTATAAATTAGTTGTAGAATGTCTTAGTTGGGTTTATAAAAGTGTGTCATTTAGACGAAAACAATGTTAAACCTGCTGAAAATCTTTGAGCACTTCTTTCGGTGCGTTACTGTCTGGTTTTTCTTTTTACTATGGAGTTCTTCTCCATAGAAATAACTTTTTGGAGTCGCACCTAGAGTCATCACTGTAACCTTTTAAAGTGCATGAGAAGAGCCCTTTTTGTAATAAAAATCACAAGTATGCACCATAGCGTAATTAAGGTTCAATAAAAATTAAAACTGTTTTTTTGTTTTATACTTGTGGAACTAAAATGTTAGTCATTTGTTATAAAATGCATACTGGAATCACAATAAAGGTCAATTCACAGCACAAAAGCAAGTAGACGTTATTTAAACCCTGGAACAATGACAATATTTTGCAGTTGCGCGAGAAAACAAAATCAAACTTTTTACGTGTTGTTTTAAAACAAAAACTTAAAATAGGTACTTGTTCGAAAACTAGATTTTGTGCTTTTTGATTTCAAGATGTAAATAATAAATTTCAAACACATTTTATTTTCGAAAAAGGTTTTTATCAAACATCGTATATTTGAATTAGAATAGCATTAAAAATTGGTTCCAAATTCCAAATACCTTTGTAATTGCATACCTCTACCTGATGGGTGCTTCTTGTTTTGTGGTTCGTGACGTCACGAAGGTAACGAAAACAAATAAAGACAGAGAAGAGGAAAGCAATTGTGTCAGTACACATATTACGTAGCTCCGCGTGGTCTCGTGGTTTATATATAGGTACACATAAGAAACACGCCTTAACGTAAAACACACACCCTATATATCGTATAGAAAAGCGTTTAAATTTAAAGACAGGCTGGAGGTGTTTCTGAGAATTTGTCTTGTACATGTAAGTATTTATGAGGTAAAAATGTCGAAGCACTTTAAATTATACTTTCCGTGAAGGTAGATTAAGCTATATAATCACATTTACATAATGCAGATATGGCTTTTCAATAAATGGAACATGTATTAAAAACAAATTGCTTCAAATACCTTTAAGATCAAGGCAATTAAAAAATTGAATACAAATCCTGCTCTTGAAAATTTTAATATGGCTTTATGCGGCCTTCGGCACTCAAACCTTAACATTTGTTTTACAAAAAAAAATGCAAAATGAAGATGTGCGTGCAGTGACGTATGGATTCGACAGATCAAAATCCAATTAGGCTTAGGTTATGGTTAAGTAAAACAAAGCATTGATCGAGCTGCTAGTCGTGTAAAAAGGGAAATGGAATATGAATTTATTCTTAAGTTAGGATTAATTACATTTTGCTGAAGTTAAGAATATGCAAGATGTTGTTTTTTGTTCGTCGAAGGAAGTTCTTGCATATTTTTCAGGAAGTAGCTCTATAAGTGAATATTTACAGGATTGATCTTTAATTCAGAGAAACATCTTCTTTTATGTTTTAAAGAGCATCCAAGAAAACATTTCTGTATTCGGTAGTTTTAAACGTAGGCATGTAATTAACTGTTAAATCATATTTTGGTCTGTATTGTGTGGACTCTTGTTTAAAAAATATTACGATAAAAGTAAATATTTCATAATTCTGAATGGGTCCTTTTATTTTTCGAAACCTATCGTATTCTTTAAGATTGTTTATTTAAAAAGATAATCGGCTAACAGTTCTTTACAAGTATATCAAATAGGTACCTATACAGCTAAACCAGCTATTTTTATAGGTAACAACATTTTTATAACCAAGAGGGAATAAAATTGAAATGTGGCCAAATATTCAACGCGAGGCCTGGCGAGGCATCGGCGGTAGGTAAATATTATCCCAATCAGAATTTATCCAATACTCGCCGGGATCAAAGTTTTATAATAATAACATTTATTTATATTTGTAACATGGACTCACTGTATTTTTCTCTTTTTCTTTTCTTGCTATATTTTTCAGTGTGTATTTTATCAGCTATAAACGAGCGGTATGGTCTATTTTGCTTTTTAATCTGCATCATTTTTTATGCCGAGTTTAGACGTGTAGAGATGACAAAATGCCATGTTTTTGTGGTATTGGTAGAAAGAAAGTAGGTTGAATTCAAGATTTTACCAATCGCATACAGTATTGAATATTGTTGAACAAGACTATGACAAAGTACAGATTTAAGTGGTTTTATATAGAAGCAGACAGATTGTGCTGGTGTCACATTGTAATAAGAAAATCCGATTTAAATTGAAAAACCTGAGATGCCATACACAATATGAGACGAGGGCAATTCTGTATAGATGGCATCTATAAATAGAAAGAAATGTTAGACATTGATACCTGCTAAGTTTCTAAAGCTTGTTATACAGTTCAGAGTTAAATAGTAGCTATAGAATAATAGCCATAACAAAAAACTTGTTTTTTTTATTTATTTATTATATTTATTTATTAAAAAATAGAAAATAGGAAATTACATAAAAAATCGCCAAACTGCAAAGCAGTTTGTTGGCGATAATAGCGCTCTTCATTATACATTTTTCTTTATTGTGTTTTTATAGTTTACAATGAGTGTAGTTGCATTTATTATTCTTATATATAAACAATAATCACATTATATATACTTTATCTTATAACTATTACAATATAAAAATTAAATTTATATTCTAGGAACATCAACCTGTTTATATCTACCATTATTTATTACAACTAATTCTTATTGAAATTTCTATTTGGTTAACAATTGTAATTGTAACAATTGTAATTTTGTTATGGCATATTTCTCTCCAGCCTTTTTTTATTTGCGGTGTGCAATGATATTACAATATAATTAATTTTGGAGAACATTGTATTATTAAAACGTCTAACTACTTAGATTGAAACGTTCGATTTGTTACAGTAGGGTGTGAGGGCCCTGCTTAATTCCTAAATACAGCTTTTTCAGAAAACCATGTTTTAAACTACTTTATTTAAAAAAACTTATTGGCAAGACATCGTGGGAAACTTAACAATAACAATGCATGTGTATTCATGACTATTTTATTCAAAGTTAAATTCTAAATGGTATGCATATTTTGCAATATTTGAAAACGTTTAGTTTACGCTACGAGACGTAGACTGTCGTAGACAATGCCATATACTCTTAGAAATGAGTTCAATACATCGACTATTGAACTTTTACCTTTTATTGTAACTGAAAACAATAGGGGTGTCGAAAATGATTTTTTTCAAGCACTTTAATGAATTTCCAAGCAAACATTAATCCATACTAATATATAAAACTGGAGAGTTTGTTTGAACGCGCTAATCTCAGGAACTACTGGTTCAAATTGAAAAAATATTTTTGTGTCGAGGAAGGTTTTAGGCTATATACCATCACGCTGCGACTAATAGGAGCGAAGACACAATGGAAAATGTGAAAAAAACAGGGCAGGTATAAAGCATAACTTATATCTTCTACCCACAGGGACGAAGTCGCGGACAACAGCTAGTCATTTATAATATTTTAGTTAGTATTGTTTTATGAAATAAAGATATCCAATAAACTGTTAATTATTAAAATCTATATTTATCAAAGTGCATTATCTGTTACGTTAGCAAGAAGATAATGATGTCCAGGTGTGCGGATAAAAATACAGTTTCTTATCAGGTCAATGAAAGTCATCCAGTGTGTCAAAATATTAACCAGTAGATATCTTCTAAGGAAAAAACATGTATATGATCCGTGATGATAATTTTGTAGATTAGTGTAAAATAAAAAGGTAAGGTTTGTGTTTAAGACTTGCCCACCATATTTTATTACAACAGGTATTATGATAAAAATGGACAAGCCAATTATGAATCCCTATCCGTCCGTCTGTTACCAGGCTGTTTTCCCTAAACCGTTATAGCTAAATAGTTGAAATCTTATAAATGTAGAATAAGTTTTTACAAGGACCCAGCAATATTTCTATTTTTGGAAATTTATTTCATTTACTCTGTATGTACGGCAGTCTCAATGCCGCGAGTTCGAAACGTATAATACTTCACTGGTTTTTTTACAGAGGTGGCAAGAAATATAACCGTAGTTGGGTAAAACTGGCTGTCCAATTAGTAGTAGAAACGAAATTTGTAGTGCTTTAAACATATTTTCTGTAAGTAGTAGGTATATAAATAAGCTATTCAAAGTAATTTGTGCGCCTTTTTCAATTCAGTTTCAAACCTTTGAGATAAGTTTAAAAAAAACTATTAATTCTTAAGGAAGTCTTTCAGCAGAACTCTTGGGAGCTCATTAATCTACCTTGCGGAACCTGCTCTGCTCGCCCTGAGGGATTTCTTACCAAGGAATCCTAAGCTATAGTTACATTTACTTGGGCTTAACTCCCGCTGCGTATGTTAATTTTATTTAGCGGAACTGAAAGGAACCTACCTTATTTGTTGTAACATAGATAAAAAATGTGATTCTTTTAAGTCAGTATTTATTTTATTTTAAACAATATTAGAGCTTTTTTATATCCATCTTTTTTTCTTCTTAATCAGGGCTTACACAAAAATCTCAGTTTTGATATTACACTTAATATAACGCCTTCACAATATAGATTAGACATAAAAATATACTAAAGTCTTCAGTTCAGTTCAATAATGAAGCCTGTACTCATGGCGCACCTGCTAAATAACATACCCGATATCACTCGGGTATAATAAATTTAATCTCGTAAGAAACATGAATAATCTTTTCATTTCGTATAAATGAGCCTACACACTGAGGCGGCAAGACCGGTGTACGGGCGGCAAGACCGGTGTACGGCGCACACGATTCGTACATACGGCTTTCTGACGGAGGGACGGCTTCGGATGACATCTTCACAATTACTCGATCACTCTCCGGCGCCGTGTGACAAACCGGCACGCGTCAGACGCCGTGTGTAAATAACATTAGCCGTCTCTTAGACGTCTCAAACATTTTTTCATTCCGTTACAGCCATATTCAATTTACGTAAGGATGAAATGAGAACGATTTTACTGAAATAAAAATATGTTATGTTTCGTACGTAAATAATTCACGATCCTGTCACACACACCATTTTAATTATTCGTGTCTATCGCCCTGCCGTCTGTATGTTACGAGCGATCCATGTGTTATCTACATTGAACATTCATAGTAGTGCCTCCGACAATTGTATTAGTGATAGGTATTTTGGTAGCTGTTTTTGCTGACTTTTATTTGGCTCTTGTAAACATACTAGCAATACGGGAATAAGTATTATGTATTCAAATAGTACCCGTTCACTTTGGGGCTTCTTAGTGAACTATAAGACGGAAGGTGGGTGAAAAGGCAAAATGTTATTGCGATGTTACGAAGGTTTCTGAAGATTACTTGCCCTTTTCATCGGTTTATACTAAAAGGGAGCGTAAAAGAAATCGAACCATCTCGGGTTCATTACATTGCTCAATAACATGAACCGAAAAGTTTCGAACTTCTTTATAAATTGTTGTTTGAATGTTAATCTTTTTGTCTATATAAAAAAATTAAATTGAAGAAAATGAAATCTGTACATTTAATACAGTACAAATAATGATACTCATCGTTTTATAAATAAAGGACTAGTTTGGTGGTTCTCTGGTTCTATCTTTTAAGGACATAAGTATACAGCTTTAGATCCTTGCAATATAAGTATTCAAAATTCAAAGATTTCTTACTATACGTCTGTGATCCTATACATAATTACAACTCTGCGACACTTCAAGTTTCATACAAGGAAAAGGCTTATTGTAATTAAAATAAAATAAATCCAGCAGTACCCGCGATAGGAAAAAAGCAATTTGCTTCAAGTAACGTAAAGTGAAAAGCTTTTGTTCTACAGCTTGAGTACAGCATTGCTATGGCTGCATCGTACCGTTCAATTGCCTTTATTTCTATTTAGAAAATACGTTTCAGAAATACTGCATTTTATTGATACAATGTCATAGCTGGTAAAATACTGAAATGAACTTCTTGGTAGGTACAAGGAGTGGACACTAATAGAGTCAGCAATTTAAAATTGCGAAAGGAGGTCTCCAAAAACATATTAGTTTATTTTAAGATTGTGCCCAAATATCTCCGTTACACCATTTTTGTTATGTATGTATGTATTAGAAGTCAACTAAACCTTATACTTAACCCTCATACCCAAAGTCCACAGTAAACAAACAGTTTACCGGGAGTCCTGACCCCGTGACCTTTAGCCGAAGGGGACTAGCCAAAGCAAAATGTTGAATAGGC
This sequence comes from Trichoplusia ni, assembly GCF_003590095.1. Classification (NCBI taxonomy): domain Eukaryota; kingdom Metazoa; phylum Arthropoda; class Insecta; order Lepidoptera; family Noctuidae; genus Trichoplusia; species Trichoplusia ni. The sequence continues at coordinate 662,208 of NC_039499.1, forward strand.
ACTTGGCTTGTTAGCGGTCCTAAGTCGTTTGCTACCACAAAACCTCACCTCGAACCGAGGATAATCTTCTCCTTATAATTAGAGCTGTATCAAATCCGTGCCTCGCTCACTAATAATCCAATGTGCAGAATACTAGCCGAGTTTACTGCGTACAGAGATTTATCGCCATGTAGCTTCAAGCGAAACTTCCACCGTTCGCAAATTGAATAACATCACGCATATTGCAAGCTTGCTCGCGTGTTACTGCCGCGCTTTATTGTGGCTGGAAAACGGAATATATGAAGGACTAAAGGAATGCTTTACTGTTAATTTAAATACAGGAACAAAGGCTTTTCTTTAATATCGCAAAGTGCTAGGGCGACAGCCTCAATGTTTCAGTCTTGTTTTAAGTTTATATTACTGGATTCGAAAATTAAAATTTCTTTTTTCAACAAACACTTGCCTTCTTGCAATTGAACATGTATATGAAGGACAATAGTAAGTACAATATTGTGGCGAAATAAATCGAGGTAGAGATACCGAGTTATTCAAAGGAAAACAAAACATTATTCTGTGCAGAATTTAATTGTTAGTTTTATCTATTAGTGGGGATACTATTATTCTTAACTTAAGACCTAGGGGTGTACTTGACACACACGCCTTTAAGACACTTCATAGGTTCCTTACAAATCGCTGAGGGGGTCTCTCCCAACTCCTTGCTGTAGGTCTTGCAAGCTGCACCTTCGTCTAAACAAAAACAATATAATAAAATAAAATATTACTCACTAATCTACGTCCAGGAAAATAAATTGAATAAGTTTGAAGCTAAGTAAATAAGTCTACTTATACTAAAATTATGATTTCAGCGGATTTGATCCGAAATAAAGTTAACAGAAGTTTATGAGAAGTCTGTATTCTTTTACGATACGCTTTCGTTTCTTTGACAGTTAAATTGTCATTTGATTTGAAATACACGAAATCAATTTGCCGAGTAACTCTGTACACTCAAAGAAATATTTATGTTAAGTATTTTGTTATTGCATTACTACGAAGTAATGAGGAAAAACAAAGAAAGATATGACCTGTGTGTAAATTATTATTATTTATAAGCAACATAAACACAACTAGGAGCTAATGGTATCGTTCATATTCGAATAATGGTCGCTAGTGGTCATTCAAGTTGTGTTTATGCCTCGTTTAGACTGTTATAACACTTGAGGGACGGAAACTCGTAACGGAGCTTGTGGAAATATCGCAGTATTTATTATTTATACGGCAGCGTTGTCTCAGCCCGTATGTAATCACTTCCCGGGGGTGTCGTGGAAGACAATAACAGTATTAAACGTGGAACACGAGCTATATTTAGATAGTCGAGTGTACGTCCTACCTGTTCTTGTTACGCTACTTGCAGGCACATTTAGATTTAGTGGATGATTACACAGCTTTTTACTTGTTTCGTAACTAGATTGCTTTTTGTTTTTTGGATAATTTGCTTTTTGTTTTGAGACCTGTGTTTAACATGTTGTTGGTGGGCATCATTTATCAAGGTACTTCTGGCAAGTCATTAGGTTCGTGATTAAGCCGTTTACGTAAGAATGAGTTTGCGATTAGGTTTTTAACAAATACTCCTTCTAATATTTTGATATTCACTTCCTGTTAAATGACATTTTTGTTCTGTCTATTTCAAGTTGTGTATAGATATTTTGTATAATATGTTTTGATAGACGTGACCTCTAAATAAAGCAGATTTTTAAATTACTTATTTTGTGAAAGTTGTAACCCTAAAATATGTAGTTCTTAATCGATCGATCGATAATCGAAAATAAATTTAAAAAAATTGCGTATGTTTGATACTCACTGAGGAAGCTGACGCAGGCTGGGCAGCAGGCGCACTTGCCAGCGTGGTTGGCGCGGTACACAGAGGGTGTGCGGCAGCTAGTGCTAGCCACGGGGGACGTACACGGGTTCGTCTTGCAGTAGTTCGTACCACACACCAGGTCACCGTACACCACCGCCATGGAGCACACCACCAACAAAAGGACCAAAGTCGCCTTCATCCTGGAATAGGTAGAAACCTGGGTTAGTAACAAGACTGTTTTGCTCTGATAGCATGTTATTGCTGTTTGTTATCTTAAAAATAGATAATACAAATTAATTCAGAGAAATTATTCAAAAACAAAAGCATAATCTACATATTATTTATACAAGTTTAAATACACATAATGTACCACTTATTCATAAAAGTTGAAACACTGAATCGCATAAATTAACCCTGATTGTAATTTGTTATGGGCGTAATTTTAAAACACATTTGTAGGGTTACAAAAGACTAGATGGAGGCAATAATTCACTGGTATACGTTTGAAAAAATGCGGTCACTAAACGGGCCGGGGCAGGAACCTATCAGGACCAACAAGCCATCCACGTTGACCGGCGCCCCGCACGGCACACCAACGAGATTAATATTCTCCCACCGTCCGGCAGCCCGTCCGCACAGATAATGCTACTTATTTATCGAAAAACTTCGGTTTATCTAATTGAATTATGTAAAATCCAACACATAATGTAAATTAGGGTACCAGCTCGTTTCAATACGATGTTAACTAAATTAGAATTGATCCAACCGAGGGTCGGGTATACCCCAAACGATTCTAGTAAAACTGAAAACAATTTTCAGTTCCCCGATACTGGGATCGAACAATAATAACTTGCGATCGTGTTGCGAATGAACAATAAAATGAAAGATTACGGAATATAGATAGATAGGGGTTCGGGAATTAGATTAGATCAACGAATGCCTTAATGTACAAATAAAATAACACGGAGATGTTTTATATTTACGAAGAAGAAACGTAAATTTGAAGTATCGAATTTTGAAATAAGAATGATTTATAATTTTTTTATTTAAACCTTCATGCTTCGAACGATTTTTAAACGGTTAAATATAAAGCTGCCATCATGATGTAAAATGCAATTTTAGTGCTCAAAAATTTCGTAGAAATCGATATTACGGTTACAAGATTACGTATTATTATATTACATTTCTTACTCAAGCTCTGAGCAAACAGTTTTCGGGTCGTAAATGCTTTTGATCTGTGAGCAAACAGTATTTCGATTGTCCTATAAACATATGCTAAACTGGTCCATAATATCTTTGAAAGTATTTTAATAGATCTAACCAATTGAAAAAATAAAGAATTTTATTTTGCTGTGCATGCTTTTTGTAAACAATGTGCTGTTATGTTCATGAAAATAAATTTAATATCTATAGATAAGCTAAAAATTTACAAATATTTATTTGGGAAACCGAATTTTTTTTGGAATAGCTTTTTTTTTTCTTGATAGATTGTTTATACCCAATACCCAAGCGGCAGTATTTGTAGACCTATAGTTGAATACAAAAACTAAACTTTCTAGAAGATTAATTAACTTTTTTTAAGAGAAAAAAATAAATGACTAAAATTACTTACTTGATTTTTGGAGAGAGTGTTTGTGTTGACTGGTCTAAAGCAATTCGATGTAATGACACTGGGAAAGCATATATATGCAATTATAAGAATGCCGAGAGATAACCCCGGCCATGTTTATCCGTCAACTTGTGCTCCCGTGATCGCTATTATCTTTTATTATCTTAGTTGTTATTATGAAACTGAGTTAGGCACAACATTCTCCTAACTGCTAACTATATTTATCGCGCAACAATAGCCTATAGTCTGACGCTCCTCCGAATTATATTTCGGGGAATATTTTTTTTTGTATATTTTTAGGGTATCGTATTATACAGGGAAAATTACTGTCTGGCTCCCCTGCCCATCAGTCTGTCCATCTGTCATAAGACTGTTCCTCTAAAACAGTGGTAGCAAGACAGTTGATTTTGTCACACGAATACATAAAAACGAACTTCAAAAATAAAGATTCAGGTAGTGAGGCAGCTGTTTTATAATTACTTTGCTTGATTTGCAAATTTTGTTCGTTTCGAACCGATCGAACCTATTTGTACGGAAACTTCTGTGACATGAGTCCGACTCGAACTTGACTGGTTTTTATTCTTGGAATAGATTTGATATGAACTTAAATAAAGCAGTTTATGTATGAAAAACTTATTAGCCATTCTCGTTTTAGAATACGGGGAAAAGTCTAACAAGACTAAGTTGTTGGCTGAAAAAAAGTAAAATTGTGGAAACTTACAAGGTCTGTCAATGAATGATAGCGAGGTAGTACGTTGCACTTCCAAGTCAATAGCCGTATGTACAAATACCGGCACACAACAATGCCTTTTCAAATTCATGTGTTATAAACTAAATTATCATTATATACCTTGCTAAACAAAGTGAAGAAAAGCATCGAGAGGGACATGAATTTGTTTCAATGGTGTTTTAAACAGCGGTAGAAGCATATAGGTTTTTAAAACTATCTGATTTTAACCAGGTTCTACATCAAAACGCAATAAAAATGATCGTTACATCTCTTTTCTACACAATTACCAATAACAATAAGGGAGAAACAAAGCATTTAAATTAACAAAAATATGGTTTCCTTTTGCAAGTCTATTTCAAGAACTCCTCTATCCAACTTACTCCCAGTATAAAAGTCATTTCAGAAAATTAAAACCATAAAAACACCGACAAGAACGTGACAACGATTCGGAATAAACAGGGCTTTGTTTTTCACATCATTTGCACTCGCACAACGTAAATTAGGAGGAATGTTGCCCAAGTTAACTTCCTTGAAAATGTATATTGCTCAGGGATTTCCCTTATTTTCCCCTCTTACTTTAATAACATTACGTACGTCACATTTAATTCCGCTACATCCATTTAAATACTTATTAATGACAGCCATCTTTCATCAAATAAATCCGATAAAACAGATCTTTTGTCAATGTTAAAAATTTTTGGATAAAGAAAATTTATGACGGCGAAAAAGTAACGTTTTAATATTTGTAGGTCAATATTAATTGAAGATGACAAATAGTATTCGGAGTAATCCGAGGATGAGGAAACAAAGATTCTGCGTATTTCTCGATAAGAACTTAATCGGATTTCATTTGTTTATGATGATTAAGGACCGCGGGAAATGTGACTGTTATTGATAAATCGGCTCGGGATGTGACCTGGGAATATACTGCCAGTTTATATTTTTACGCGGCTGCTCAAAAAAGGTTTTAATGTTTACGGGTTTGTCTGTAGTAGTGTGAAGATTTTGTTGGGGTGTAGCTTTTGAAAGCCTATTACGATAATACGGTTGGATTGTAACTACAATAACGACCGCAGCTTTTTATTTTTAGCTGGTAGTATAAATATAAATCAAATTACCTACGCAAACGCAAAGCTACGGCACGTGCTTTTCTTTACTTATCCATTAAGTTAAGAAAAGCACGTGCCGTAGCTTTACGGAAAACCTTGGAAACTTAAACATCCTACAATAGAATAGAATAATCATTTTACACACGAGTAGTATGCAATAGTTCTGCGTCTACAGTTCTGAGTGGGTATTTATCTTAGACTCAAATACGTAATTTTAATTAGGTTTCTATATTTATTTTGTTGTTTTTGGAATCAGTTATATTCCAAGTATTGATAACCCTAGTGACAAAGTCATTTATTGATATTAATACTACAGTTCACGTATTAAACTGTAATCTACGTAAAAGAAATATTTTTTTAAGTTTTTGTCATATGATCGTTGAAAAAATAGTTGTCCTTCAATAAATTAATATCCCACGCGTGTCCGTTTCGTAAACATATTTTTTTGTACCAAGATTTATTAAATAAATCAGGCCAGTCATATTAACGTTCATGTAAATGCAGCTGAACCGCTCTGTGGTTAGGCAAGCCGACAGGGGAAATGTGTTTTTTAAACATACAATATGTACACAATTTAAAATTCAAATTTATTGCCCGACATTAAAAGAAATGTCGCTGTGAGGTGTAGCGAGATACCCTGAGTGCCGTGACTATTTCTGTCTCGATGATATTCCGAGTATTCTGAAAAAGAAGTATTATATGTATTCCATGGTGAATAAGATATAAATACAACAGTTGTAAAGTTTATTTGTTAGAGCGTTTGAAACTGTGAAAATGGCAGAATTAAAAAAGAGTTTTGGATTTGATAGTTTTATTCTAAAGGAAGATTTAAGACTATTTACCTAAAGCCACGCAAGTGAAATCTCAGAGCCAAGATATAAATGAAATACTTTGTAAACCCATTCTCAACCGTATAGTAATTATTTCGGATAATTCGTACTAGTGGCTAAAAGTTTGTCTACACCTGACTGCATGTTTTTAATTTTCACGAGCGATCTCTCATCGTTGTCACACTAGCGCGACGCGTCAAACGTACATTGCAACAGTACAACAGCAAGCAAGCGTCAAGCATTACACATTCATAATATCTGAACATGCCCTAACAAGAATGGTACGCTTCTGTGTCTAAATGATTCTTGTATTGTCGTTAACTAGCACGGGTCTTAGTAGTTAGCTGCAGAACAAGTTGGATGTTCCTCGACGTCATTCAATGTTAGATCCTTTAGTAATAGGTCTCGCAACTGTCATTAGAGTCCCAGATGCAGGGAATAATTAAACTAACGAGATCTAGGAACTGAAATAGTTGATTATTTGAAACATTGTTGCCTTGAGATAGTAAGTTGAAGTATCAATTTCAGGATTAACCCCGGGCTTTGTTAACCAAGTGTTTGGAGAACTTACTTCTTTTTGATAACTTATATTACTAAATGATTGTAGGATTGTATGAAAATGTAATATACATGTGTGTCCTTTTCAGCGTTTCAAGTTTCATCGAAATCGATTTAGTAATTTAAGCGTGAAAACGTAACAAAAACTGACAGTCAAGCGAATGTTAGCATTAAAAAAATGAAAAATAATGAGAGTATTATCGTTAAGAAATGAGTAATAACAAACAAAATATATTCCAGTTAGTACCTACAACCGCATAATTAGATGTTGTTTACAAAGAATAAATCCCCTACACATTTGTTGTAGCAATTACACGTTTGAGACACATGACATGTACTTGTACGAGTGTAAATAATCTGTTTTCCAACGTTTGCGTAATTTTGTAACCTTTTTTATTATTCACTCTTGCGAAAATTTCGATGGAAACTAAATAGTTTGCTACGAGATTCTCAATTGGTTTATACTATTCTATACTACCGTTGTTTTGCCGAATGTATTTTTTTCTAGTTGTATGTATTTTTAATGCCACATTATAAAAAAATAATAAAACAAAAACAAAAAATTTCGTCCAAAAATATATTTTTTTTATTGTGAGCTACCCTTTTAACACTTAGGGGTATGAAAAATAGATGTTGGTCGATTCTCAGACCTACTGAATACGCATATAAAATTTGGTAAAAATCGGTTAAGCCGTTTCGGAGGAGTACGGTAGCTAACATCGTGACACGGGAATTTTATATATATAGAAGAAGATATTGTCACGAACGTATTTTTATAATACTTCCTGACACAAGATGCCTTTGAAGAATCCCATTCGTGGTAGATCACCATCACATTTCACACCCGAGGGCTAACTGCCACGTCCTAACTAACCAGAAAAAACCTTCGACCTTACTTCTTTGGTTTTGGTAACCGAACCAATCAATGATATCAGCTATGTTTATTAAAGACTAGCTGTTGCCCGCGACTTCGTCCCCGTGGGTAGAAGATATTATAAGTTATGATTTATACCTGCCCTGTTTTTTTCACATTTTTCATTGTATCTTCGCTCCTATTAGTCGCAGCGTGATGGTTTATAGCCTAAAGCCTTCCTCGATGAATGGTCTATTCAACACAAAAAAGAAATCAATTTGGACCAGTAGTTCCTGAGATTAGCGCGTTCAAACAAACAAACAAACAAACTCTTCATCTTTATATATTAGTATAGAGTATAGATTTGCAAACCTACTTGTATTTATCTCTTAAATATATGGATTAAATCACTTCATGGCGAATAAAAACATACGTTTATTGTCAGGAGTATCCATAAATAATCATCAATTTTTTTAATGTAAGTTGCCATCCTAAATATTTTAATATGAATAATTTATGCATCGTAGGTTATTTTATTATACACATTTTAAACAATTTTAAACACAGATTTTAAACAATGTAAATCGAAAGCGATAGTAAAATGTTCAATACTCCAATGTTAATCTTTCGAAGGTTAACGCTCATGAATTTATGTATAAAATGAACCTTACAATAAATCATAAGGAATAAAAGAAACAATGGAGAAATCCATAAATATGAAGGTTACCTCTAGTTACATGCATAATGTAAATCTGCTTTAAAAGTGCAGGTTCAAATGAATTAATTCTTCAAAGAAACCAAACTAGTTATGTCTACAAATATTCCATTAGCTACGAATATACCCTTCTGCAACGAAAGCTCGTTTGCTACGATTGCCACGTTTGCTACAAATATATCCGTTAATTACTACGAAAGGTGTAGCGAAGATAACTTTAACTAAACTTTAAATAACTTTTATTAAAGTCAAGATGACGAACATGCTGTGAGCATGATTGTGCAATGTATTAATATCAAAAAGTATAATAAAACTTTGTTTTGTTTTAAGTTCAATGACAACTTTTGTATTCAAAATGTTTAAAGGCCAATGTGAAAGAACAAATAAAACATAATGGATAAAGAGACAAGAAATTTAATCAAAAATTTGGCGCGATATGAGCGTAGGCTAAGATAAAGGCCTTTCCTTATAATTTGTTGCAATAAAAGGATACGGTATGTAAGAGATAATTATAATAAAACATACGACATAGATTATGTAGGCACTCATCAGGTGGGAAGCGACGCCTGAGGTCGACCTTTGCCATTCCCCGCGAACGCCGCACCAGCCTAATGGACTTTTATGGACCTTCTAATGAAATTTTGTGTACCCTAGCCCTACTGAGTGGCAATTGGCATATCATCTTGAGCCGCGAACGTGAACTTTAGAACGCTATCTTTTGTTTCTAACCAAACGCAAATTGAGATTTATATTTAGAATTTTTCGTTATTGAAAAAGGCGTCATACGTCATACTTAACTTACATCTTACATCTTACACAGAATCCCCCACGCAAATTGGTACTTAATTCGATCAAGAAATTGTTTAGATATATTTTTAAGGTATTTTCATATAATGAAAGCTGTCGTATTATTTTTCACTTATACCTACGCCTTTTTTATTATACTTAAGTTTCAGGCAAACAAAGCCCTCACGAGATTTTTTCTCGTGCAAACAATGTTCGCTGAAGGTGGCGAGCAGTGAGGAATGTGAGCAATTAATTAAGAGCCGCAATCTGTGTAAATGTTGACCGACGGCGTCTCGCGGCGCGCCCTTGGCACGTGGACCTCACGGGCTCGGAGCGAACTCGCCCCGGGCTATATGTCATTATTACGAGCGCACGACATAGTTCTACTTACAACTAGCATTCACGGTCATACCTGCTTGGTAAATCAAAATTTTGGGAATATTTTTAACTTGTTCAGTCCTTAGTAAGTACGTTTTGGGGACCACTGTCACCTCTTCTCATTTTTTTTAATAAATGTCTCCCCCAGCTAGTTATTTTGTATTTGTCGTCCTTGTCTCGGGGGTTTCACAAACATTACAGTCACATGCACAAAGACGCCCAGACTCAGAACAAAGTAATAAGTATTGCAGTTTACGCGTAGTGTATAATTCACTTTTTACTTTAGGATAGCAGGTCCCTAGCATGGCCTCGTAAATAGGCGTCAGTAAAAACTGTTCACGAATAACAACTTGTGAAATTATGTCTTTCTTTGGTAATTAAGTTTCAGGAAGATATACTTATAGTTTACAATACAATTTAAAGTTAAAATTCCGTTGTTACTGCTACCCTTTGAACTGAGATGACATACTTCTGAACTAATTCCTGTTAATTGTTGAACTAAGTAATAATTAAAACCTTCCGTTACACGACGCTTTGGTTGTTACAGTCTGCCGAATTTCAATGTTTCTAATTGCTATTATTATATATCGCAAATAATTCTCAACTCAGAGATTGATTGTTAGCAACTAATCTGATTGTTACTCCTTTCTACCTAGTATTCAGGTTAATAAAATATACACAATACTATTTATAGGTCATTTTCTGAGTCTATCTTCTTCTAATATATAAAATTCCCGTGGCACGATGTTAGTTACCGTACTCCTCCGAAACGGCTTAACCGATTTTTACCAAATTTTATATGCGTATTCAGTAGGTCTGAGAACCGACTAACATCTATTTTTCATACCTCTAAGTGTTAAGGGTTGCTCACATTAAAAAAAAATATTTTATTTTTTGGACGAAATTTTTTGTTTTTGTTTTTTTTTTATAATGTGGCATTAAAAATACATACAACTAGAAATAATTTATTAGGAAAAACAACGTTTGCTAGATCAGCTAGTAATAATATAAAATTTAATGCCTATCGAATGAAATTAAACCTGCTCAAATTTGAAACGGGTGGAAATCACGGATAATGTCGAATTTGAATTATTTGGGGGGATATATTATAAAAGTAAAATACGATAATATTATCGATTGGAACCCGCACGTTAAAGAGCATCTGAAACGACAGAATAGATTTTCTTGGCGCAGAAGTCGTATTTTTTTAAAGAGAGAAAAAGATAGAGTTCATCAAACTCATACTTCACGGTACTGTTACCGTTTACCGTACTTCCTTGAAGATTTCTTGCGTGTGCAGTAGGCTGTATTAAGTCACTATTTCTAACATTCTCTTGGTTGGCGTAGCTTAAAAGGATGGTTGTACCCATTGAACCAGCATTGTTTTGTTATAGGGACCCGTGAAGCGTAACATTGGACGTCACTTCCCGAATTGATAATCTAAATAGTGTTCGACAAAAACTAGGAACATTTTTTATGCGCGGTGTAGGTTTTGAAGATTACTACTGGTTGTTAGTCAGTCTATGGGGAAGTGATTCTTTTCTTTATTTTTGAGAGATACTTGACTTGTGCTCGATCGCTGTTCAGAAAGTTTTCGTAATTACATGAGTAATGCTGAGATTATTAAATATTTAAGAGTTAAACTTGCTTTTGTACACAAAAAATATTAAAACAATGATGTGTTACTATGTGCAATTCTTACTAATATTAGTTTTTTTTATTACATAGAGTATATAGAGATAGAGCGGTTGCGAGTAAAGTATGAAGAAAACTTACTAAGATAAAATTCTTAAAGGTACTGATTCAAGGTTTTAAATAAATGATATGACATAAAGCTTATAATTTAAATAAATGAATTATAAGCTTTATGTCACAACATCAGCTTTTGATTGAAAATATCAAATTCAGCCTAACTCGGTGTCGGTGAAAAATCACCCTTACGTTCAATGCAGTTGCTGTAACAAAACGCATCGTTTACTCCTCTACGGAGAAAATGGGAAATCCGACAATTATGAAAGCCCCGTTCTGTGAGTATTCTAAGATTATTTTCAATTTAAAAGGTTCAATAGTTATTAGTCATGGTAGTCAACATTTGCTTGTCTGCTCAGATTTAAAATACTGTTCATATTACAGGTAGTGATTGCTCTAAAACTTATAACAATTATTGGTGTGTAAAAACAAAGTAAAAGTATCCTAAACTCGATCAACTTCAGAAGTTTTAACAGAGCAAAAACAGACGAGGGCAATAAATTGTGGCTTCAATATTAATACAAGTTATTTCCAGAATATGGCTTAAGCCTTTAATAAATGGGTTTAAAATCTAAATATATCTCAAAAGTATTTAGAACCCGCAATTCCTTTCGAACTATTTTCATGTCAAAGCAATCAATACACAACAAGAGTCGAAGGGGACATTACTGGAATAATTAAATACTTCGGTAAAGCAAAAACAAATTAATGACATGGCTTTTAATTTGCAAAAGTATTTATTTTACGGAGCTGTTGGCGTCGCGGTGGGCCTCACACCGCGCCAGTCTACAGGAGGTTCCAATAACGCCAAGTCGACTATATTGATCGCTGCCACCCCGAACGAATTATTGAATGCTACTAACTTCACTTCATTTATTACTACAAAAACATTTTTATTTTTAATTGAATCAACCGAGCTCTCCAAGCCGCTTGTAGAAATTCAGAAAATACCTTCTCTTAAATGGAACCTCACAAGTGCGAACATTCACGTTGCGTGTCAAAACGTAGTTACAAGTTATTACGTTGTAAGGTAATTTACTAAATTGTGTGATTAAATATGAATGAAATCAAAAGTGTCTCTAGCGGTTGTGTCTATAATCTGCACACGAGGACTGGACATTGATTAGTAATCGTTAAGCTTATTTATGATAGTCGGGCAAAGCATAAAATATGAGCACTAAGAAGGGTCTTTGTCCCTTTCAGAGCGGGGTACAATACGTTATATATAAGTCCTCACGTCTTCGTAATAGCCAACAGTGGGGGTAAAAGCGAGTAATAACTTAGGGCTGGAGCGCGCGTTAAAAGGCGGCCGGGGTAGGTATAATGTTTCCTTAAAGGAATAGGTCGCCCCGGCCGCGGCGGCAATGTATGGAGCAAGTGAACGTGGACCGATGCCAAGTTATTCCATCATTCTGTGTTCTTTGTGTCAGCTTTAAGCTATCGTTTCATGGTCTTTGAACCTAAGTGCAACGTATTCTAAAAAAAACCATTAATTTGATATATGTATAGTATGTTTAATGACTATATCATATTGTAATTAGAACAAAACTCAATTGAAACAAAAAGTCAATAATTCATATTTTTTTTGTATGCAATCAAAATCACTTGATGGGATCACTCCAGCCACA